>NW_008338534.1:76320-136206 GCF_000622305.1 Nannospalax galili | reverse complement strand
TTTTTTTTTTTTCTGTCTTTTTGAGACAGGGTCTCCCTGTAGCCCCAGCTGTCCTGGGACTCACTATGTAGACCAGGCTGGCCTTGAACTCAGAGATCCACCTGCCTCTGCCTCCCAAGTGCTGGGATTAAAGGTGTGCGCCACCCACGCCCAGCCTCTTCACGATTCTTATAGGTTTCCTTGTATGATTCTTTTAACTGTCTAACTGTCACAACATCGTGAGTTTAAATTATAGCCTATGTGATTACCAGCACAGGTGCTTACATGCCCTAAGACCACTGAGAAATTCCTTCTGTAGGTATGTTTGCAGGGGCAGATATTTAGGGCAGAATTAAAGATACTCTTTAACAATAGTTTATTGCAAGCAAAGGAGCTGCAAACAAATGTTCCATTAGATAAGTGTAACATTCATTTCAAGACAGTTTTCTGCATTTTAATTTTGACTCCTTTTTCAACACAGATTTTATTAGCATTCATAAAGCCACTCTAAGGTGAGTACTCTGTCCTAAAGTCTAAAATCAGTCATAAAACAATATTAGACACACACAAAGTGACATTAAATGCATGGGTATATCTCTTTTCCCCTTCAAGTACACCATGGCAGAGAATACACACTCACTTTCATAAAGGTAAAACCAGAAGCACAGCACAGAAACATGGGATAAAAAGACCAGAACCCAGCAGGACAAATACCAAATTCTGTAGTTCCATGTCCAATGTGGGACATTACTGCCAACGGGCTTGGAACGATCAGCCCCTCCAGCCTGCTGTCTGCAGCATACATCTTTCTCGGGCTGGTTCTACTCCCTGTGTGCCTTTCTCCTTGGCAGAAATGACATCTCCAACATCTTGGGGTTTCCATTGAAACCTAGGCTTGACCTTCACAGCTTCATGCAATGGTCTCTCAAGGCCTTTTGACCTGTCAGGGCTGTCTTTAAAACATTTGTTTATTTATCTATCTATATTTTATGTATATGATTGTTTTGCTTGCATGTATGTAAGTACACCAAGTGCATGCAAATAACTGCGGAGGCCAGAAGAGGGTATAGGATCCCCTGGAACTGAAGTTACTGATGGTTAGTTACCATGTGGGTTCAGGGAACCAAACCCAGGACCTCTGTAAGGGCAGCTAATGCTCTTAATTGTAGAGCCATCTCTCCAGCCCCTGTCAGGGCATTCTTTTGTCAGGGACTCCTCTGCTGCACACTGCCTGGTCTCAGTGGCTCTCTGAAACCCGGGAGGAAGACTCAATGACCCCATCATTCTTCAGTCTTTCATGCCCCTAAATCCAGTACCAAGCAGTAGCACTGCGAAATTCAGCTGCCAGTTTAGGATGATTTTAGGCCACATTAGCACCAGCTTTTATATGCTGAAGTAATTGCTTTTTAGGAGAAAACCCCTTAGGCTCTCTTTCAAGTTGGAAGCTTAGCTGGGTGTGGGGTCTTGCCTCGAGGGCATTCTTTCAGGTACAGATATGGGAGGTCTCTCTAATCTCCAACAATTACCGTCTCTCTTTCAACAGGCCCTGGCTGCAACATTAAGCTTCCTAGTGCTCACTTTCCAAATTAACATTTTATATTTCTGCCCTCCTTGCTCTTTTTCATTGTATACCTGTATAAAATTTATCAGCAATAACCAACCTGATATTTCCTCCTCCTGTAAAGAAATTAGTCCAGGGGCTAGAGATGGCTCAGCAATTAGGAGCACTGACTACTTTAGCAAGTCAGGGACCCAGGTTCAGTTCCTATCATCCATACAGTGTCTAACAACAGTCCATAACTCCAGTTCCAGGGGTTCCAATGCCCTCTCCTGGTATCCTGGGCATTGCATGCATGTAGTACATTTACATGCAGGCAAATACTCATACACATTGAAAAGAAATTAGCCCATTACTTTTTAATTTAGCCTCAGCCAAGTTCTTAGGCCATGAACATAAGGCAGCAAGATTATCTGCAAAATATACCAGAAATACTTTGAGCCAGGTTTCCACTAGCAGGACCCATTACGCTCTCCTTATACCATTCAACCCCTTTTCTAGTCCCAACTTCCAAAATCTTCCACTCCAAAGAAACCCCAACATCAGAGAAACATCTCCTTTTGATACCAACCTTTGAGTTACTTTTCTGTTGCTGTGATAAAACACCATAACCAAGGCAACGTATAGATAGAATAGTGTTATTTGGGCTTACACTAGAGTCCATTATGGCAGGGGTGGCAGTGCAGGAAGTAGCAGGGGCAGAAAGCTCAGTGCTTACATCTTCAAGTACACATAGGAAGCAGAGAGGGCAAAACTGAAAGTGGGGCAAGGCTATGAACCCTCAAAGCCACCCACAGTGACATGGTTCCTCTAACAAGGTCATATCTCCTAAAGGTTCCATGACCCTCCCGAAACAGCACCAACAACTGACCAAGTGTTCACATACTTGAGACTGGGAGACTTCCCATTCAAACCCCATGTTCATCAAAGGCACTCTATATATTTATAGCTAGTGTTTTATTGATAAGATCCACAAAAGCAGAAGACTCTCACCTTATCAAAAATTTTTTGTCCTTTCTTCCACAACCGAGGCTTGCCCACAGGAGCGCTGAGCTGGGGTGGGGTTGTGGATTGGGGCATGAAAAAGTGAAACACAAGCCGGGTGTGGTGGTGCATGCCTTTAGTCCCAGCACTTGGGAGGCAGAGGCAGGTGGATCTCTGTGAGTTCAAGGCCCGCCTGGTCTACATAGTGAGTTCCAGAACAGCTGGGGCTACAGGGAGACCCTGTCTCAAAAACACACACACACACACAAAAAAAAGAAAGTGAAACACCCATATCAATGCCCCATCAAGTCATTCAATGCATGGTATAATACTGTGTCTGTGTACCTACTTGTTGGATGCTCAACAAACTTTATAATACAAACTCTGGGAGAATAAACTATTCAAAGTCCGGCTAAGAAATAGGGAAAAGGACAGTGGTATGTTTAAGAGGGAGGAAAAAAGCATGCAAACCCTCAAAGTGATAAATACTCTAACCTTCCCGCAAACTGTGGTAAGAGG
The DNA here is from genome assembly GCF_000622305.1 of Nannospalax galili. Lineage (NCBI taxonomy): Eukaryota > Metazoa > Chordata > Mammalia > Rodentia > Spalacidae > Nannospalax > Nannospalax galili. The sequence continues at coordinate 133,166 of NW_008338534.1, read as the reverse complement.
TCAGGCACACTGCTGAGTAGCTGTCTTTCCCGGGCTTCAGGATAATCCATGAGAGTGGCAGAATCCTGTAGGTGGGCTGCTGAATCTTGGTCTTCTCCAGTGAGCCGGAGATGAAAGGCTCCAGAGGCCAATATTGCAAGAAGCCAGGCTCCATTCCCTCCCTTAGAGCAGCCATTTAGCACTGGTTGAAGATCTGGTCAGCACTGTGCTTTAGTTAAAGTAGGCACCACATTTCTGCAGTGCAAAGAGCTGCAAGAAGAGCTAGACTCCAAGTTCACTTGGGGAGTGAGGCATTCAAAGGAGTGACAGCAGAAGGTCAGAATCAGTAAGTCTCCTGGCAAAACATTTCTTCCTGTCAGCATTGGGCCTTGACACTGATACCTCCCTCCACTACCCAAATGCCAAAATGCAGGACCGGGATGATTTCAATGTGTAGAGCTGGAAGACGAAGGGTTCCCTTAGAGAAATGCTCGTAGCAACCAACCAACCTCATTCACCCAAAATAGTAAACAGTTGGTTTCTCCGCTCAGAACCAAAAGGCTCCTGCCAGACATGCCGCACCACATGACCAGGTTCCCTCTTCCTGCTTCTGCCGCCCTCCCTTCTTGTGGAAAGCCAGCACCGAAGCAGAACAAGGACTAAAACACAGCCCTCTTTAATTTTACTTGACAATTGTGTTTAAAATGTTTATAGATGAAAGATACCAAATTTGGGAGCAGGAATTCAGGGAGAACTGACTTTGAAGAAAGCCATATCCCAGCACTGAGATGGGAGGCATAACCTAACAGTTAACATGGCAAATGTGCTCAATGAATGAATAACTGAATGGACACTTAGCGGACTGCAAGCACCTGGTCAAAAAACTCTAAAAGAAGATAAGAGTATATTAAGTATTTTGACCTTTTCATTTCAAATGAAAATAAAGGCTGGACTTAAAAAAAAAAGCCAAGGTCTTATAATGTATCCCAAGTTGATCTTAAACTCTCCATCCTTAGCCTCTCAAGTACAGGGATTATGGGTGTGGACAACCGTGACACACCAAAATAAAGAAAATAAAAGCCCTTAAGAGCTGGCCAAAGTCAGAAACAGTAGATTGAGACAACAGTGGCAGCCCATGGGAAATCTGAAATTTATATCTTTATCTTGCCAACCTCACCTTACCTCACCATTTCATTTTACCCCTTTCGATGTTATAATCCCATTGTTCAACCATTGGGTAGGTGATCAGGAGAGCTATGGCAACAGATTGAATTGAAAAATCTATCCAGCTGCTATAGAAACAGCTGCCAATACGATGCTCCCTGGCATGTCCACATGAGGGGAAAGTCAGATAAAAGGCTAGCAGCACAGACAGAGCCAGATATGCCGCCTCATTCTGCCCCTTCAGCATGTGAAAGCTGAGCAGGGCATGCAGTGCAGAGGGATGTGTGGGGGGGAAACCTCTGTGCTGAGTAATCTGTTCCAGTGGGAAAACAGGTAAAGTTTGGGGATCTAACCTGTCCCTGTATCTGCCACAGCGCTACTCATAGGGCAACAGAGGGTGGGGGTGAAGGTGGAGGGTGAGGGTGTATTAAAGTCTCTCTTCATCCACTGGTATACAATGAAAATCCTCTTCTCAGAAACCCTTAGTTCTAGCAACACTCTTTCCTAACAAGGATACTTGTAGATGATTGCTTAGCTACCATCACAATATAAATTTGCCAGGAATCCAGCATTGAGGATGGGAAGTGAGTAGGACTCTGGGGTACAACTTGGCTAGCAGGTACAAAATGATAATGCTCCTTTGGAAACAGTTCACATGTTTCTTACAAAAGTCGGTAATTCTATTCCTGAGTATCCAAGAAAGACAAAAATGTATGTCCACATCAGAGCGATACATGAACATTCACAGCAGATTTTTCAATTTTCTCAAACCAGAAACAACTCAAATGTCCTTTGATTTGTGAATGGAATAAAAAAACTGTAGTGTGTTTTTTAAGATTTATTTTTATTATTTTTCATTGTGTATGTCTGTCTGTGTCTGGGGGAGGGGTGATGTTTGTGCACATCAATGCCATGCCCACAAAGGCCAAAAGAGGGTGTCTGATCCCCTGGAGCTGGAGTCACAGGCGACTGTGAGCCACAGGCTGTAGGTGCTGAAAACTGAACCCAGGTCCTCTGCAAGAGCAGCAAATGCTCTTAACCACTGAGTCATCTCCCTAGCATCCAAATTGTGGTATATCAATACATAAAAATAATACCTCAGCAATTAAAATAAAACCCACAAACCATTGTTACAGACAACAATACTCCAGTGTTATTTATCTTTTATCAGAATTCAACGAACCATATTCTTAATAAGGGTGATGATTAATGCATATAAATTGGTCTAATTTTTTTTTCAAAAAGCAGACTACAAAATATTATGCATGTGAATGGAATAGTAAGAATACAGGCTTTAGACAAGTTTTTTAATTTCTTTTTTTCTTTTCTCTTAACCTAGCAATGATCTAGAAGCAGAAGAATCTCAGTGTTTTGTAGATTTTACTGTGTGGTTTTCTTTTTTACAAAAATTCCTGTTTTGAAAAATGGAATTTATGATATGCCAGTCCATTATTTGTACATAAAAATTTGTGGAATTGTCTCCCGATTGGCTAGTTCCTCCAATGGGCAGGGCCTGCCGCAGAGTGAGGACTATGGGGGTGTGGCTGGGAGCCATCTTGGAACAGAAGCCTTGAGCAGAGCCGGAGAAGCCGCTAGCCAGGGGGAAGCTGTGCCCAACAGCTGAAAGACAGAATGGACTGACTTTTAACAGACCTGGGGCAATCACTGGCCCCAGAGGCGTGAGTGAATTATGGGCATGACACGGTCTGATAAGGCAGGATCTGAGGCTAGGCACCAGGTACTCTGAGGCTAGACACTGGGTACTCATTCCTTTTTAAGTTAACAAATACACATACAATATATTATATGGTTTGTCTGACCACGCAGGAGACCCAGAGAATTCAGGCCACAGGAATATTAAAAAAGTAATACAGGTTCTGAAGTTAGAATGCTTAGGTTTAAATACTGGCTTTAGCTGGGCACAGTAGCACATGCCTTTAATCCCAGCACTCGGGAGGCAGAGGCAAGTCGATCTCTGTGAGTTTAAGACCAACCTGTCTACAAAGTGAGTTCCAGGCCACAGAGAGACCCTATCTCAAAAAAGACAAAATAAATAAATAAAATAAAATAAAATAAAATAAATAAATGCTGGCTTTACCTTGAGATACTGAGCATTCCTACATCTCCATTTCTTCATTTATAACACGGGGATCACGGGGTCACCGAAACAACGAATTACTATGTTTGAAGCACTTGGTATAGCAGCCACTCTAGACTGAGTACATTAGAGCTGATATCATCACCCTGTATGTAACATGCACACAGACATGTCCAGACATAAACAGTGAGAAGAAAGGTCCCATCTGGGTGGTGGGAATAAAAGATCTTATTCGCCGTCTTCTTCCCTCTAGTATATCTGACATCTTCACATTTCTTTTATTTTTATTTTTTATGTGTATGTATGTATAGTCTGCATGTAAGTAAGTGCACCTGTGTCGTGCAATGCCCAGAGGTCAGAAAAGAGGCTGTCAGATCCTCTGGGACTGGAGTTACAGACAATTGTTAGCTACCATGTGGGTGCTGGGATTTGAACCCAAGTCTTCTGCAAGAACAACCAGCCATCTCTGAGCCAGAACTGCTGATTTTTTAATTAGTTTTTTAAATTTTATTATTTTTATTTTATGTGTATGAGTTTATAGTCTGCATGTAAGTAAGTGCACCTGTGTCGTGCAATGCCCATGGAGGTCAGAAGAGGTTGTTGGATCCCCTGGGACTGGAGTTATGGACAGTTGTTAGCTGTCATGTGGGTGCTGGGATTCGAACCTGAGTCTTCTGCAAGAACCACCAGTGTTCTTAACCGTTGAGCCATCTCTCCAGCCCCTATCTTCACATTTCTATATGCAGCAAGTACTGCCTGTATAAGAAAAGTTTTTTTCCTAAACAAACAAACAAACAACAACAACAACAACAAAAAAAAACAAACCAAAACCCAAAAACAATGAAAAAAGGGTGCTCAGCTGGAGTCAGGCGTCCCATCTTCTGTTTCTGCTGTACTGCTAATTGCTTGGTTGTATGATATCAGGGCATCACCTTTATCTCCATAAAGCAGTGGCCATAACAGAGTGCCCCTCACCTTCAAAATGCAGTGCTCTGTAAGATTCATGGCAGCATTGGACAAACTATACCTTTTATTTTGTTTTCGTTTAAATATTTTTAAATTTCATCTACTATTTATGGGGGTGTCCACATGCCACCATGCACACGTGGAGGTCAGAGGACAACTCTGGAGTCTGTTCTCTTCCTTCACCTTTATGTAGGTTCTGAGGACTGGACTCAGGTCATCAGGCTTGCATGGCAACCACCTTGCCTGCTGAGCCATCTTGCTGTCCCTCGTTTTCCTTTTGGTATTTATTATCTACCCACCAAGTGTAGATAATGGCACCTAAGTCTCTGATCTTATGCCATCTGACAATGCAGGCTGCCCAATGAAACAGGTGGACCTGTACCCACTGGTACCATCCCGTGGCCTGACAGCACTCTGCCAGGATGTGAGAAGCAAGTATCTAGATGGTCTGGAGGAGCCGGTGAAGGCCTCCTGCAAGAGAAGACACCGGAGCTGAGTCCAGAATGGTTTGGGGAAGAAAACAAACTCAGACCACAGGCATTCTGACCAAAGGAAGAGACACACACAAGTTAAAGATGTGAAACCAACTGCTTTCAGAATGGAAGGTACGGAGAAAGATAAATAGAAAAGGTGATCTTCAGCAGTGTGGAAAAGAAACAGGACAAGAGAGGCAGCAGAGAAGCTGGTCAGGAAGAGCGAAGTGATCATTTCCAGAAAACATGGGACAAGACGTATTTTATTCTTATTTGAAATGCTATATAAGGACTGGTGACATAGCTCAGTTGGCTTATTAGCATGCATGAAGCTCTGGGTTCCTCTCCCAGCACCACATAAACCAGGCCTGTGATCTCGGCACTAGGCAAGTAGAGGAAAGATCAGTTTAAGACCAGCTTGGGCTCAAAAAACTTAAATAAAAACAAAGGTATATATGTGACATACACCTGACAAAGATTACTTTAAGATGCATTTTATTGTATTCTACAGATGGCATAAAGTTACAAAGTTTTTTTGTTTGTTTGTTTGTTTGTTTGAGGCAGGGCCTCACTATGTATCTCTGGCTGGCATGGAACTCAGTATGTAGACCAGGCTGCTCTGGAACCCACAAGTGATCTACCTGCCTCTGCTCTCAAGTGCTAGGATTAAAGGCATGAGCCACCACGCCTGGCTAGTTAAAAAATTTTACAAACAGGGGCTGGAGAGATGGCTCAGTGGTTAAGAACACTGGTTATTCTTGCAGAAGACCCAGGTTCGAATGCCGGTACCCACATGGCAGCTAACAACTGTCCATAACTCGGGTCCCAGGGGATCCGACAGCCTCTTCTGTCCTCCTTGGGCACTGCACAACATGGGTGCACTTACCTACACGCAGGCAATACACACATACACATAAAATAAAAATAATAAATAAAAAATATTTAAAAATTTTTTACGTTTTTACTTTCCATAGCTAGCTCGTTGACTACAGACCACGCGCTATACATAAAGTGGGTATGGGAGGAGATACAGGCAGGGAACAAACGCACCACAGAGCAACCGAGAGAAGCGGGTTTTTCTTTAGCTGCCTGAGACCTATGCAGATTACACCCCACTTAGAAGCAGGACAGGACAGTGAGATGATACCATAGCTGAGAATTTTATCCAGAATCAGAAGGCTCTTCACTCAGTTCTGACTGTGGCTGTCATTTTTGTACCTGGACCTTGGGACGATATCACCACATTCATATGGTTTTAGAGTGCATTCAATGAGATAAATGGTCAATAACCTGTGTCCTTACTGAAATGTTCAAAGAATTATCCTCTTTAATTTGTGACTTTACACCTTTAGGACTGCATATGGTCTCCCACAACAGATAAAAGTATTCACAGGGTAGAAAAACCAGGGAAGGAGCAAGGTATAAAAAAGATTTGTTGGGCTGGAGAGATGGCTCAGTGGTTAAGAGCACTTACTGCTCTAGCAGAGGACACGGGTTGGATTCCCAGCACTCACAAGGCCACTGACAACCACAACTCCAGTTGCAGGGGGTGTCTGATGTCTTCTTCTAGCCTCCATGGGCACTGTACACACTTGGTGCACTTACATGCTTGCAGGCAAAGCACTGATAAAATAAAAATAATTAAAATTTTAAAAAAGATTTGTTTAAATTAATATTTTGGTGAATTTGCAATAGTACTCATCAAGACATGTTTGGAACTTACACATTTCTCTAGACAGTCCTGTCAGCACCTTCCTATATAACATAACCTAGTAAATTAAAAAACATCACCCAAATAGGGAGCTGGTCACAATCTTTCCCAAGATTCCTTGTTCTGGTTCTCTGCCTAACACTGAGTCATTTAAAGAGCAGAGACAACACAGACACTGACAAGCTGTCTGAACACGACGCTATGCTGCAGAGCTGCAGAGCACACTGTGGACCCACCATTTCCTGCAACTAGAACTTTCTGAAACAGAAAGATTAAGATGAAAAGAGAATATCTAGCTCGTTGTGCCTTTGAACAATCCATTTTCAGAGAGGAAAAAAGGCATAACGTTTAATGTTCCCTTTTTTTTGGTCTTTTTGAGACAGGGTCTCCCTGTAGCCCCAGCTGTCCTGGGGCTATGTAGACCAGGCTGGACTTGAACTCACAGAGATCCACCTGCCTCTGCCTCCCGAGTCCTGGGATTAAAGGTGTGTGCCACCACGCCCAGCTAACATTTAATGTTTCTTAAACATAATTTTTGAAAATTTTTAAAATTTTTAAAAGGCTCTCTCTCTATAGTCACAAGCTCAAAAATGGTTTTGCTTTTGCTTTGTTTGAGACTGGGTCTTACTACGGTGACCCAGGCTGGCTTCACAGTTGCAACATTCCTGCCTCAGTCTCCCAAGTGGAAAGATTCAGGCATGTACCACACAGGTCTGGCTTTCAAACATGCTTTCAGTATCTTTCTCCAATGATTAACTCTTTTTTACAACTGACTTTGAAAGCAAGAGCAGACATTTAGGCAGACTTTGAAAGTACACTGTACAACACAAAAAGAAAATGTGGTTTCTATATGGTTCGAGTGTATGGTGCCAAAGGTTCATGTGCTAGAAGACTAATCTCCAGTGTGAGCCAGAGGTCATGGAACCCTAAAAGGTGGGGCCTAGAGGGAAGGTCTTAGGTTACTGGGTGGGGGAGTGCCGCCTTTACAAGGGATCAATGAAGCACTCATGGGACCTAGTTAGTTCCTACAAGAGCCAAATGTGGTATAAAGAGCTGGGTGCCTTCATTCCTCTGGGTTCCTGTCTTGTGTTGTTATCTTTCCCTCTCACACATGCTCCCACAATGCTGCCATTGTCATGTTGTGATATGGCTGGAAAATCCTCACCAGGGCCAGGCAGAAGTCAGTACCATGCTTTTAAACCTCTAGAACTACGTGAATCTCTTTTCTTTGCAAATTACCCATTCTCAGGTATTTTGTTATAGCAATGGAAAACAGACTAAGGGTCAAACTAACTTTACTTAAACTTTCCCCCTATAATTTCTTCTTTGAGTTGCAATCAGCCATGTGATACTTCTGTCTCTGCTGGGATTAAAGGTGTGTGCCACTTAAAATAAGTGACAATCTAGAAGAAGGTTTGATTAAAAGAATCCTCACTACAGAGTCTCAAGATTGTGAAAGAGGTCACTGACAAGTTTTATAATACATTGGCTAGTATCCAGTCCCTCTACAACCTCAGCTACCTGGGAGGCTCAGTAGAATCATTTTAATCCAATGTGGACTACACAGCAGGGTTTAAGCTCTGGATGAAAGAGCGAAAGATCGAGTGACATCTGAGATTGGAATGGACTTGGACTGCATATCATTCTTGAGGAAATGTGTGCCTGCTACCTGATCGTAGTCTACCATCTTAGACCTGGCTCCAAATCTACGTATTCCAAGAAACTCCCTGATGAACTTCAAAACATGGGTAATCCCAACAACTGTACAGTCAGCAAAAAATATCCCCCCACTTTGTCACAAAAACGATTACCTTCACATGCAAATGAATGCTAAACTCTCTGAACAAAAAGATTAGCAGCTTTATTTTGCCACAAAAGGAGACTCTCTTCAAAGGCTACTCCACAGACACAACCAGATCCCCACAGAATCTAGCCCAACGTCTTTCAATTACCATTTGCTCACCAGCAACAGATCCAACATCAGTAATGCTATTTATCATCATTGCCAGATGGCAAGTGGAAAAGAGATCAAAGTCAAATCAGCCCTTGGTACTGATCAGGCCTACACTGTGGTGGCCTATATTTATGTCAAAATGAAGTTTCAATTCTGTGTGAGTCACACCCATCTTCATAATGTATCTCATCAAGAGACTGTAGTTTTTAAGTCAGGTGCTTGAGTGTCAAAGGTTTAATCACAAACTTCAGTATTTTTACTGGCTGTCTTAGTTACTTACTTAGTTATTTAGTTGCTATGATAAAAACACTGACCAAAATCAACTTGGGGAGAAAAGGGTTCATTTGGCTTATAGCACAGTCCATCATCAAAGGGAAGCCAAGGCAGGAACTCAGGGCAGGAACCTGGAGCACAGATCATGGAGGAACGCTGCCTACTGGCTTGCTCTCCTTGCCTGTGCTCAACCTGTTTTCTTATACAATATAGAACACTGCCCTCCCATATCACTCAACAATTGAGAAACTGACCTAGGGACACAGCCACAGGCCAATCCAATGGAGACAATTGCTCAACTGAAATTCCTCTACCCAGGTGTGTCAAGTTGACAACTAACGCTACCCAGCACACTGATTAATAATCACTTGCTGTCAAAGGAAAATTTACTTGAAGGATTGCTGCTGGAATTAAATGGGAAAACTAAAGTGCCAAGGAGAGACAGTCAATATATAGGTAGCCATCATTGTTAAAATTATCACCAATTATCAAGAAAATTATTCATACTGGGTTACAGTATTGCATTAAAGTACACTGTAGTACTAATTCTGTGGTAAAGTCTATAAAATATGGTCCTTTTTGGATGTAGTCTGCTTACCACCATGTTCAACTTCCCTAGAGAAGTTATCTCTGTAGGAAGGTAATTTGCCAGAGTCTGGTAAAGGCTGTGCTAATATACTTGGGTATCTTTCCTGGAATAAGTTCTGTGCAACAGCTTTGCGTTAATTCATGTATTAGAAGCTGAATACCCAGCATCTTGACACTTAAGGAACTATTGTATTTGTTCCCTTATGATCCAAGTGTGATGGTTAACCCAATAGTCACTTTGATGAGCTTCAGAAACACCTGGTCTCTGGACATGCCTGTGGTGGATTATCTTTAATAGATTAATGAGATATGCAGACTTGCCCACTGTGGCTGGCACCATTCCAGGGTTAGGATCCTGGATTGTGAAAAGGGAACTCGAGCTGAGTACCAGCTTTTCTCTCTATCTGCTTCTTGACTGTGGAGGCATGTGACCAGCTGTCGCAAGCTCCTGCTGCTGTGACTTCCCAGCCAGGAGGGATCTATGAGCCAAAACAAACCCGTTCTCCCTGAAGCTGCCTTCCTCAGGATATGCTGGGCTTTATTATGAGTCCATTCCTGTTAAGAACCCTGACTACAATCCTAGTTGGAGGGATAAAGTAACAAGCTATGATCTAACATATTTCAGATTACCCAAAATCTGAAAAGAAGTGGGGAAAAGTGTTCTTGTATACAGCTGGTGGAAATATGTTTGACTTCTTTCTTCTTCATTATTATTTTGGTGAGACAGGATTTCATATATAGCCCAGGCTGTCCTTGAAGTGATTTTCCTGCCTCAGCTTCTTGCATGCTGGAGTTCCAGGTGTGCCAGCTAAAATAGCTGTGTGTGTGTGTGTGTGTGTGTGTGTGTGTGTGTGTGTGTGTTAAAAATTGGGGTGTTTTTGAGATAGAGTTTATGTAGCCTATGCTGTCTCACCCTTTTCCCCAAATATAATACATAATTTGACAATGGTATGTACTGAACTTAAAAATACTTCTCTTGGGGCTGGAGAGATGGCTCAGCAGTTAAGAGCACTGACTGCTCTTACAGAGGACCAGGGCTTGATTTCCAGCACCCACATGGCGGCTATGAACCATCCTTAACTCCAGTTCCAGGGGAATCCAAAGCCCTCTTCTGACCTCCGCGGCATTGCATGACACGGGTGCACTCACATACATGCAGGCAATACATTCATACACATAAAATAAAAATATAAAAAAAAATACTTCTCTTAACCCATCAATTCCACTCCTAGGAATATACTATGTAGACACATACCATCAATAAATAAAACCTGTTGGTATGGTGGCACATGCTGCAACCCCAACACTTGAGGTGGAGGCAGGAGAGATCTAGTTCAAGGCCAATCGGAGCTACATAGTGAGACCTTGACTAGGGACTTAACTCAGTGGTAGAGCACTTGCCTATAGCATATACAAGGCCCTGGTCTGATGAGTCCCCAGAACTGCAATAAGGAGAGAGGGAAAAAGAAAGTGAGAGGAGAGCAAAGAAAACAGATGGGGCAAAGGAAAAAGAAAAAAAAGCTTCAAATAGAATCCCTTTTAAAAATGGTTAAATGGGACATAAAACAAGGATTGTGCTTGTTTCTACCTATGGACCTACATGGGATTATGTGACTCCAGAGGAAAAATGTGGAACACCAATTGGCCATTGACATTTCCAGAGGGACTGGTGTACTGAAATGCAGAGAAGGAAAAAGACAGCAAGGGAATGCTAGAGCCAAAAGAAAAAAGAAAGAGATGCATTTTAAAAATAAGGTGAGGAACTCTCTCTCTCTCTCTCTCTCTCTCTCTCACACACACACACACAATTTTAACTAAGGCAGGGAACTGCTGCTCAGCATTTTGGCTAAGATCAAGTGTAAAATAAGTAGGGGAAGAGAAGAGGTGTCATAGAGGGAGGCGGCCTGCCCAGCATGGCTGCCCCTGATTTACCACTGTTCCCACTCACCAAGAACAAGCCAGTCAGGAATCCACACTACTTGCTATGGCTTTGAAAGACACCTGTGGAACTACTGGTGATTCACTGGTTTAAAATCATCCTACTCAGCCACAACAAAACCCCTGGGGAAAGTGGATGCTAACTTGAACAGAGATACAAAGAAAAAGAATCTCATAGTGAAAGGCCTAGTTCCTATAGAGACACTAGCAAAGGTTCTAAGACATGACATCTTTTCCAGGGGGCTTCACAAACGACTCACTGACTTCCACAGTCCTGAGATTATTTCCAGGAGACTGAACCACAGATTGAGGAAAAGGTAACCACTGCAGATGCCTAAGTCAGCTACCTTAATAAATTATCAGGGTTTTTCTTAGGAATAAATTTTCAGCATCTATGCAAAATCATGTAAATATAGATTTATGTATGAAAGATTTCTTTTTAAAAAGGTTTTGGGTTTTTTTTTTTTTTTTTTTTTTTTCTGAGACAGGTCTCCCTGCAGCCCCAGCTGGCCTAGAACTCACTATGTAGTCCAGGCTGGCCTCATTTCTGCCTCCTGAGTGCTGGGATTAAAAGTGTGTGCCACTATACCTGGTTTAAAAGGTTTCTTAATGTTTTATTTCTAGGGGGCTAGAGAGATGGTTCAGCAGTTAGGCTGCTCTTGCAGAAGACCTGAGTTTGGTTTCCAGGGCTCACATGGCAGCTAACAACCACCAGTGATCCCAGTTCCTGGGAATCCAATGACCTCTTCTGGCCTCCATGGACATTGTACAAATGATGCACTTACATAGATGCAGGTAAAAACACACATAAACAAAATATAAATTTAAAAATAATTTTTTTTTTTTTGGTCTTCTTTTGAGACAGGGTCTCCCTGTAGTTCTAGCTGCCTGGAACTCACTCTGTAGAGCAGGCTGGCCTCACAGCCTGGAACTCACAGAGGATCCGCCTACCTCTGCCTCCTGAGTGCTGGGATTAAAGGCGTGCGCCACCACGCCCAGCCTGTTTTGAGACAGGGTCTCCCTGTAGCCCCAGCTGGCCTGGAACTTGCTATGTAGACCAGGCTGGTCTTGAATTCACAGAGATCCGCCTGCCTCTGCCTCCCGAGTGCTGGGATTAAACACCACGCCTGGCTTAAATAAAAATGTTTAAAAATTATTTTTAATTATGTGTCTGTACAAATGCAAATGCAGGTATCCACGGAGGCCTGAGGTACTAGATCCTCTGGAGCTGGAGTTATAGACAGTTGTGAGGCAGCCAACATGGTGCTGGGAATAGAGCTAGGGTCCTCTGCAAGAGCAGTACATGCTCTTTAAAAAAATTTATTATTATTTTTATTTTATGTGTATGAATGTATTGGCAGCATCCAGGTGGCAGATGGGTGCATCCATGGTGTACAATGCCCTCGGAGGTCAGAAGAGGACATCGGGTTCCCTGGAACTGTAGTTACAGACAGTTGTGGTCTCCCTCTGTAGCCCCAGCTGTCCTGAAACTCACTATGTAGACCAGGCTGGCCTTGAACTCACAGAGCTCCGCCTGCCTCTGCCTCCCAATTGCTGGGATTAAAGGCATGCACCACCATGCCTGCCCGGCGCTTTAAAAGAAAAGTACAATAAAATAATACAATATTTAATTTTAAATACAACAATAATAAATTTTGTCTCTAAAACCAATGGCTCCCTCCTCCAACCTTCATCTTTATAGCCTAGGCAGTCCAATTCACTAGCTGCCAGCAAACACAATGACACATAGGAAAAGTTTGCTCTATAAAATAACCATCAAACACTACTGAATACACTATTATTCTAATTCTCTGATAGTCAAATACAATAAGCACCTTATTAAAGTTGGTGATTTCTAGCTAGGACACATCAGGGTTGAAAGCTAGTGTGGCCAAAAAGAAGTATACTGCAATCTTAGAAACTAGATTCTTAGTTTACAGAAAGTACCCCCAAATCCAGTTACTATGGAAAGAACCTATTACTAATATTCCTCCACCGTAAGTTTCCAGTGGCACCTAGGCCTGTAGTCCTAGTTACTCAAAAGAGTTAGCTAAGGCAGGAGTATCACTTGAGCCCAGGAGTTTTTAAATGATTAATGGAATTTATTTTATTTTATTTTTATTTATTTTTTGTCTTTTTGAGACAGGCTCTCCCTGTAGCCCCAGCTGTCCTGAAACTCACTATGTAGGCCAGGCTGGCCTTGAACTCACAGAGATCTGCCTGCCTCTGCCTCCCGAATGCTGGGATTAAAGGCGTGTGCCACCACGCCCGGCTATATTTATTATTTTTATTTATGTGTATGACTATTTTGCCTGCATGTAGGTAGGTAACCTCTGCCCTCGGACGTCAGAAGAGGGCAGATGGATCCCCTGGAACTGGAGTTCCGAACAGTTGTGAGCTGCCACGTGGGTGCTAGGTATTGAACCCCCAGTCCTCTGCAAGAGCAGCCAGTGCTCTTAACCTAGCCTGGGCTAGGTAGCAAGCCCATAAGACTCCAGCCAGGTTGGAATTGGTGGTACACACCTTTAATTACAGCTCTATTAGTTACTTTTCTGTTGCTGTGATAAAATACCATGATAAAAGCATTTAATTGGGAGACAGAGGCAGGTGGAGCTCTTTGAGTTCGAGGCCAACCTGGTCTAAAAAGAGTTCTAGGCCAGTCAGGGCTACACAGTGAGATCCTGTCACAAAAAAAAACAAAAACAAGACAAAAACAAAAAGACTCCATCCAAAGAACAAAACCAAATGAAAAACCCCCACTTCCTACTGAGAGTGCATAGAGTGTAAATAAAGCCCAGGCAAGCCCACTTATTAACACCCCCATCCCTCCCTCCCTCCCTATTTACTTTCCACAGTGTTGGTGATGGGACCCAGGGCTTCAGGCACACTAAGCGAGCATTCTACCATATCTCAGTTACACCGCCAGTCTGTATGTTTATTTTTGTTATTTACATAATCATGTGGGAGACTGAATTATTCTTAACTGCTGTTCTCAGAAACACAGCTCTTCCTCTGACCAGGTACTGTTGTACGTGCTTCATGATAATCCAGTTCTCAATCTTGGGTAACTGTGCCCCAAGGGCTATCTGGACACACTTCTATTTGCTACAGCTAGAGGGCTGCTACTGGTATCTAAAAGGTGGGAGCAACCCCCCCCCCCAAGTAATCTAAACCAAACTGTTAACCATGCCAGGCTGATAAGCCTGTTTCTACTGAGGTAGGAACTACTGTTCTCATTTTTTTCCAGAAAAAAGAAACTGGGACACCCAGAAATTAAGAAACTTGCCTAAGGTCACCCATGCAAGGAATTCAAAGCCACGACATGGACCAATCTCTTCAGCTCTTACAAATCAGAAAGCAAGCTTATCCACAACTTCCTCCATCTTCCTAGTTTCTCTCCCCTTCCTAGATTCCTGACTTGAGAGATGACCCATTTGTTTATTCATTCAAAATTCTGTCTATCCATTCAACAAGCATTCACTGAATATCCATTCCATGGCAGCAACTGCTCAAGACAACTCCAGATGAAAAGAAGGAGCTCTCAGTCCTTGTGGCATAGATGTTCTTCACTCATATCCACAATCTAGTCCTTGGACATGCTAAGCATGCTCACACCTCTGCCTGGAAAGGCCGCATGAGGAACACATGAGCCTGGATGAGTCCCTCCGTCACTTCATTGGGGCCATTTCTCAAAAAGGATTTCCTTTACTATTTTTTCTAAAATACCTACAGGTGTTTCCCACCTAGCCCCTATCCCTATTTTATTTTTCTTACCAGCACTTATTACTAATATTCTGTTTTTGTTCATTGCCAGTGACCTTGCCATCACCAGAACATAAGTTCCACTGGAGCTTTAGGTCCAGAATCAAGAAGTGTATCTAGGGCTAGAGAGATGGGTCAGCAGTTAAGACCAAGTACTGCTCTTATAGAGGATCTCAGTTTGTTTCCCAGAACCTATGTTGGGTGGTTCTCAACTGCCTATAACTCTGGCTCCAAGGAGATCCAATCTCTCTAGTTTTCATGGGCACTTGCACACAAAAAGCACACACACCCCTCACACATACACAAATTAAAATTTTAAAAAGTAAGTTGTATTTAGCACTCGTAAGCATTTCAAACACCTCACCTGGACTTTTGCAACTGTCTCTCTGGTTTCTCTTCTAGTCGTCTTAGCGCCCGCCAATCTAGTCTCCACATGGAAACCAGAATAAGCTTTATACAATTCCAATCTAATACCATGTACTGACCTCTCAAAGCACTTAGATTAAAGCCTACTCACCCAGCATGGTCTTATGGCCTCCAGGATCACTAAGCTGTGTTCTTGGACTCTTCTCACACTTTAGAGCTGTAATGGTAGCACCGGCAGTAATAAGTGTACTCAACACTTGCTGTTTGCCAAGCATGAGTCTACAGGACATTTTACGTCAATTATGTAGTCTCAATCTTCAAGGTAATGATTACTGTCATGCCTGCTTTCATGTGGAGAAGATGAGGCATCGAGAAAGATCTGGGGCAGCTAGTAAGTGGTAGGGCCAAGATGTAAGCCCACACTTTGGAGGCTCCATTTACATCCATTATATGGCACTGTCTCTCTATTAGGAACTGTAACAAAAGTCCATCAGTTCCTCGAATAAGCTATTTTTCCTCCAGATCTTCGTTACTGATCTCTCTGGTGGAAATCCTTTGGTTCATAGCCTAAAGATCCCTTTTTCTATAGTGTTCCTGAAATAGTCCCTAAATTGTTTGGATCCTCAATTCTGTTTACCCACAGAAGTCTAAACATCCCGTTATAAGCCCTTTTCTGCTATAATTACTTACCTGTCTTCACCTCTAAACTTGAAATTGTGTACAAACATGCACCATGTCTGTCTGGGGCACCACTGTACCACTAGTACCTGGCACAGGCCCTGGGGTATGTCAAGTTCTTTATGGGTAATTTCACAGGGCACCACCTCCATTAAGAGCCTTTGGCTCCCTCCCAAAAGCAATTTGTTGTTTCTTTAAGATCTTGTTCATAGCCATGTCATATTTTGAGATATATAATCTATTTTAAATGATATGTCTTTCTCCTGTGTGTTTACAAAAAGCGTTTTATGCATCTGTGTGATCTTTAAAGCAACTTTCCCAAACTTAACACTTAAAGTTGATTACTGTAGCTTCCTGTTTCACCATGTGATCACCCCTGCACGTGCTCTCCGCATGCCACCATGATGTCATGTAGCCAAAGGGGCCCTCACCAAAGGCCAAACTGATGGGCTTCCTGATCTTAGGCTTTCAGCACCCAAAACCACAAGTGATGATTGTGTGCTAAGGATCTCTCAGCACTATATTACTTCTTATGAATTTATGTAAATCTATACTTATTTCAATACCAATTGTAACTGAAATTAAGTTACTAAAAGAAATCGGTAAGTTAAAAATTATTCAAGAGCCAAATTCCAATTTACTGTCAAGCCCCTCAGTGGTTGTATATTTAACCCAATTTTCCAACTACTTTACACTTCCCATCCTAATCTTCCTGACATACCATGACTACTACGGTTTCCAGATCTTTCCTTAGGATGCCTTTCCCTCCCTAATACAATTGGATTCAGCTTCCTCCCTCTGATTCCTCTTGCCTATTCAAATTCTACTTATCCTCTGTAGTCTAGCTCCAATCTTACCTTCACTGTCAACTTTTCCAGGTCACATTTACCGTTCCTAAGAGTCTTATAATCCTTCTCTTGTCGCCCCTGTATCTCCAAAAAGAATACAAATTTCTTGAGTTTCAGAATAATTTTTTTCTTAGGAATCAGAGGATTCCTGAGGTACAGAGAAGTAAGGGATTCCTAAGATGGGTTGAGTACGTAATTAGTAAATAGCGGCAGATATATAATCAATACTAACTAAAAGAAGTCTGCTAACCATAAATATTATCAGCCCTCAGTTATCCATGCTAACAGTAGAAAAGAGCACAAAAAGAAAACATGGTCAACAACTCCAACTACCCTTCCAGTGACAAGAATTTCTTTAATACTTATAGTAATAAGCACAATGGAACTGCTTCCAATTTTCTAGGAAGTCACAGATGCTGCACATGGCTTAACCACCCAACCCTTAGTGGGCAGATATCTAGTTTGTTGTCAATGAAGCGCTTCTGTAAATATGACAGAATGACAATGTTAGTAAGAATTTGAAAAATTTGCTTTAAGAAACAGAATCTCCATCATGAGCTACTCAGGATTCCATAGTTGAGGAAAAGCCAAGTTTTTCCCGTAGACCACAGAGGTTTGTTGTGGCTTTGCCTCAACTCTGGTTAGCTTCTTTCTCTTTCTCAATCTATTGGTCAAAGTTTTTGCCTAACAATATACCATGTGACCAAAAAGCTAACCTTTTTTTTTACTTGTCATTTATTTAGCTTTACACACACACATACACATACACACACACACACACACACACACACACACACACACACACACGGCCTTTTCTTGTTACCCACCCCCCTTTCTCCTCTTTCTCTTCCCAAACACTGCTCTTTCTAGAAAAGCCAACTTTCTTTGCCGGGATTGTTGTTTGTACCTGGTAGAATCTTCGGCTTTCTCCCACAGGGAATCCAAAACGCTATACTTATCTTCAGAGAACTTTTCAAATATTTCAGTAACCTAATGGCAACAGCATTGCTACTAAAAAATTTCCCAGCATTTTCCTGTTTTGGCTAATCCTGATCAAAAACCCCACCCCGAAAGGGGGGAATTTGAGTAAAAACACTGCCAGCTTCTAGTTCCCTTAGGCAAATTTCCAGTCCCAGTGCAAGGCCGCAGAGGTTAAACATTTCTCAATGACGCAGGCTCCCTCAGAGGGGGAAGAAAAAGGGGAAAAAAAAAAAATCAAAACTTATTCTTCCCAGTATAATAAATCAAGAGGCAATGATCAAGGCCCTTAAACAAAAAGCTGGGTATAGAGGCATAGGACTTTAGTCCCAGCACTCAGGAGGCAGAGGCAGGTGGATGTCTGTGAGTTCAAGGCCAGCCTGGTCTACATAGTGAGTTCCAGGACAGCTGGGGCTACAGGGAAACCCTGTCTCAAAAAGACCAGAAAAAAAAGAAAGAAAAGAAAGAAAAAGTCAACTATATATGTTTGCTTGACCAAGGCCTGCAGTGGGAGCACAGAACCCAAGTGAGACCTGTGGGACAGGGCCCAAGGCAACTGCAGATCAGCTAGCCAGGTAAACTGATGAGTGAAAATTCCCTAATTTTCAGAATATTAACACATGTGTATCTAGGTACTGAGTAAAATTTATGACCACCAGAGCAACCAAAGCAGGGGCTGAATTAGTGGCTGTGAGAAGAGGAATGGAGTCATACATGAAGTGAACCACCATTTAGGATTAAAATGTATATATTCAAAGTTGGGAAAACCAAAGGAAACTACATTTGATCATCTTCCTGAGAAGAGAATATAAAGGTGATCATAGAGAAGACAAAACCGTCTGATGGACTGACAAGGGCTTAAGAGCACTGACTGCTCTTACGGAGGAACCAGGTTTGATTCCCAGCACCCACATGGTGGCTAATAACCGCCTTAACTCCAGTTCCAGGGGAATCCAATGCCCTCTTCTGACCTCCACAGGCACTGCACGACATGGGTATACTTACACACATGTAGGAAATACACTCATACACATAAAATAAAAATAATAAAATATAAAAAAAGAAAATGCCCATAATGAAAGCATCATTCCATGTATACACTATCAGACTTCTCAAAATGCTTCCCATTCATTAGCCCTTAAATAAAAATTAGTATGTAATAGCTGTGCACCGGAAACTAGGGATATGGAAACAAGATGCTACCTCTGTTCAAGGATCTTTCCTTATATACACTATGAGACCTACTAGGAACAATACTGCACTCAATCAATTGCTTCTGGTGGTATGAACCAACTATAAAAAGAGTAAGTGGCAGGAGGAGGGTGAGGGTACAACATGCATCTCAGAAGAGCTCATCCTTGATCTTGAAGTCAAAGTTACCAGCTTGACATGCATAGAGAAGAGGGAATGGTCAAAGGCAGACACTAAGGAATAGAAAAATGAAAGGACACCAACTGTTCAGGAACCCAAAAGTTGATCAATATTCATGAAGACCGTGAGGTTAGAAGTGACCAAACAGTGGGAGATTAAACAGATAAACATGATAGTTAAATTTTACCCCATAAGAAATTAAAGAATTCTGAGTAGGAAAATGATTAAAATTGATAGTTAGAAAAGTATCATGCCATATGCCTGTAATTCCAGCACTTCAAAGGCTGAGACAGGAGGATTGCTATGAGTTCAAGGCCAGCTTGGGCTAAGAAGTAAAACCCTGCCTCAAAAGCAAAAAGAAAAATAAACAACAACAACAACAACAAATCAAACAAAACCAACCAACCAACCAACCAACCAACCAACCAACCACCCACAACCAAAAAAACCCCATGGACTAGCAAACTGGTTCAGTTGGTAAAAGGTGCCCAACAACCTGAGTTCAATCCCTGGGACCCACATGGTGGAAAGAACAGACTCTCCCAAGTTGTTCTCACACACGTACCCTGACGCGCGCACCCCCCCTCCCCCCCGCACCATGCATACAAATGTGCACATACTTAAAAACTGTTGAGTTTTTTGTTGTTGTTTTAAAGAAAACAAAGATCGGGAGGAGGGAGAAAGGAACTCTTGGCAGCTGAATGAAGTAAGAATTAGAGGAGAGTTGGGCTCTAGGCACAGCACTCAATTAGAAGGCTCCTGAGAAAAAAAGCACAAAAATGAAAATCTGATCTGGGTTAGTGAAACAAACTAGGAAAGGTCAAATAACAGTCTATAAAACTCAAAGCTCACATGAGGAGGACAGGAAAGAAGGGGAATCAGAGGCGGTGCCTACTTTTCTTGTTAAGGCAGCTGGTACTAAGTTAGGGATTACATACAGGCTTGGGGGCAGTCACAATAATGGTGACATCAGTTTTAAACGCATGTGAGTCATCTAGGTGTCTGGGTGGGAAGAATTTGTGGCTCAGGTGAATCTAGAATCAAGACTAGGTCAGAGCCCAGATGTAGATACATGTATCACCCAGTAAGTGGTATTTGAAGTCACAGGTTGGTATCAGTTTGGTTAGGGAGAATGTATCAACTGAGGAGAGGCAAAGCACTGTGAAAGCTGTTTCCCCTGGATTGAAACATTCCCTGAAAGAAGGATGGAGGAGGCTCCCAAGGCTCATGAAACTCACAAGAAACTTCTAAGACTCAGAAGACCACCCCCCCTGCAGTTCCTCCTAGAGATTATATGACCAGTGTTTACTGGGCGAGAGGAGACTCCTGAGGTAGCTGCCTCCAAGTTGCCCTTCATGAACTGTTACCCATGAGATATTTTGTTGATAAGGATGCCAGAGTCACCCATGCACCTGTAACTAATCCCTCACTCGGGTAACCCCAACAAATTCAGTAGTTCACCAAGATGAACTTGGAGGGAACCCGCTCGTTGGCCTGCCTTGCTGTCTACCGAGGGCAAACAGAAATAGACTCCCCAGGAAAAGTAACACAAGAAGAGCCAAAGCCTTGACTAAGACATACTGCGAGAGTGAACAGTGGCCAGAAAGGCAGGAGGCCAGCTGTAGCTAGAACGGTTCCTATAAGTCAGCTGTCTACCACCTGAGCCCCTTTCATTAGGAGAAATTCTATGTGAAGAATTCTGAGAAGTCTTCTTCCTTCCACAGAAATAGATTTCCCCTCTGGGTTCCCTAGCATCTAGCTCAGAAATGTAAAATCCAAGTCCAGCTGATCAGATTCTCCCATTTAGGACATTCAATGCTGTGGAAATGACACAAAAGTGAAAAATATAATCGGAATAATTCCTAGCACTGCAGCCGGTATCTATGGGTGGCAGTGCCGACAGCAGCAGCCATCTACTGGAGACCAGGCAAGCAACAGCGGCAGAGACAGACCAGTGAGTAGCGCTGGCGAGTCCTCAGAAGGCCGCTCCCACAGCCTGCTCTCCACTCTGGCTGGTCTTTGGTTTCGGCTCATTTTCTGAGCTTTGCTATCTGGCCTTCCTATGAAGGCTAAGTGCTGGTCGATAAGTTTTCCAATGTATTTACTTTACACTTAGGTTTAAGCAAGGAATCCTGAAAGGGTACAGCACGAGAGGGCACTGAACAGTGTCAAATAGTAAAGAAATGCCAGGTTTGTTAAGGCCACTCATTACAGGGACTGGAGGTCACTGATGATTTTGGTGACACTATTATGTTACCTTGTTCCATCCCTACAACACCTTCTGGAGAAAATAAGGCAGGTAGTAAATCTTTAAAGATGAAAAACCGGAGGCTGAAAGATAGTAAGAGGATTGTTTGTGGTCACATAGTACTTTTTACTATCTAAGGTTGCTCTCAAGACAGGTACTGATGCTCACTACAAGTGAGGTTAAGGACTACACCAATGCATTAAAAAAAAATATCAGTACATGCACAGGTTTTTAAGTTTGGTCTACCTACTTTCTTCAATCTTGAGAATACAGAGAAGAGCCTAACAGAAGCACTAGAATCCTTGTGCACAACCCCCAGAAGCACACCTAGTCAGAGTCCTCACCATCAGCCTCTCTTGGCCACTGCTTAAGGACTACATCACTGGCTACAAGGGACACCTCAAGTTTAGAAGGAATCCTGTCCCTGGTCATGAGAACCACTGTGGGAATAAGACGCTGAGCACTTTCAAAAGATGGTGATTTCTCAACCTCATTCCTTTGGGATATGTCACAGCCAGGAAGGCAGAAATTGGAAAAAGCAGCTTTCACAAGCTGCCAAATCCACATCCCAGTCCCAAGGGAAAATTAGCCAATGAAGTTTTGTGGAACTGACGTAATGTTGGCAGAAGCTAACGTTTTATGGCTGAGCATGGAGCCTCTTGATATTTAGCTCCAGGGCTAAAAAGGATGACATCCTGAAAAGCCAAGAAACTCATACCCATAAAACCACCACTTAGCAATCTGCATTTAAGAGTGATTTGTAAACTTGAACTGATCTGTCTTTTTCATGAATAGTTTACAAAATCATCTGTTAAACTACAAATGTTCTAAATATTATTACATATATACATGTATAAACTCTTTTGCTATGAAAGAAATTTCTAATGATTACCAAAGAACAAAGAAAATTTAGAAAGCTTAAAGTAACAAAAGAAGGAATTAGAAGAAAGGGAAGTTTTCCAAGGAATAAAGTCTGCCTGTGGCACTTTAATCCTACCACCAGCCCACCAAGTTTAAAGCTGTCTGACATCCTTATGAAAACAATTTTTGAAATTGAGTCTGCTAAGCCAAAAGCTTTCAGAGGAGGCCCATGTATCTCACAGAAATTGTCAATCTTGACCTGAGCAGCACTCTGCAATGCAGGAGGTGACAATCGGCAGACAAGGAACAGGAGTATCAGGACACAAGCACACTTGGTTTGAGCACGAGCTGTGAAGCCTCAAAAGGAGCACTTGCTATTTTAATCAAACTGTTAAATCATCTGACTTAAATATGCCACAAGGATCTCCTAAGACCTAGACAAATCTAAGTATATCAAATAGAAACGTTCAAAGCCCTAATCGATAACCAAAGATACAAAGCACTTCAAGTACATGCTAGCTCCTTACTTGACGTAAAAGACAACTCTTTGTTCAGCCCTGGGCAGAGATGGAGCTAGTGATATGATTACAAACATTCTGTACTTCATATATCTTTACAAAAACTGAGAATGATGCCTCTCAAAATGAACAAGAAAAAGTTAAAGGGTTTTTTTGCTTATTTAGTGCTTTACTAATGCTTACAAAGGAACCAGAGTTGTCCTTAACAGGATAGTTTATATTTGCTCTTTGGAGGAGTATTAATCCAGAGAAATTGTTGGGGAATTGGATACAGAATGAAACAGTTTTCTTCTTCTCAGTCTCTACACTATTTCACATTTGGTTCATTAACATATTTATGCAGCACTTAAACTATGTACCAAACAAATGCCTTGACAGACGCTGGGTATATGGGGGTAAAATAGAAACAACAACAGATTAGACAGCTGGATTTGGGGCTGGGAGAACACTTGCTGTAAAAGCAAGAGGACCTGAGTTCAAGTCCCTGGCACCCACAGAAGAGTTGAGTATGGGTGCACATGTCTATAACCTCAGTTCTGGGAAGCAGAGACAGGTGGACCCTGGGGCTTGCTGGCCAGCCAGTCTAGCCAAAATGGCAAGCTTTAGGTTTAATGAGACCCTGTTTCAAAAAATAGGGTAAATCCTGGCATGATGGCACATGCTTTAAGTTCCAGCACTCAGGAGGCATAGGCAGGCAGCAAGCAGACCTTTATAAGCTTGAGGCCAGCCTGGTCTACATAGCAAGTTCCAGGCCAGCCAGGGCTACATAGTGAGACCCTATCTCAAAAAAAACAAACAAAACAAACAAACAAAAAAGGATAGAGACTGAAAGAAGATACCCTGGTGTGCTGGATGCTTTAGTGTCAACTTGACACACTTGGGTTGAGGAGCATCAATTGGGGAATTTTCTCTATTGGACTGGCCTATGGCCATGTCTGAGGGGCATCTTCTTGATGAGTGATGTGGGACGGCCCAGCCCACTGTGGGTGGTGCCACCCCTGGGCAGGTGGGCCTGTGTTGCATAAGAAAGCAGGCTAAGCAGGGGCCAGGGGAGCAAGCCAGTAAGCAGTGTTCCTCCATGGCCTGTGCTCCAGCTCCTGCTTCCAGGTTCCTGCCCTGAGTTCCTACCTTGGGCTCCCTGATGAACTACAACCTGGGAGTTGTAAGCTGAATAAACAAACCCCTTCCTCCTCAAGTTGGTAGTGGTCAGAGTGTTTTGTCACAGCAGTAAAGAAACAAACCAGAACACCCTGAATCTTCTTTTGGTCTTGGGTATGCGCACACAGGCTTATATACACACAAATACACACATACACAAACGTGCTAACTTAAGATACCTGGATTTGTAATGTTTACAATCTAGTAAGAGAAATACAGAACAAAGATCTCAGAAACATACAGCCTCAAATTATATACACAAAGGAGAAACAGAATGAGAAAGCCATAAACCAGGGTAAAATGGCATTCTTTGAGACCTGAAGAACAAGTAAGGAGTCAAGCTAGAAACTAAGAGACAGGAAGGAGGGGCAGGGGAGACAAAACCTAGAACACAAGAGGAGAGGAGCAGGAGGTGAAGTCAGGGGTGGGCAGGATGAGACAGCAGCCACACACACCAGCCAGCTCACCTGTTTGTTTCCGAACACAAATACTCCAACTAGATATTAAGGTCTTATTCTAAATAATAATAATCCTTATGTATGCAGAGATCACAAAATGTCTTTCATGTAATATCCAGCATGTCAAATTCTGAGTACATGAAAAATACACTTTACTTCAAATTTACAGATTTTTCTGTAAGTATGCAGAGGAATTATCTTAGTCAGGATTAATCATAAATTTGGTAACACTGAGTCAGCCGACTAGCCTAAATGCAAGGGGATCTTCAGAATCTAACCAATGGAAGACTATTTGCACACCTTTGCTGGGGTGACTTGGCATTAACTCAGTTGGTTAAGAAATTTCTCAAGGGGCTGGAGAGAGGGCTCAGCAGTTAAGAACACTGGCTGTTCTTGCAGAAGACCCGGGTTCGAATCCCAGCACCCACATGGCAGCTAACAATTGTCTGTAACTCCAGTTCCAGGGGATCTGACAGCCTCTTGTGTCCTTGGGCACTGCACGACACAGGTGCACTTACCTACACGCAGGCAATACACACATACACATAAAATAAAAATAACAAATAAAATATTAAAAAAAGTTTCTCAAAGCCTTCTCAGAACAAAAGGAGAAGACAGTGAGGAAACTTTTCCTTAACCAGACCTTCACACTGCATGTTTCTACTCTAAAGATACACAGTTTTAAATGCAATTTCAACCCCCAGAAACTATGAGGTACAACAGAAGATATTTCTAATGTACATCCATGGCAAGATACTCAAGAAGTTCTGCTTAGTTTCAAACATATGACACTGGCCCTGGACAAGTGTATAGTCAGGAAACTTACTGCACTATAACTCAAAATAGCATCCAATCCTCTTTGTGAACAGGTGAAGAGTTACTACCATAAAACAAGGAAGTTTCCAGGCCAGAGTTAGGGCTTCTTATAGACCAGTTTACTCCATAAGCAGGCTCAAACGTAGGAAAAATGTTGTCCCTGTACAGAGAGGCCTAGGACAATAGGACTAAATCTAGGTCTGAAGAAGAAGGACAAGTGACAAGGACTTTGTACTGTTTAATAGCTATATCATAGTGTGTGGAGGGGGAGATATGTCTGGAAGGGTCAGAGAACAAAAGAAGACAGGTTATGTCCTCAGATAATGGAACACAGGAACTTAGACAAGTTAGAACTCACTATCGAGAGCTACCATATAGTGAGTATGGGGTAAAGGGCATGGATTCTGAAGCCAGACACCTAGATGGAATCTCAGCTCCACCCTACATCACATCAGGTATGTGACACTTTGTTCCTCAATTCCATCTTCTGTATAAAAGCAATATGCTCACACTGTCATTGTGAGGACTTTGCAAGTTTTAAAACCTACAACACTATCTGGTACAGGTAGTGTGGTTTATAATAAGGACATATATGGTCTTCATCTCCCTTCCTGGCATAGAGCTCCTAGTAATGGGAGCTTAGCATTTCCTAAGAATAACAAAGGTGAAAACATCTTTCGTTATTCACAAGAAGCCTTCCACAGCCAACACGCTAACTTTGGAGAGTCCAAAGGATGGGAATTAGAACCAACCATGTGATCAGAAGACTAGAACACTAGAGCTCTACCCCTGACTCCTTAGGAGGTCAGAGAGGAGAGGGATTGAGAACCTAAATCACCAAGAGCCAGCTGGCTATGGTGGCATACATCAGGAACCTCAACACTTGGGAAGCAGAGGTAGGAGGACCATGAGTTTGAGGACATTATGGTCTATATAACAAGATTTTGTTTTGAAAGGAGGGGGTGGTAGCAGGGGGATCATCTACAGTCAGTGAGTGAGTCAACTGTGCCTACATCAGGAAGCCTCCACAAACATCCATAAGGACAGGATTAGAGGGCTTCTGAGTTGGTAGGTGCATGGAGGTACTGTGGGTTGTAAGCCCAGAAAAGGCAGGAAGCTCAATGTGCCACTCCTGCCTTGCCCTATGCACCTCTTTCCTTTCACTGGTTCTGAATGGTAAGTGAAATGCCTTCCTGTCTGTGGGTCATTCTAGCACATGATCCAAGTTGCATAGGGGACTGTGGAAATCTCTGATTTACAGCCAGGTCTTGTAGAGGCTATGAGCAACCTGGGGACCCACCACTAGTGATGGAGGCTGGGAACAGTCTGTGGGACTAAGCTCTGTGCCTGTGGAATCTGTACTAATTCCAAGCAGCCAGTATCAAAAGCAGTGTCCAGATTACCTGGATAACTGGCTACTGTTGGGGAGAGGGGACCCCCTCAATCTAACGTCAGAAGTATTGAGAGGACTAGAACTCATGGAGTTTTCTTTTTCATACATGACAAATCTCATTAAGTGAAAACTATTCTAAAGAGTTTTGCTGGGCTCTTACAAAATTCACTTAGAATTCTAGAATGTAGAATGTGTCTCTTCCTGTGTTGTGAGGTTTTAGTTGTTTGCTTTTGTCATTTTTCAGCTTGGTCTCTAGTTAAGAAAATTTCTTTTGAAAATTTAAGGCTGTCTCATTCTCACCTATGAAGGAAACAATAAAAAATAAGACCTGGCTGGGTGTGGTAGCGCACACCTTTAGTCCCAGCACTCAGGAAACAAAGGCAAGCGGATCTCTGTGAGTTCAAGGCTGGCCTGGTCTCCATAGTGAATCCAGGCCAGCTGCAGCTACAGGGAGACCCTGTCTCAAAAGGACCAAAAAAAAAGAGGAGAGACCCAAGCTAGGACTAGCTCAGGGTGTGATGCCTTGGGCTGAGAGAGAGAGAGAGAGAGAGAGAGAGAGAGAGAGAGATTGAGAGAGAGGTCTATGTGTCTTCCTGTGTGGCAGAATTGTAAAGGGATAACACGCTATTCTAGGCTTAGACATGGCAGCACCAAAGAAATGGTGAGAGCAGGTGGCCAGGGAAGAAGGAAACCTGGGGGAAAACCTCAGAGCTGCTCCTTCACACAGGTCACCTTCTAGAACCCTTCTCAAACGTTGGAGGGCTTTCTGTAGTATTTTTTCAGATAGCCTACTTCTTGGCACAAGATCAGGAGAGACAGAGGCAATGCAGATGGGAAGAAGGTCTCACGTTTGGCTTTTTAGCATTATCTAGCAGCGCCACCTCCCCAGCCTCTCCTGCTTCCTTTCTTCAGGAGTCATTCTAATGCCAACCTGCTGCTGTCCGGAATAACCGAGCAATCCAAAGTGCTGGTGAAAGGCAATCACCTCCATCTGTTGTACCAACAGGACATTCTTCGACTTGAACGTAAGAGGGAAAAAATGCAATAAAAGCAATAAAATGATCCATAAACACATAAAAAATTAGAACAATTACACCCACTCACAGGTTTTAAAACAGCAGAGTTAACAGAATGGTGCTAGTTCAAAGGCAGAAGGGCACAGGTTGGCTGCAATCAATCTAATTTCACTTTGGAAACCAGACAGATGAAGAGGAATAACAATTAGCAATAGAAGCCAGCATACCCAAATATGTAATTTTTGTTTCAAAAATCAACTTAATTGAACTTTAGGTAAACGCACCCACCTAACAGCTCAGTACATTTGGACACAAGCACGCAGCTGTATAAGCATTGGACATCAAGCTGTTCATTTCTAGAACCTGACGTTCCTTCCACCAGCCCGTGGTACTATCTCTTTCCACTTCTGTTTGTCACTCTAGACAAACCTGAACAATTTTTTCCTCACTCAATTTTTTTCTTTTGAAATGGGATCTCACTATGTCAACCATGCTGGTCTTGATCTGGGCTCAGGTCAGCCTCCTGATTCACCCTCCAAACAGCTGGACCAACCCTAGCTAGCCTGTCACACAGTTTTTTAAACTGAGTTAATTCACAGATCACACAACTCATCAGTAGATTTTTGTACATTCACAAAGGTGCATAACTGTCACTACTACCTAAGTCCAGTACATGTCCATCACCCCAAAAGAAATCATCTCCATCAGTAGTCACTCATGCACCCTACCAATCTTGTTCCCCTCAGGCAACCACTGATCTGTGTCTGTCCAGCGTAGATTTGCATATTCTGGACCTTTCACATAAACGGAATCACAGTATGTGATTTCTTCTGCCTTTTTCACTTGACAGTATTTTAAGGTTCACTCATTTCAGAGCAAATGCCAGCACTTCATTCCTTTTAATGGCTGACAAGAGTCTATTGCACATCACATCACACGTTATTATTTGCCTATTTGCCATATGATGGATATTTGGGGCGTTTTCACTTTTCTGCTATTATTTATAACGCTGTTAGGAACTTGGGTGAGTATGCATATGCCTGGTTCATGTGTGGAGGTCAGAGGAAAACTTGTAGGACGGTTCTCTACTTCAACCATGTGGGTTCTGGGGATCAATCCAGGTCATTGGGTTTGGCAGCAAGTACCTTTACCCACTGAACCATCTGGCCAGCCCTGCAAGGATATCTGTGTATAAGTTTTTGCATGGACAAAAATTTTCACTTTCTTGGGTAAACATTTAAAAGGAGAAGTGCTAGGTCATATGGGCTGTGCTTGAATTTTTCTGAAAAGCTGCCAAACTTCTGCATTTTTAAAATTAATTTTAAATTTTATTTTGAGTAAATTATTGATTCATATGTGCCTATAAGAAATAACAATGATCCCATGTACCCTTTACACAGTTTCCCTCATTAATGACATGTTACAAGGCTGCAGTACAGGGTTACAGTCATCTACTGACAGTGACCTATAGTCCAGACAGTGATCATTTCCTTTACTGCAAGGATCCTTTTTCTGACCTTTTATAGCCACACCTATTCCCCCAAACCCCTGACAACCACCAATCTATTCTCCATCCATATAATTGTCATTTCAAAAGATTATAAATTTATATAAATAGAATCATACAATATTGTAACTTTTTAGGAATGGGTCTTTTCATACTGTACAACTGCCTTGGGAGCTGTCATATTTATCAATAGGTCATTACTTAAAAAAAAAAAAAAAAAAAAAAAAACACTGAGCAGGGCCTGGTGTGGGGGTGTTCACCTTTGATTTCAGGTCTCAGGAAGCAGAGGCAAGTGGATTTCTGTGAGACTAAGGCCAGCCTGGTCTCCATAGCAAGTTCCAGGCCAGTTGGGGCTACTCTGTCTCAAAAACCAAAAACCCAAACAAAAACCCATGGAGCAGTATTCCACAATCATGCATACATGCCTGTGTAGTCAAGGAGGCCAGAAGAGGACATCGTATCCCCTGGAGCTAGAGTTACAGGTAGTTGTGAACCAACCATGATCGGTGTTAGGAACCAAACTCGAGTCCACTACAAAAAAGGCAAGTGATCTTAATCACTGGGCCATCTTTCCTGCCCTGTCCTGCCTGCGTTTTTAAGAATGTCGTATGAATGTAACATTCTGTGTATACTCAGCTGAATCTGGCTGCTTACGGTTAACATGTCTATGAAACGCACCAAAACACTGGTGTACTGGTGAATTGATAGTCTGTTCATTTTTATTGCTAGTAGTATTCTAATTTATGGAAGTACCATAATTTATCCATGATAGCCACTTAAGTTATTTCTAGTTTGGGATCATTAAGAACAAAGTTGTCACTAAACCTTCAGTACAAAATAAGTATGCTTTCAACTGTCTTAAGTAAAGATCTAGAAAATGGATTGCTAGGTTATATACTAAACATATTTAAATTTATAATATATTGCCAAATTGTTTTCCAAAATAATTATGCACAATTTTATATTCTACACTGAATCCGCCCTGAGGCACATTCTTAAAACACTTGTCTTTCTAGTTTTAACTATTCTAGCAGATGAATAATAGCTTGCTTTTTTTTGTTTGTTTTTTGTTTACTTATGGGGGAGGTCTTAGTCCCAGCTGTCCTGGAACTCACTATGTAGACCAGGCTGGCCTTGAACTCACAGGGATCCTCCTGCCTCTGCCTCCCAAGTTCTGGGATTAAAGGTGTTGGTTACCAAGCCTGGCCGAATAATAGTTTCATATAGCAGAGTCTAATAATAGTTTCGTATAGTAGAATAGTTTCAATAGCAGAGTTTGCATTTCTCTGCTGATAAATGTTTAGAAACTTTTCATGAGCTTATTGGTTTATTTTTTTTTCCTTTGTTTTGAGACACTATCACTATGTAGCTCTGGCTAGCCTATAACTCAAGAGACCTGCCTGCCTCTGCCCCATGAGTGCTGGGATTAAAACCATGTACTGGGTACCTGGCCCAGTATCATATTTTTTTTAGGTATCATATCAAGACGTTTTCCCCATTTTTTATTGGGTTGTGTTATTACTGAGTTTTAAGGATTCCTTACAGCTGGATGTGGTAGTATATGCCTGTAATTTTAGCACTCTGGAGGTGGAGGCAGGAGGATGAGAAATCCAAGGTCATCCTCAGAAGAAGGGTAGGTAGGCTGGTCAAGGATGATTTAATTAACTTTTTTTTTTTTTTTTTTTTTTTTTGGTCTTTTTGAGACAGGGTCTCCCTGTAGCCCCAGCTGTCCTGGAACTCACTATGTAGACTAGGCTGGCCTTGAAACTCACAGAGATCCCCCTGCCTCTGCCTCCCAAGTGTTGGGATTAAAGGCGTGCGCCACCATGCCCAACTTAATTAACATTTTAACTCTTCAGTGTTAAGTCCTCGTGATCCTATGTACAGAGCAAAGACAGGCAATCTACTTTCTGGCAGAGAGCACATGGCTCTAGATTGTCCTGCTTACAGGCAGGGGAACTCTAGATTGTCCTGCTTACAGGCAGGGGAACTCTAGATTGTCCTGCTTACAGGCAGGGGATCTGGCCCAGGTGATTGAGTACTTGCCTAGCATGCATGAAGTCCTGGCTTTGATTCTCAGAACTACAGAACAGGGCACAGTGGTACACACTAATCTCAGTACTCGGGAGATGGAGGCAAGAGGATCAGAATTCAAAGTCATCCTCAGCATAGCAGGTTCAAGGTCATTTAGGCTACATAAGAGACCTTACCTTGGGGAGGGGGGATTTTCAAAGAACAAAACATATTATGGAAATGAGCTTTCAATAATTAGAGCATATTATACCAATGCAACCATTTCATGCCCAGGAAAGGTCATATTATCAAAACTGAGAGAGAGAGCTCGCCTACCTGGAACACAGCCCTGAGTTTCATCTTTAACAACACAGACAAGAGAGAGAGAGAGAGAGAGAGAGAGAGAGAGAGAGAGAGAGAGAGAGAGAGAGAGAGAAACCTGGTGTGTTTTCAGTTTACAAAATTCTCTGAAAGGTTCAGTAAAATGAGTAAGTTAGCGTCCATAGGAAGGATCTACAACTCTCTCTGCCAAGAACACGGACTAACACAAACACTGCAAAGATACATTTCAATAAATCTTACTAAATAGAAACAAAGGCAAAAATGTAAAATGGGTTTATATATAAACAAGTCAGAGGGAGCAGCTTAACAGGATGGGGTACCCCTTACCATGTACTGTTTGGTCAGAGCTAGGCTCAGGCTACACACGTCCCAAGTCAAAAGTTCTGACTCCAGATCCAAGGTACCATGCTCCAGCCATTTTCTCCCTCTTTTAAACAAACATGTGTACAAACACACACACACACACACACACAAACAATTCAGTTTGGGATCAATGTGACTAGAAATGTTTATCATAGAAAAAGAAAGATAAAAGAAAATACAAAGGCTGAGAAAAGAAAATTCCCAATAAAATCCTTCCTGCCTGCCTGCCTCTTCCTTCCTTCCCTCCCTCCCTCCCTTTTCTTTCAAGTCACCATTTCCTACAGTCCAGGTTAGCCTCTACGTCACTAAGTAGCTAAGTTGACCCCGACCCTCCACCTTCTGAATGATGGGAATTCAAGACATCCCCTCCATTTTATATGGTGCTGGGGACTGAACTCAGGGTTACTTCCTCCATGCTAGCTAGGCAAGCACTCTACCCGGTATCCCATTAACCTATATTACATGGATATATTGAAAACATTTTTCTACACTTTGAATGTATTTGCTAAAAACAAGTAGTTTCCTATCTTTTAGTTTCCTTAAAATAATTTCTCGGGGGCTGGAGAAATGGCTCAGTAGTTAAGAACACTGGCCGTTCTTGTAGAAGACCCAGGTTCGAATTCCAGCACTTACATGGCAGCTAACAACTGTCCGTAACTCCAGTTCCAGGGAATCCGACAGTCTCTTCTGTTCTCCGTGGGCATTGCACAACACAGGTGCACTTACCTACACGCAGACAATACACACATACACATAAAATAAAATAATAAAATATTTTAAATTTTTTTTCTCAAGGGGGCTGGAGAAATGGCTTAGTGGTGTACAGCACTGACTGCTTTTGCAGGAGAGCCAATTTTAGTTCCCAGCATCCTCATGGTCGCTAACAACCAGCCATAGCTCCAGTTCCAGGGGATGTGACGCCCTCTTTTGGTCTCTGCAGACACTGCACACATGGGTGCAATTATACACATGCAGGCAAAAAACTCATACACGTAAACATAATTTAAAAAAAAAAAACTGAGGCTGGAGAGATGGCTCAGTGGTTAAGAACACTGGTTATTCTTGCTTAAGACCCAGATTCAAATCCCAGCACCCACATGGCAGCTAACGACTGTCTATAACTCCAGTTCCAGGGAATCCAACAGCCTCTTCTGACCTCCACGGGCACTGCACGACACGGGTGCACTTACCTACATGCAGGCAATACACACATACAGATAAAATAAAAATGATAAAATATTAAAAAATAAAAAAATAATTTCTCGCTGGGCGTGGTGGCGCACACCTTTAATCCCAGCAGAGGCAGGCGGATCTCTGTGAGTTCAAGGCCAGCCTGGTCTAGTGAGTTCCAGGACAGCTGGGGCTACAGGGAGACCCTGTCTCAAAAAGACCAAAAAAAAAAAAAAGTAATAATTTCTCAAAAGTATTTCAGGGCTAAAGAAAAAACACTTTTCAAATTTCTGAGTTGTCAAGCACCAAGAGGGTTGTGCCAAGTTGTCAGAATACCCAGGACGAAATTTTTCTAATTAAAATTAATTTATTATTATTTTGTGTATATTTGCATGATGTATATATACAGGTACATGTACCATGCCATGCATGTGGAGGTCAGAGGACAGTTTCATGGAGTTGGTTCTCTCCTTCCACCTTTCCATGGTTCCAGGGACTAAACTCAGGTCATCAGGTTTGCTCAGCAAGTGCCTTCACCTACTGAGTCATCTGGCCAGCCCAAGAAATTGAAAATTATTTGCATTAAATAGAATTCAAAATTCAGCCAGGTGTGGTCATGCATGCCTTTAATCCCAGCACTCAGGAGCCAGAGGGTAGGCATGATCTACTTAGTTCCAGGCCAGCTGGGGCTACAGAAGACCCTGTCAACAACAACAATGTCCCCTAACAACAACTAGGTATAATAGTATTTAAAAAAAAAAAAAAAGGCATTTCCTATGTGGGAGGAGCTATGACAAGCATTTTACATATATTAACTCATTCAATACTTACACATTGCTGGAATGGTACTGCTAGTATCACTATTCTATGGAAGTAACAGGAACAGAGAGGTAAATCAATGCCCAGGACTACAAGCTTATCAGCCATGGATTTGGGAAGTCTGGCTTCGGCCAGCTCCAGTCTCTTCTTCTTCATTGACACCAGGGCTGCACACATGACATGCAAGCACTGCATACCTCAGCCCCAGTATATTCTTTATACCCACATTTCTCAAACTTTCAGGGATCAAGACTCTTTTACCCTCTTCAAAAAGAGCTTTTGCTTATGCAGGTTACATCTATTAATATTTCATCTTACTAGAATGTAAAAAAGGAAAATATTCAAATATATTTGTTACTTCTTCAAAATTAATTTACATGCTAGTATAACATCTATGAAAATATCTATTTTCTTTAAATCATTAGCAAAAACAATAGTACCGTTTTACCTTTGCAAATCCCGAACATATGATTTACTAAAAACTAAGTCTTCACATCTAATTCTACATTCATTTATTGGTAAATTATATCATGTAGCTTTAGAAAACTACATTGTACACTCACAAGAAGACACAGGAAAGAAAGGAAAATAGCATATTTTAACATAAATATAAACATTTTGATCTTGTACCACTTGTAGTCCCTCAGACTACATTCTGAGAACCACTGCACTGCAGTGCAACCTCTTAGTTAGGCCACACTATAAGACTTAAAGGCACGCTTTGACTATTCACAAAAGCCCAAGTATGGCAGCAGCTGGGACGGCCATCAACAGATAACTAGATAAAGAACATGTGATTACACTAAAACACACAGAGGCATTTTATTCAGCTATCAAGAACAATCAAATGTGGCTGGGGAGATGCTCAGTTGGTAAAGTGCTTGATGTGCAAGCATCAAGACCTGAGTTCAGATCCCCAGCCCATGTAAAAAGCTGGGCACCATGGTATGTGCCTATAATCCCAGCAGAATCAGTCTATCCCAAGTTCAGTGGGAGATCCTATCTCAAAAAAAAAAAAAGAAAAAGAAAAAGAAAAAAAAAGCGTAAAGCAATAGAGGAAGACACTGACATCAATTTTTGGTTTTTACACACACACCCATGAAAGCAGAAGTGAGGCTATTTGGAGGCAGGAAAGAGACCAGAGGAGGGAGGAATTGGGAGATACAAGCAAAGCGCGCGCGCGCGCACACACACACACACACATGCACACGCACACGCACACACACACACACACACGAAAATGTGGTAATGAAACCCTTTACTTTGCACACTAACTAAAAATACTAATTAAAAAAAGAAAGAGGGGCTGGAGAGATGGCTCAGCGGTTAAGAACACTGGTTGTTCTTGCAGAAGACCCAGGTTTGAATGCCAGCACCCACAAGGCAGCTAACAACTATCCATAACTCCAGTTCCAGGAGATCTGACAGCCTCTTCTGACCTCAGGCATTGCACAACACAGGTGCACTTACCTACATGCAGGTAATAAATGCATACACATAAAATAAAAATAGTAAATAAAATTAAAAAAAAAGAAATCCTACACACACACACACACACACACACACACACGCAATGCACACGCACACACGGCAGGCTCTGAGGAACATACTAGCTTAAAAACTTTTCCTGGTAATCATTTATTAAAGAATTATCATACACCTTCTATATCCAAGAGCCATCTATACACAGCAGAGGGTGAAGGAGAAAGAAGAACCTGAAGACTCTCACTGTGGCATGTCTCACTGTGGCATGTAACTCTAAGACAGCCATTACTAAGGAATTAACACGAGTTATGTGTTCTGTCAGATGGCAGATAGTACAAAGAAAATGATCAGCATTTTACACATAGAGTGGTCAAGGAAGACCCACCTAATTAACACTTAAAGATCTATGCGAGTGAGGGGCAAGTCATGAAGCAACTTGGGGAGGAGTGCTCCATGAACAAGGGGTAACAGGTTTAAGGGACCTGAAATGGGAGCGCAGGCATCCAGAGCTGGCAGAGAAGTCAGGGTGATGAAGAGAGGAAGGGAGGA
Source organism: Nannospalax galili (assembly GCF_000622305.1). Taxonomy (NCBI): domain Eukaryota; kingdom Metazoa; phylum Chordata; class Mammalia; order Rodentia; family Spalacidae; genus Nannospalax; species Nannospalax galili. The sequence goes on along the minus strand of NW_008338534.1, from coordinate 97,303 downwards.
GAAGGAGTCGGAGAGGTTGGGACTGAGGCAGACGTGGAACACTAGAGACTGCAGCTTCTTCTGTGAACAAGAACCACTGCAGGTTCTGAGTAAGGAGGGGTACAACCTGACTTTAAGTTTAAATGGATCTTACTTACATACAAGTAAGTAAGATCTAAATAATTGGGGGGGGGGCAGTTGTTTTGGAGGGTTTTTGTGGGGGTTGTTTTGTTTTTTGGAGTTTTTGAGACAGGGTCTCCCTGTAGCCCCAGCTGGCCTGGAACTCACTGTGTTCACCAGGCTGACCTAGAACTCACAGAGATCTGCCTCCTCTGCCTCCCAAGAGCTGGGATTAAAGGTGTGTGCCACCATGCCTGTTTTGGAGTTTTTTAAATTACATTTTTATCTGTTTATTTTGTATGCATGCACAAGTGTGGAGGTTAGGGGGCCAAACTCAGGTCATTAGGCAGGCTCAGTGGCAGGCACCCATACCTACTAAGCCATCTCACCAGCACTGGTTTGGTTTTGGAGGCAGGGTTTCACATTATAGGCAGGCTGGCTTGAAACTACGTAGCGCTGACTGAATTTAAACCTGGGGATCCTCCATCCCTTAGTCTCCCAAATGCTGAGATTTCAGGCATGTGCTACCACATCCTGATGATTTAAACACCTAAATTTCCACCTCTTACTGTGTATCATGCTTTTGAGTTTCAGCAGTTCCCTCTAAAAGTGTGAAGCAGAGTGTGGTAATTAAGATAATAAAATTGTCTATTACAATGGTACTTTCACCATGGAGTTTTTCACTAATGCAGTTTCCTCTTTTACTCACCCTACTGTCAAAACTCACAGAGTGACTCTGTGAGACATCGAGAAGGCCCCAGACTATGACGCCGTGAACTCAGGCCAACATTGCCCTTTAGCTTGAGAAGTACAAGACAGACAAAGCTGGGTTTGGTGTCGATGGTAGCACACAACTTTCAGCATTTTTCCTTGTTATTATAAAGAAAATCTTTTTTTGGGGGGGGTCTTTTTGAGACAGGGTCTCCCTATAGCCTCAGCTTCCTGGAACTCACTATGTAGACCAGGCTGGCCTTGAACTCACAGAGATCCACCTGCCTCTGCCTCCTGAGTGCTGGGATTAAAGGTGTGTACCACCACGCCCGGCTTTTTTTTTTTTTTTTTTTTTTTTTTTAAGACAGGGTCTTGTAGCCCCAGCTGGCCTGGAACTCACTATGTAGACAAGGCTGGTCTTGAACTCAGAGATCCACCCGTCTCTGCCTCCCAAGTGCTGGGATTAAAAGAGTGCACCACCATGCCCTGCTCCTTAATTTCTTTTTTATTACATTTGTTTATTTTTGTGTACATGTATGTGTCTGGGTGGGCACATGCTGGGACTAAAGGTGTGTGCCACCACGCCCGGATAGAAAATCTTTTTAAAAATAGTGCATGTGGTAATCATAAAGAGGCTCAAAAGAAGAGTAAGATGTATAAATCTCATTTTTATTTAACTTGGCAATTTTAAATAAAGCTAAACCATGGTTCAGTCTTGACAGCTTGCCTCATCCAAACAGAAACTAAAGGGGGAGGGGGGCAGAAAAAGAGTGAAAGAGGAGAAACCAAATTCCTTTGATCTGGGTCCTAACTCCCAGGGGCCTCCAGATAAATCAGTGAGTCACAGAAAGGGCAGTAACATGTAAGCCAGAAGACTGGCGACAACAGCTGTCTGTCTGCCTACCTGTCCTGTGAGATCATCACCAAGGTATGATATCATCACCCAGGTCAGAGAAGACACCACAAGACGGAGGTCGACAGAGAAAGAAAGGTCTGTGGCATTCTGAGTATACTTCCTGGGGTGGGAAGTGGATATGAAGTTTTTAATCTTTTCTCTTAAGATATGAGTTAGCATGAGTGGCGACAGAAATCTGCAATGGACAAACCCAAGGAGAACCACAATCTCTGGGGATTATATATAGCTTTACAGATTAGAGATCTCTGGTGGGTTCTTTGTAAGATATTTTATAGCGTACGGAAACAAATTCTTCCATCTTTCCATCTCTGCCACTAATTGACTTTGATAAATAAATTAACCTCAATGGGTCATTTTCCTCTTCTTTAATAAAGAGGAGAACGAGGCAATACCTAAGGTTTTTTCCAAGTTCTAAAATTCCTTAAAGAGAAACAAAGGTGTGTTTTCGAGCCCACATCAATGTTTAGTCTTCAGAGCTAGAAAAGTAAGTAATGTAATGCTTCAGGTCCTGAAGTGACTGGGATTTTTTGTTGTTTTGTTTTTTGTTCTGTTATGTTTTGTTGAGACAGGGTCTCCTTCTTAGCCCCAGCTAGCCTGGAACTTATTATGTAGACCAGGGTGGCTTTGAACTCAGAGGCCTGCCTGCCTCTTGCCTCCCGAGTGCTGGGATTAAAGGTGTGTGCCACCATGCCCAGCTTATTTTGGATTTTTTGAAACAAGATCTCATGTTCAGGGACAAATTGTAATAATCAAGAAACAAGAAGTCAAAGAAATATGCAGGAATTAAGAAAAAAAGACATCAAGGGATGTGAGGGTCAATTAACTGAGGGAAAACTTCTTAATATTATTCATCAATTGTTTTGAATATGTAATATGGGAGTGGTATAAAACAAAGATTTAAGAGGAATACAGTTAAAAATAAAACTTATCTCTGTGGCACAAATCAATTAGGCACTTAGGGGACTTCTATGAATATAGGCTATGCTCTACTTAGGTTGGGTAGTAGGGACTGTGGGTTGCTGTCAAATTTTATATAGCGAATGCATACTCTTATTCTTTTGCATTTATGGAGTACTCCCATAATAGTAATAAGCTTGAAAAGCCGGGCTTGGTGGCGCACACCTTCAATCCCAGTACTTGGGAGGCAGAGGTAGGTGGATCTTTGTGAGTTCGAGGCCAGCCTGGTCTACATAGTGAGTTCCAGGACAGCTGGGGCTACAGGGAGACCCTGCCTCAAAAAGACAAAAAAAAAAAGTAATAAGCTTGAACAGAAAGCCTCTTTTACTTCAGTCCCCTAGTCCTCTATCGATTTTCCCTGAGCAGTCACAGTAACCAAAGATGTCTTACGCACGGACAAGTGTGAGGGCATGGGCGTACACACATACACACACAAACAACAGGGGACAAAACAAACTGACTCCCTAACTGTGGTCCCACAGGATCTGGCATGTATCGTGGGCTAACACAGACCTGAGGAACTGTCTCAATCCTTTTCTCCAAGGTGAAGTCTGTCCCATAGCCTTAGAAGTACAAATTGCAAGGGTGGCACTGGCTGGATACAGGCACAAGGCTGTCTGCTCTGGCCATACACACTGGCTGCCAAGAGCTGAGTTCTAGCACACTTCTTCCATTCTGAAAGACATCAGCCAATGCTGTGGCCCCATATTCCCTCAGTGTTAGCTTCAAAAATTCTACAATGTCCATTTCAAATCATTCATTTTCCAACTGTGATAGTCCAGAGAGGTTTGCACAGCAGTGACAGAGGCTCTAACTGTGGCGTGATGGGAACACTAAGATCTATCTGGCAGTATACGGCACACAGACATCACAGACAGGTGCATTGCAAATTCCAAGAGGCAGAAGAATTTCAACTTTGAAATGCTTTCAACACCACAGACTTTGGGCAAGGATTGGCTAAAATATAGGATGGTGGTCACAAGATTTGTTTCTTCATGTAAGAAGAGATTTCAAAATACTTTGATAAAATCTTGATTTAAAGGCTTATGCCTACTTATTAGGAGAATTAAGTCAAAACAAATTTCATCATTCTTTTTTTAAAAAAAGGAAGCTGGCTGTGGTGGCGCACACCTGTAGTCCCAGCACTTGGGAGGCAGAGGCAGGCGGATCTCTGTGAGTTCAAGGCCAGCTTGGTCTACACAGTGAGTTCCAGGACAGCTTGGGCTACAAGGAGACCCTGTCTCAAAAAGACCAAAAAAAAAAAGGGAAACAATTGTCTACCATGTGCCAAAATTAGGAGTCAATATACAGACGTATGTATTGCTCTTAAAAAGCTAGTAATCGGGGGCTGGAGAAATGATGCAACAGCTAAGAGTACTTGCTGCCCTTGCAGAGGACCAGAGTTGGGTTCCTGACATACACATGGGTGGCTCATAACCACCTATATGTGACTACAGCTCCATGGGGACCTGATGCCTCTGGTCTCTGGGGGTACCTGTACTCACAAGTACATACCCACACACAAATACACATAAAGACAAAATAAATCGTTTTTGGTTTTTTTTTAAAGAAGAGAATAATCAGTAAGGAACCATATGTAAGGGATAGTGTGTGTAAAGGTGGTACTACAGGAATGAGAGGAGGAAGGTGACTACCGAGACAGGTTTCACAGAAAGACAGCACCAAACTAGATCCAAAGCATCAGCAAGAACCCACCTGAAGTGTGGAGGAGGGAAACCCTCAAAGATAGACAAGTACGCTGCATCAAAATCTCCAAGCTCCAAACATCGAGTGAAAACTGTTAATAAGCACATAGTATTCTCTGGAATTGTATCATATCTAGTATCCTAAAGTCTGACTTAGGGTAAATATTTTGCTTCTTCAATTCTGTCTAAAGGGGGTTAATTACAGTTATGAAAAGCATCTCACCTCTAAAGCACATACTCACAAGGACCCAGACACTTCGCTGCTTGGCTTTTCGGAAGAATTGTTGCTGACTGAAGTTTCCCAACAGATACTTTTAATTTCCTCCCCTAAATGATGGCTATTACTAAACAGCTGTTGGATTAATGTTACACTATATCTCATGGCTACAGCACTTTAGAGTAAAAGAGTAACAGTTTCACAAAACCATCATTTAGAAGGTTTTGAAAAATTGGGAGCCAGTAAGTAATGGGGAAGTCATTCCTTAGCCCAGTTTCTCTGCCTTCATGAACACAGCAAAAGAAAGAAGTTCACATTACATCATCTTCTCGGCAGACCTTTGGTTCTTCCTGCATCTAACAAACACCCTGGTCAATTCTGTCCACACTAGTCTTACATACTGCTGTCCTTTGAAAGTTTTATGAAGTAGCTGGTCCAACAGATGGATGACTAGCCCTGCCTGACATATGCTGTGGGAAAACCTACTCTCAAACAGACAAGAAACTACAATGTTCCTTTCCATTTTAGGGCTGAGAATACTGAAATTATCTTAGGGGAAAGTAATCTTTTAACCTGCACTACAAAAGGTTGCTGGCCTGAGATATCTGTAACCTGGTGATCAAAGGGAGAGAACGTTCAAATACTAAAATTCACTCCTAAAGATAAAACACCCACTTGCCTACACACAGCAGGGACTGGAATACAGATGGGAAAAAAAAATCCAAAGTCAGTTTAACTGGAGCTACTTCATCAAAGGCAGATGGGAAACATTCAGATAAGCATACTATTTGTTTGGAACTCAAAGCTCAAGAGACATGTGAGAGAAAAAGGAAAGATGACCTGAGATGCATAGCACACATGAACAGAAAAATTCAACTGATAAATGACTCATGATGGTTGTGTTTGAAAAACTAGGAAGAACATGGCAGTGGACCCTTCTTCCCTGCCCCTTCCTGTCCAGAAGGCTTAACCTGACAGCATCTGATCTCATCTTCAGTCTTCAGCTGATGTGTATCTGGGCCTGAAAACACACTACCTAAGCGCTCCCCAAGGAGAACAGACTAGTCCAGCCAGAGACAGTATCTGCCAGGACCAAGGAGTCATTCTCCTATGTGTGGGGCCAGTGGATGGGGAAGAGGATGCAAATACTACTTGTATGAATCTTTCAAGATATGCTCTGAAACAAGAAATGCTACAGATTACATTTTAGTAAATGTCTAAAAATAATAAAGGGAATTCTCTATTTTTAGATATTTGACTTACAAGTTTAAAAACACTAAAAGTAAAAGAAACCATTAAACACTAACTAGAATTTTTAAATGTTTTAAGAGAAACTTTGAATTGGAAAACGATTTTTAGAGATAGAATTTTAAAGATCCTGCACTCTTTCTGCTGACTGCTTCCTTGCTCAAACTTCCCTCTCTCTAAAATCTAATCCCAATCATTACTACAGGTGCTATAAAGACATGTAAAGGTGAGAAAGAACAGCTGGGGGAAAACATAGAATACTCTTCCACAAAGATGTAAAAATGGGGTATGGGTTTGTGATTAAAGGCAGTAATGCATAAAACAGCAAAAGCAATTTAATTATCCTCCATTAAAAGCAGGGCCAAAGACAGTAATAAAATGATTAAGGAAAAACAGTATTTCCCCAGAATAGGTTTCCCCACTGAATGTTCTTAAGATCAGCCAGCATCTAATGCAAAGCTATATCTGAATTACTGGATTAAAGAAAAACATTCCTTTTTGAAAAAATAAATGAAAACCTGAAAATGAAGTATACTTACTGCACAATTCACATTTTATCTTCCCACCTCTGCCTCACACAAATATCTTGATCTTTTCAGAGATGCCTGTGGCAAATGAGGGCTACAGGAAGTAAGGGGATTACCTGACTGTACGGCCATCATTAGCATCTCAGGCTCCAGCAAAGTCATGACGGAGTCTTCTCAGAAACAGCCCACAAATACAAGAAAGCCAAAGTCACGGGAAAAAGATGCCTCCAAAGGCTTTCACAAATTCAGTCTCATGCCTGTGCTCAAGGCAGAACACGAGAGCTTGCTCCCCTTCTCAGGGCAGACACCAATTCTCCACCCTTCAGGCAAGTCAAGATGGCCCAGTTGACTGACTGCCGACAGGAAACCAAGCACTCCACAGAAGACCTAAATTGTGTGGTTAGAGTGAGCTCCTCCCCTTCTGTTCGTCTCTAGGGGGAGGGGAGGAACACAGAAAGACAGATCAAACTGCTTTCCTCTCTCAGGATGAGAGGATGAGGTTTTATTCAAAACCTATTGGAAGGAACTCTGCCGCTAACACAGTTTAGGACAAGGATGAAAGCACTATCCAAACTCAGTCTCAAGAAAGAAACAGTCCAATTACTAATCCACTACTGGGAGGTAGAGACAGGGGTTAGATACACATCAACACACACACACAAATAGATACATAAGACAAGTAACTTTCCTGAAAAAGAATTCCAACAGCTTTTTCATACATGATATTTATAGATACAAGCTAAGGAAGTTGAATATTTAACCACAAAAGTTCAAGTATTTCTCCACCCCCACTCCAATTAAAATATCTGTTTCAAAAAGTCATCAGAATACATTCCAGAGCTGTAATCTGTTTCTCAGATCTGCCAGTCCCCTTTGGGGGGGTGGGGGGGGCTCACATGCTATCTATGGATAGACAGGGTACCGATGTCAGCTTTCCTAAACTGCTTTACGATCACGCTGGGTGTATAGAACACACAGAAAAAGCCTCAATGGATATAAATTTCCCTTTCCTAAGAAAGAAATGTCACCCCTTTTTTTGCCAGCACAGAGCAGATCTTCTGAACAAGAATGAACACAAGCATTCTGCTTTCCCTGAGGAGATAAAAACCCTAAAATCCTTTTAAGATTGCTTTTAAATATAGAAATTATTTTATTGACTCAAAATTTAAAGGTCATTTATTCCTTTTGCAGTATTTTAATTCCTGATATTACAATAATAATAACATTAAGATGCTTTTAGCATATTTGATAGACTTTTAGTACCTGAAAACTAAAAAGCTTTGTTGGGTCTGTTCATCTAGAATTCCTGAATCTTTCTGGGGAATCAGCAGTCCATAACTTGAAAGCCTACTAGTGCAGGCTCGGCCCAGTGAATACCTTAATGCTTACATAGTCAAGCAAACGATAAATGAAAACACTAGGAGACCTTTAAAAAGAATCCAGCTTCAGAGAGAGTGAAGACATGGCACAACAGAAAAGGCAATGCAGGTTTGGGGTGGGGAGAGCCTGTGGCAGAGAGAAACCACCCTCCTTTCCCACTCCAAGAACATCATGTTGAAGGGAAGAGCTCTATATAGAGCTGTGGGAATGACTCAACAGGCAGTGGAGTGGCAGCCAGTGTGGGCTGCATGCTGCTCTGGGAGGAAGAAGCATTCTAACTGGCCCCTTCTGGCAACCCAGCTCTCCAACTGCCCTGTGAAAAATGGGTAAATTTCAACGCAGACTGCTTAAGAGACCAGACTCTGACCACAGAGGTTAGCAACTGAGGGAGAAGCATCCCTGGAAGGTTGAGTCATTCCTTCGACCCTCTGGGGGCTGTACAATTTGCTGGGTGAGCGTTTTTTCAAATGAAGTGAGTTCTCACAGTTTGTACTTAGAGGGAAAAATGACAAATTACAAAATTCCTGTACAGAGACTGAAAGAAGGGCAGAGACTGCTTCCCTCCTGGCCAGACATCAACCCACAGGAGAGACTGACAATAATGTGCTGATAGACAATAACAGGGAACAGTATATTTCAGTTGATTTCACTTTTTTACAGCAAATCCAGATGCACTTTGGGATAAAAGAGCAAATCAAAGGGAAGCTGTTTTTAAAACAGAAATCTAAAAAAAGCAATCCTTTTAAAACCCAGAAAATAAGAACCCTTGCCTAATGGTCAAATTTTACATTGCTGTGCAAGAGCTTCCACACAGCAGCAGAATCACTATGGAAAGGACTTTCCACTGTTCTAAAAGTGTGGGCACCTAGGATTCAAAATACTGGAAGCTTCAGTTTCACTATTTTTGTATAAACTGCTAACATTTCATAAAAACAGAAATAAATTATCAATTATAACTGATAAATTATACAGAACTAAAGTATATATTTTCTACAAAAATGAACATGATTTTCAAGCTAAGAGCACAAAGGCATGAAGGATAAATATTCAATTAAATACTTTGCTTCTAATCATAACTCTCTAGCCAATCAATGCAAATTTAATATGATCTGCTATCTATTAATGCACTCTAGAGACATGATACTACAGATATCACTATAGTTTTTTTTTAATTTTATTATTTTTAATTTTATGTGTATGACTGTATTGCTTGCATGTATGTAAGTACACCCATGTTGTCATACAATGTCTGCAGAGGACAGAAGAGGGTGTGGGATTCCTCGGAACTGGAGTTATGGATGATTGTTATGTGCCGTGTGGGTGCTGGGAATTGAACCTAGGTCCTCCGCAAGAGCAGTCAGTGCTCTTAACCACTGAGCCATCTCTCCAGCACCCACTACAGTTTTTAAATGTATAACATTATTTAAAACATTTTAATAATGTTAAATAATATAACTTTGAAAGAAAGGGAGGGGAAGAGAGGAAGAAGAGGACCACCAGCAGCAGACAAGCTTTTAAACTCCTTGATTCAACTAGATTTGTCTCCTAAAAATGTCCCATTTCCTGGATTTTCTTATTTTTTATATTTATTTATTATTTTTATTTTATGTGTATGAGTGTATTGCATGCATGTGAGTGCACCCGTGTCATGCAATGCCTCAGAGGTCAGAAGAGGGCTTCAGATTCCCCTGGAACTGGTGTTAAGGACAGTTCATAGCCACCATGTTGGTGCTGAGAATCAAACCCAGGTCCTCTGCAAGAGCAGTCAGGGCTCTTAATCACTGAGCCATCTCTCCAGCCCCTATTTTCTGGATTTTGTTAAACAGACCACTGTCCTAGCTCTCCAACCTTTCTGTCTTGAAAAGCTCTTGTTTCTCTGCCATCTCAGGGCGCCCACCCCTCCTTTGCATGCACGCCTGGCAATCTCATCTTTCCTTAAGGTTTTAACTTCTACCTAAATGCTCATCCCATATCTAACTCTGACATCACCTGTAAGCTTGCAACTATGCCTCTCTGCCTAGCTATCCTTAGCACGTATGTCCAAGAGCAAAATCTTCCAGTATCATTCATTACCTTGCACCAACCCCTCAAGGCACAGTGATTCTTTTTTCCCTCTTACACACAGGTCCCAAACAGTAACCTTCTACTCCCCTTCCTCTAGCCCTGAATATCTACTTCGCTACTAAATGCTAAATTAGTTACCAAATGTAACTACTACCTCATAACATATTCCTCAAACCCACTCTTTTTGTTCCATCCCTATAACCAGTGCTTTATTTTAGGTTTTTAATGTTTCTTGCCTGAGGTATACGAAGTTTTAACTTACAGAAAAATTCAAACACATACAAAGACAGGAAAGAATAGCATAATAAACTGCTTGTGAATCCTTCACTTACCTTCAAAACTCATCACCACATGGACAAACTTGTTCCACCAGTCCTGCTGGACTCCCACCCTACACACAGCACCCAATCAACAAGGCATCCCCCAAACAAACGCTATCATCTCTATGCTGAATATCTAAAAGACGAACTATTCTGTATAACTAATATGACTACTACCACACCTATATTTTTTAAATTCCTTAATATGACCAACTACCTAAGTGGTGTTTAAATTTTCCCAGGTAGCTCATAAATTTTTAGTTTATTTATTCAAATTAGAATCTACAAGGGACAAACACCGCATTTCATTTAACGTGTCTCTTAAATTTCTTTTCATCTCCAGATTTTCCATCTTTTTATTGTATTTTATTTGTTGAAGAAACCAGGTTGTCTTCCCACATTTTGAATTTTGCTTGTTTTCCCATAGTGCTATTTACTATACTGTTCCATCCTTCCATATTTCCAGGAAATTGGGAGTTAGACATAGAAATTTAATCCAACTTGATCAAGATAAAGTTTGGGGCAAGAATATGTCATAAATTGCAGTGTGTATCTCAGCAGCAAGTTTTTATTTTATTTTTGTTTGGATTCTTGTGACAGGGTGCTAACTCTACCTCAGCCTTCTGGGATGACAAGCAGGGCCACCACACCTGGCTGCAATAGCTTCTTCTTTTTGTTGTTGTTTTAAACAAACTCCACTATGCTGGTCCTAGGATCCAACTTGGGTTGTCAGGCCTGTGGCAGGCACCTTCACCCACTGAGCCATCTTACCAGCCCCTGCAATAGTGTCACTGTGCTACTTCCATCCAGTCTTGCTGCTATTAAAATCATCCTTGTTACCAACTGGTTCTTTTTTTTCACAGATTTATTTTTCTTTTTAATTATTTATGTGTGTGTGTGTGTGTGTGTGTGTGTGTGTGCACGCGCGCACCACATATGTATTGGTGCCTGAAGAGGCCAGAAGACGACATTAGGTCCCCTGGGGCTGATCACAAGCAGTGAAGAGCCTTGACAAAGGTGCTGAGAACTGAACTTAGATTCTTTGGAAGAGCAGGACACGCTCTTAAGCACTGACAGTCATCTCAACAGCCCATGAAATGATTGTTAACTCCATTTTAGGTGCTGCTATCTCTAGAACGTCTTCCCCTCTTGGCACCCTCAACCACCCTGATTGCCCTCCCATTCATGGATAGGCAAATGTCCCTCCCCTGTGTTCCAGGAGCACCTGTGCCCAACCTAGTACTGCTCTTTCCACAAAGCTTATTTCCACCATGGCTTATTCTAAACCCCCATCATCCTTTGCAAGTACTACCTCCACAGCTTTCTAAGCAGTCCCTTGCTCCCATGCTTACCCATCCCCAGCCTACTCTTTACATAGCTGCCACAGTGATCAGGAATGAAGGAGAAACTGGACTGGATCCCTTACTTGTATAAATTAACAAAGTTCACACTAATTCCAGCGATGTACTAGAGCTCTATCTCAGATGCTGATCCCTAATCCCCGAGGCATCTCAGGCCTCATAGGGTGGGTTTGGCTTGATATTAGGCTGTGGAGAGTATTTCAGACATTCTACAGTCCCTACGATATTAGTCATGATGTACCAGCACTGTACTGAATGGTCTAATTATAGTCTTTATAATCTTAAACCACACTTTCTTGCAAAGGAGTCATTAAAGAGACAGGAGACAGGCAGATCCTACAATAGGCAAATAGAAGGGGATGGTGGAGTCCTCCAGTGGAGTGGCACTGTGCAGTCATGTAGCAGAATTGCATCAGCTGAAATGCCACCAAGTGGATCAGCTTGAAGCTATACCCACTTCTTTTTACAGGACTTCCTCATTACTAGGTAAAATAGGTATTACAGAACTTGAGGTTTTTTGTTGTTTGGTTTTGTTTTATTTTTTTGAGACAGGGTCTCCCTGTGGCCCCAACTGGCCTGGAACTCTCTATGCAGACCAGGCTAGCCTCGAACTCACAGAGATCTGCCTGCCTCTGCCTCCCAAGAGCTGGGATGAAAGGTTTGTTACCACCATACCCAGCTCACATTAGTTTTTTTTTTTTTTTAAACAAATGAGACCGGATGCTAAGAAGCAAACCAGGAGCTCAAGAGGTCAGCAATGTGATATATAACAAAACGTGTTTCTTGAGAGGCGCTCCCCCCACCTCTCTCCCTCTCTCTCCTACTGCTACATGTGTACTCCCAAAGCAAGGAAATCTGTTTTTGTTTTTCTTCTTTTCATGTGTGTGTATATCTGTATGTTCGCATGTGTGTGGGTGTATGCATGCATGTGTGTGGTTGATGTCAATCACTCCCCCACCTTGTTCTGAGGCAGGATCTCTCAATCAATCCCAGGGCTCATCAATACAACTAGTTTCCCTAGTCAGCTCCCTGCAGGGATTCCCTGTCTCTGGCTTTCAGGACTGGAATTACAGAAAGGGAGCCACACCCACCAGACATTTACCGGTTTCTGAGGATCAAACTCTAGTTTTCTAGCTTGGGCATAAGCACTTTAACAAGTGAGCCATCTCCCCAGCCCAAGAGCCTCCATTCTTATGATCTGCAAAGGGCAGTGTGGTCCAGCCCATAATTGTATATTTCCCATCACTCTTCCTGGCTCCACCTACTGACATACTGGAATCCTTTCAGGTCTTTTGAGCCAATTTTACCCAACAACCTGTGTGTGGCTCTTTCCCTGTCTTCCCCCCAGTCTTCACATGTTATTTCTTCTTTCTTTTGCTTGGCAAACTATGCTTGTATTCTCGTTCTCTCCTCAAAGGCTTTCCTGACTTCATCTCTCATCTATATTAAAGAAAGTTTTGGGCTGGGGAGGTGGCTCAGTGGGTAAGAGTGCTTGATGCTCAAGCATGAAGACCTGATTTGCATCCCTCAGAACACAGGTTAAAAAGTCCAGTTTGGCCACACAAGCCTGTAACCCCAATACGGGGTGGGGGAGGAGCACATGGCAAAGACAAGAGCATCACTGGAGTTTGTTGGCCAGTTGAAGGAGGGAGGGAGGACAACTGGTGAGCCCCAAGTTCAGTGAGAGACGCTGTCTCAAAGGAATAAGGCAGAAAGACACAGAGTAGGGCATCAGAAATCCTCCTCTGGTTTCCATAAGCATCTGTATACACCTACACACACACACACACACACACAAATGCTCACATCAGATCTACTCCAACATCTTCCTTTCTTCCTTCCTTTCTTCCTTCTTTCCTTCCTTCCTTCCTCCCTCCCTCCCTCCCTCCCTCTCATCCTTTCTTTTTTTGGTATTTTTGAGATAGGATACCTGTAGCTCTAGCTGGCCTGGAACTCGCTATGTAGACCAGGCTGGCCTTGAACTCACAGAGATACACTTGCCTCTGCCTCCCTAGTGTCACTGAATACATTTTCAACATTAGAATGGTCAAACACAGGGCTGGAGGGATGGCTCAGCAGCTAAGAGCACTGGCTGCTCTTGCAGAGGACCAGGTCTGGTTCCCAGCACCCACATAGTGGTTCACAACCACCTCTAACTCCAGTTCCAGAGGATCTAATGCCCTCTTCTGGTCTCCATGGGCACCAGGAACACACATGCTGCAGATACATACATGCAGGGAAAACATACAAATAAAAAATAAATAGAATGGCAAATACTTAAAATAATAGAAAATGTGTCAAATATCCATCCAACTGGGGAGAGATGAAAAATATTTCGATAACATACAAAAAAATCTTGTGCTCCACAGCTAAACGCAAGAAGCAGGATACATAACATACAACCAACGGTATAAGGCAGGGGGCACTGAAAGGGATAACCACACTCTGACAGCGATTTTCTCTGGGATATGGGATGGATCTGTGGAGAGCTGCTTTTTTGTTTTTATAGTTTTTGCCTTTTGGAACAGGGATTCTATCTAGTATCTGTTAACCAGCAGCCTGGCTCAACATCTGATGAGCAAGATGGGAAACTGATTGTCTCTAAGTACTGGGATGAAGTAGGTTAGGAAAGTTTTTGAGTCACATTATAAATAGAATCATTTAATGAATCCTAAAATTTGGACATTTTCAAGTGAGACTAAATCTAGAAAATCCTTGAAGCTTCCTGAGAAACATAATTTTAAAACTCTTTTCTTTCCCCAAGAAAATACAGTCATTTAGATCCAAAGCTGCCCACTCAAGATCTTTACTTCTCCCAACGATTAATTAGTGCCTCCTGTGCAAGATCATTGTGTGAAAGTTTACAGTGTGTCCCTTACAGGAAAGAAACACAAGATCTGCCCTTTTTTTTCCCAGGTTGTGAAAAGCATACAAGCCAAATGAGGACTTGTTAAACCATACAAAGAAGATGGAAACACCACGGTAACAGTGGAAGGAACTTGCCTTTTCACTTCCATTCCCGCCTGCTTGCTTCTCTCCATTCAGCTTCCCCTCCCCACCAGCACCCCAGAAAACAGACCATGCCAAGTGTAATATCACCTCTCTCAGAAATCTATTTGGGATCAGCGACACTAGCTATTAAAAGAGAACTAAAAGGAAAGGTGGCCGCTACAATAGTGTTTAAATGCAGGAAATCTCTCAAAGGAAATGGAGGGCTGAGGACATGACTCGGTGATAGAGTGCCTGACTAGCATGTATAAGGCCCTAGGCTCAGTCCCCAGAGCCACTAAATAGGTAAAAGTAAATGGAACAAAACGTAAGACATTTGAACTTGTATTGAAATGTATAGAAAATTATAAAACACAACAGTCACCGTACAATATACTAAAAATATCAATTCTCCTCTAGTTTAAAGATTTAATGCAATTCCAACTAAATTCCAGCAGCACTTTTAAAATTCATAAGAAAATGCAAAGGGCCATGACTAGCCGAGAAACACTCTCAAAAAAGAACGAGGAAGAAGGAGTTGCTCTCCCATCGAACGGGGCTTACTTTACTACACTTAGCTAAGTGAAACTGTGAGTGACCTGTAGGCAAAGACAAGAGGAGCAATGAAAGCGAGCCCCACTCAGGAGCACCTCCACAGGTCAGGGCTACTGTGCTGCAGAGAAAGGAGCTGTCCAAAAAACAAAACAACTGGGGGGAAAACAACTTGATTATATTAGATTTAGAAATTTTTCACCAAAATGAAAGTCATAAAGATGACTGAGGATGTAGTTCAGTGGTAAAGCACTTCTCCAGCAAGTCCAACATTCTGGGTTCATGGTCTAGCATCACACAAAAAAAATTTTAACATAAAAAGAGATCATAGGGAAAAAAGGGAAAAATCAAAGCAGGAGGGGCTACCTGCACCACACCTGCACAACAGCAAATTTGTATGCAGAATCTTTTAAAAGTTTATTTGCTTTACTTTTATTTTATGTGTATGAGTGTTTGCCTGCATGTATGTACATGCACCATGTGAGTTCAATGCCCTCAGAGACCAGAAAAGGGCATTGGATCCCCTGGAACTAGAATTATAGAAGGTTGTTAGACACCATGTAGATGCTGGGAACCGAACCCAGGCTCTCTGCAAGAGCAGTCAGTGCTCTTAACCACTGAGCCATCTCTTCAGACACTGGAATGTAGGGTTTTTATTTATTTTTATGTGTATGACTATACTGCCTGCATGTATGTAAGTGCACCATGTGCATACAATGTCCATGGAGGCCAGAAGAGGGCATTGGATACCCTGGAACTAGAGTTACAGACAGTTGTGAGCCATCGTGTGGGGTCCTGGGAATCAAACCTGGGTCTTCTGCAAGAGCAGCGGTCTTCCGGCTGGAGAGATGGCTCAGCGATTAAGAGCACTGCCTCCTCTTGCAGAGGACCCAGGTTTGAGTCCCAGCACCCACATGGCAGCTACAAACTCTCCTTAACTCCAGTTCCAGGGGAATTCAATGTCCTCTTCTGACCACAGCACTGCACAACACAGGTGTACTCACATACATACAGGCAATACACCTCATACACATAAAATAAAAATAATATTTTTCAAAAAAATGAGCAGTGGTCTTAACCACTGAGGCATCTCTGCAGACCCTTGTATGTAGATTTTTTTTGGGGGGGTCTTTTTGAGAGAGGGTCTCCCTGTAGACCCAGCTGTCCTGGAAATCACTATGTAGACCAGGCTGGCCTTGAACTCACAGAGATCCTCCTGTCTCTGCCTAAAGGCATGCACCACCATGCCCGGCATATATAGAATTTTTTAAAGAACTCTTTAGACAACAGGAAAAAAAGGACAATATAAAGATTTAACTTGCCACTTCACAAAAAAGGAAGTTCAAATAGTTGATAAATGTAAGAAAATTCAACCTCATTAGAAAATGCAAAGGTAAAAATAGGAACATGGTATCTTTCTCTTTAACATTTTATTTATTATTTTTATGTGTATTTGTATACTGCCTGAAGGTATGTAAGTGCATCCATGTCATGCAATGCCCATGGAGGTCAAAAGAGGGCATCAGATCTCCTGAAATTGGAATTATGGACAGCTGTTAGCTGCCATGTGGGTGCTGGGATTTGAACCCTGGTTTTCTGCAAGAACAGCCAGTGTTCTTAACCATTGAGCCATCTCTCCAGCCCCAGAACATGGTATCTTTTTTATAAAGCCAGCAGATGATGCAACTTTAAAATATAGAATTCCAGGCCAGGCGTGGTGGCACAAGCCTTTAGTCCCAGCACTTGGGAGGCAGAGGCAGGAGGATCTCTGTGAGTTTAAGTCTAGCCTTGTCTACATATTGAGTTCCAGGCCAGCTGGGACTACAGGAAGACCCTGTCTAAAAAAGACCAAAAAAAAAATTTAAATTAAAAAATAAGAAATAAAGCTGGGCATGGTGGTGCACGCCTTTAATCCAGCATTTGGGAGGCAAAGGCAGGCAGATCTTTGTGAGTTCGAGGCCAGCCTGGTCTACATAGTGAGTTCCAGGACAACTGGGGCTACAGAGAGACCCTGTCTCAAAAAGACAAAAAAATAAATAAATAAAAATAAAATAAAATGTAGAATTCCAAGTATTAGTATAGACAAGGGGCAGTGTGAGCTGTACACAGACAAGGGGCAGTGTGAGCTGTCATACACTGCTTGCAGAGTGTGGTCTAAACTGTTATAATCAATCACTTTGGGAAACAATTTAGTATCATTTAGCAATTATATATAAAATAGAAATTTTCCATCCTAAGTACATATGCACACATACCGGGATACATAGAATCAAGTTCAACAGCACTGTTCTGATAGCCTGAAACTGGAAAACAACCCAAATATCCACACGCAGAATGGATTTCTGAAAAATATTTATTTTTATTTTTATTTATGTAAGTGTGTATGTCTATGTATGTGTGTGCCACAAGTCTGCAGGTGCCCAAGGAGGCCACAAGAAGGTGTCTGATCCCTTGGACCTGGAGTTACAGTTGGTTCTGAGTCACCTGACATGGGTGATGGGAACTGAGCTCAGGTTGGGTCCTCTGGAAGAACAGGATGCACTCTTAACTGCAGACCATCTTTCCAGCCTGTGATTATTATTGTTGTTGTTATTACTTTACGTTATGGAAAGTAATAACAGGGAAGCTGCAATACACAGCAGTGAAAATAGGTAAGTGACAGTCATACACAGGATGAATGAATACCAACTATGATAACAAAAGAGGAGAAAACCTCATTGTAGTTACAGACAAAAGCATCTATACTATTTAGTAATGAATACATAGTTAGCAAAAGAAATTTGATTCACTGGGTGTCAGCACTTCTTGAGATACAGTCAAAGGACTGGAGCACAAGGAGTTTTTCCAGGCTTCTCCAAGCTCCAGCTGGACAGGATCCACAGGCATATCAGCTGTGTCTTTTAGACACAGGTGCTCAGTTTCCAAGAAAATAGAGGAACAAGATGAAAAAACCCACCTTGGAATTTCTCTTTTTTTGGTCTTTTTGAGACAGGGTCTCCCTGTAGCCCCAGCTGGCTTGCAACTCACTATATAGACCAGGCTGGCCTTGAACTCACAGAGAACTGCCTGCCTTTGCCTCCTGAGTGCTGGGACTAAAGGCATGCACCACCACACCTGGCTCCACCTTGGAATTTCTTACCAGCTCTTTCCAAGTTAGGCCACCAAGGACTGGGTTAACTAAAGGCTCCAAGGCTTCTGTTCAGGAAACAAGTTTCAGGAGCTTGACTACCAACTGCCCCTTAAGGACACCTGCTAATTCACTGCTTTTCCAATAAGATATCCTTCTAAGTGATTTGAATGTAAACTGCTTCATGTTCTCAACATAGTACAGCTATGTAGGAGTCCATGAAAAGTCCCTCTTCAAACTCCAGGATGTAGTCTCTTCTAGAATGCCTCTCTCTGGTGCCATCATTTTCTAAGGGATTGTCCATTCCTGCTTCTACCCTTACCTCCTACAAACGACAAGCGGAAAATCTACCAATGGCTTGCTCACCAACATACCCAGCCTCTTTTCCTTGGGACTGAAAGCTGAGAACATAACCTAAAAGGTAGGTAGAAAAACAGCAAAGGTTCAAATCAAAAAAAGTAGTTGCCAGAAAGAGGGGCTGACAAAAGCCAGGAAAAGAAAATGTCACAGATATCTGTGGAGGAAAGCTCTCAAGTCTGAAAGAAAGACAGACTGACAAACTGCAGAGCTCAATTAGACTAACATGAGTGCCTACTCCATCTGTAACAAAAACACTGATGAAACACTTGACAGTGGCCATTCCAGGACAGAAGTCAATAATGAAATCTCCAGGAGATGAGCAAGGAGAGACAATGACTATGAAAGATTCACACAGTGAACAGATTCACATGGAGGGACATAGCTAAGAGCACTGGCTGCTCTTAGAGAGGACCCAGGATTGGGTTCCCAGCACCAATATGGCAGCTCACAACCATCTGTAACTCCAGTTTGAGGAGAGCCAACACCGTCTTCTGGCCTCTATAGGGACTAGGCACACACATAAAAATGCAGGCAAAAATGCACATAAAATAAAAATAAACTAAAAAATAATTTGAACATGAGGAGAAAGACTAATGTATATAAGCTAAGGAGAAAAGTTCACCAAGAGAGGCTGAGGATACCTCATTACCTCAGCTGAACACCAACAGCTGCCTTGTGTTCTACTGAGATGACTTTACCCTCTGTCAGTACTAACTTTCTACATGTAGTGCCCAGACACAGGATTTGTAGTCTGCTGACTGTCATTACTCTCATGACCCTTCCTCCTTCCACAGAGGAACACTGGCCCTTCCTCTTGACCAAGGCAGAATTGGTACCAGAATTAGACCCATCCTCATAGCGTCATAGGAACCCTGCTCTATCACTGGCCTTTCTATTTTTCAACATACTCCATCTTTCCTTCTAGATTTACTCTTTCCCCTTACCAAACAAGCTGAAGTGTCTGTCCTCTGGAACAGGAGATTAGAAATGAGAAAAGCAACACACACCTATGGGTGCTTCCTCTTTCCCCAACAATCTGCTAGTAATTTAATGTAAAAACACTTGGTGCCTACTGGGGCAAAGAAGTATTCATTTATTCATGTAATAAGTACTTGGGTGGTCACTATAAGCAAGTAGTGAGCTGTATATCAGTGAATAAAATAAAGATGAGAGTGAGACCTTAGCAGACTGCCTGAGTGTGCCTGGATCTGGCCTCTGATGGTGCTGGAACACAGGACCTTAAACCCATCAGACAAACACTTTACCTCTAGCTCTAAAAGTTTATTAAAGAACACTTTCATACCAAAATTTTGAAAAATAAAAAATAAAGGTGAGAATGTAAACTGTGAGCATACATAATAATGAGAAGAGGAGAAGGCAGAAGAGGAGTGGGAGGTGCTAGTCAAGGGGAACAGGCATGGAAGGCCCCGAGGAAACGACGTCTGTGCAGTGGGGTCTGTATGCTGGCACAGCACATATTCCATGTGTCAAGGGCTGTGGCTCAGTGGCAGAGCACTGCCTAGCAGGCAGAGGCTCTGATTTTGACCTCCAGCACTGCAAAAATAAAGAGTGGGGGGAGAAAAAGGAGAGAGAGAAACAATGTGGGTGGGGGTGGTGAAGGGAGGAAATAGCAAGAAAGTCAGTGTGGCTGGACTAAAACGGCAAGAAATGAGGTGAGAGAGGATAGCACATCATAAGAAAGTAGCTTTGTCACAAGTCTCATGAGAAGGCATGAGGGTTTGGGAGGAGTATAATGTTGACTTCAGTTTTCAAAGGCTCACTATAGTGTTGCAGAGTGGAGAATTCGGACGACACTAGAGTGTGAAGGTAAAGAGGTGTGATAAAGATGGGCAACAGAGTAAACCAGAAGAAAAGACAGGCACCAAATGGTAAACATGACTCAGGACAGAATCCTCAGGGACAAGTGAGAGACTACAGGAAGAGCAGAACCGGCTGCCAAACAGAGAACACCTGTGCAGAAGAGGCCTGGGGCGGGGCTTGAAGAGGGTTAGCATTTCTTATACCTCAGCATCAAACAAAACAGGTCATAAAAAATACCATTTATAGCAATCAACCAAAAAAAGGCACTTGCAGCAGATCTAACAATATTTGCATGATCTTCCTGGAGAAATTTGTAAGATTGGCTAAGACAGTAAAGAAAACACATATAATCAGAGATAAAACTAATTAACTGTTAGGAACACATGCCAACCTGTGTGTGTGTGTGTGTGTGTGTGTGTGTGTGTGTATTTTTAAACTGTTTTTCTTACATTTATTTATTTTGTGTGTATGCATGCACACACACATGTACCACAAGGCAGGAGTTAGTTCTCTCTACCATGCTGGTTGCCAGGTTGGCAGCCAAAGCCTTACCCACTGAGCCATCTCACTGGCCCACAACCCATGTATCCCCTCCCCCCACCAGGAGCTGAGGACCGAACCCAGGGCCT
>NW_008338534.1:74059-76018 GCF_000622305.1 Nannospalax galili | reverse complement strand
TTATTTTGATATATCACAGTGAAAGATTTATCGTCCTCTTTTTTTTTTTTTTTTTTTTTTTTTTTTTAAAAAAAAAAAAAAAAAAAAAAAAAAAAAAAAAAAAACCCAATCCAAATATCATTGAAAATAGAGCCACAAACAGCGCAACCCAGATGAATTTTAAAGACATATCAAAGAAGTCACCAAGAGAAGACACGCAGTGTGATTCGATTTCTATTAAAGTATAAAAGCAAAATCCCCAAAACAGGAGGTCATGCTCCATCGCCCCAGCTACTCAGAAGTCTAAGGCAGGATTGCTTGAGTCTAGGAGTTCAAGGCCAGTATGGGTAACACAGTGACACTGCCATCTCCAAGTAAGTAACCAGATAAGTAAATAAAGCAAAGTAAAACTAGCCTGTGGTTTCAGAAATAAGGACAATAATTTCCTTTAGATAGGGAAAAGAGGCACAAGGGGGCTAGTTTCTGGTAATGTTTATTGTAAGGCCTAGTTACAAACAGGTGTATTTAATCTGTGGTAACAGTCATGAGGACACATAATTTGTGTGTTATTCTGCACTTATCAGGGATTTTGGTAACAGGCAGTATACCAGTGTCTTTATAAACATAAGATGGACTGATAAAAGAAATGGAGAAACATATGTGGAATGCCAATATTATAAACACAGTCTGTGAAAGAACACAAGAGACTTTTTCTGACTCAACAACAATTCAACTTAAAATTTTTGACTTTATGTTGGTGCAGAAACATAACGAATCTCTAAAAATCTGTATTTTGCAAGAAATATTAAGAAACTTCTCAAGAGACAGGAACTAAGGATAAATAAGGATTTATAACATCCTATGCATGGATGAAGATCCCGGTTCAAACCAGCAGAGTAATAAGCCCGTAAGTATTCGCCATCCACATTCAGTGCAGTGTTTTGTACATTACATGAGACATCAATGCTCTAATCTAGGTTTTGTGTTAGATGAGTCTGCCCAGCTGTAGGCTCATGTAAGTGTTCTGAGTATAGGTTAGCTTAGGCTAGGTTGACATGTGTTGTGGTTTGAATATAAAATGTTCCCCATAGGCTCATGTGTTTGACACTTGGTCCTTAGCTGGTAATGTTGTTTTGTTGCTCCTCAACAAATATTTGCTGAATTAAAGAATTAATGGAAAGAATGGACTAGAATTGAGAGCCGTAGGAAGACAAATTAAAAAGCAACTATGGTAACCTAGGAAGAAAATGTCGGGCTTACGATAATTGCCCAAACATAGCACTACTCCTCTACTGTGCAAGAAATGCTAAGATAAGAAACTTTCAAGAGACGTGAGGTGAGAGGAAGGATCTGATCTTAACATCATAAGCAGGAAGATCCTGGTTCAAACCAAGCGATAATAATTCCCTCAGTACTCACCATTCTTCCGTTCACTGAGTGGAGGCAAATTGGGATTCCTGCCCGGATGGAGGCCCAGGGTCAGCTCGGGCTGCAGGGAGAGCTCCTGCAGCTCATTTGCAACAGCTTCACTCTGGGGGCTGGGGGCAGCAGACAGGGACACAAGCACCGGCTCATCATCATTTTCACCAGCCCCTCCTCCGTCCAGCCCATTCACAGCAATGACGGAAGGGGGCAGGCACACCACACTGGAGAAATCCACCTTGGCTTTCGTTATGGCAACCTGGAAATGGAAGAAGAAACAAGATGCTTAGACAGTGCTGAGCCACTGAGCATATATCACATACAAACGTTACAAGTTATGGAATGAGCATATTACCAATATGCTCCAAAAGATCCCTGTTTTAAATATTTTAATTGTTTTTTTATGATATTTTAATTTTATGTGTATGAGTGTTTCTTTGTCTGCATGTAAGTGCACCACATGTGCAATCTCTGCAGTGGCCAGAAGAGGGTGTCAGCTACCCTGGAACTGGAGTTACAGATGGTTGTTAGTTGCCATGTGGGTGCTGGGGATTGAAC
>NW_008338534.1:67932-72942 GCF_000622305.1 Nannospalax galili | reverse complement strand
CCAAGGAGCTCAGAAAGTAACCGACTGTGACTAGTAACAATCTGATATATAAAGAGATCAGAAATGCAGGTCAATTGCATTAAAAATGAAGTTTTCTGCATGAAACTCTGTATTTTAATAATGAAATGGAGATCTTTTTTAAAGGTTACAACCTCATTTAATTTTATGTCTTAAAGTGTTTATACTGAGTACAATATTGTATAACTGTAATAATTCAATTGTAAACCTAAAAATGTACAGCCAATTTTGTAAGAGATGCAGCCTAGTGCAGAAAATTGTTATTGACTATGTCAATGCTGATGTAATGAAAAGCTTCCTCTAAGTATGTGGTTATTAAATAAATAACTAAAAAAAAGACACCATATGTGTACATAGTCCAGCTGGCCTCAAATTTATAATACTCCTGCTTCAGTCTCCAGAGCGTTTAGATTACTGCACCCAGTTTCAAAGATTTTTGAAAAGTAAGTTAGCATAGTTATTAAGTTCCCCAATGCAGGAGATTTTATGTCTGACAGATACTGTCTTTAGCTCATAAGGACATTGAACTATGGAATAAAGACAACACACACACACACACACACACACACACACACACTCACATACACAAGTTTAAAGAAAAATGCCAATCAAGGAGAAATAGCTATAAATAAAAATGATCTCCAAGTGCAAATAGAAAGAATTCTGAGAAATTACTCTGAATAGTCACAAAGCACTGAATCACACTGTATCACCATATCTAGAAGAGCAAATTTAAGAAAAATATACCTGTCATTAAACTTTATATAGAAATATCAATATAGAGATGTATGCCTCATGATGGTTACTGGCCCAAATAGTACAGAAATACCCAATCACAATGCCCAGAACTAGTATATTAACAAACAGAACCCCTAGCAACATTAGAAGAACAAGATCTTTAAAAATGATGAAGAGCCAGGAGTGGCGGCATAGCCAGTTCCAGATCAGCTGGGGCTACAGGGGGACACCCCCCGCAAAAAAAAAGGACAAAGAACCCAGCAATGCATGCCTATAGCCCCAGCACCCAGGAAGCTGAGGCAGGAGGATCATTGGGTCCAGGAGTTCAAGACCCAACCTCATCAACACAGTAAGCTCCCTATCTCAAAACCAGGGAATAAATAAATGACAAAGAACAGGATGGGAATTAGCTAAGTGACAGAGCACTAATTCAGTAT
Organism: Nannospalax galili; assembly: GCF_000622305.1. Lineage (NCBI taxonomy): Eukaryota > Metazoa > Chordata > Mammalia > Rodentia > Spalacidae > Nannospalax > Nannospalax galili. The sequence continues at coordinate 71,749 of NW_008338534.1, read as the reverse complement.
CAGAAAAACACAAGAAAAAATAAAACAGAACAAAGCCAAAAAACTTTCAATAAATCAAATAATACATACAACTTGGAAGTATTTCCAATGACATTAGCATCAACTGTTAAATCAATTAAGAATATATGCCTAAACCAGGTGTGGCGGCTCACGCCTTTAGTCCCAGCACTTGGGAGGCAGAGGCAGGTGGATATCTGTGAGTTCAAGGCCAGCCTGGTCTACATAGTGAGTTCCAGGCCAGCTGGGGCTACAGGAGACCCTGTCTCAAAAACAAAAAACTGAAAGAAAAAAAAAAAAAGTATATGCCTTCACTGAAGCCTATACAGCTATTAAGGGTAATTTTGATGGAATGCTTCAAATAAGGAAATGTTTAAAGTTATTTATAAGTAAGGTATAAAGAAGCACAGCCTTCTATAAAACATTATACAGAGAAAGCAAGACTGTAAGGAAGCTCACCAAAACACCTAACAGGTTTTGCTTACTTCAGCTATCATCAATTTTTCTTTTTTCCCAAAATTTATTTATTTTTAAATTAAATTGTATCATATCCACATTATGCCTTGAAGCACATCTACATATTGTAATGACTGTTTAGACAGGCTTCTAGAGGCATGAACTACCACACGCAGTCTGAAGGAAAGTAGGAGGGTGATATCAGAACATCAGCCCTAAGATCCAGGAAAACCGGCTTCACATAGTTAAAAGGTTTTCAGCTGAACAACTGTCAGATCATTATGGATTTAAGAGTTCATATTGGGGGCTGGAGCTGGAGCTCAGTGAGAAAGCACATGCTTAGAATGCAGTTCAATCCCCTACACTACAAACAAAAGAATTTGCTAAGGAGTTCTTATCAGAAAACTGAGACATTTAACTGTGACAGCAGCAACTGTATATGCAGAAGACAGGCCCTGCACATAATAGCTGTACAGAACAGGTACTCAATATATGTGATGCCTGAACAAAGAGAGAAGTAGATGACACCCAAGGACCAAGGCAGGCATGTCTGGGGGAAATCCAGGGACACAAGACAGTGTGAGCCACTAAGAATAATAGAGGAAGTCAAGGACAGGAACCATTCCACTGAGGCACTATAGCTCAAGGTGTCTACAATCAGTGTCATATAGAAACTTCTTAACCCATCAAGCCATATAATTTCAGACCTAACTGGCATTCGCAACTTGATATGAGATAAACTTTTGTACTAGCTGGGTGGGGAAGGAGTGGTAGAAAAAAAGCAATTTTATCTTATTTACCACATTAAGTGTAAAATTAAAACACTACCTTGTAATGTGTGAATCTTTCTATGACTAAAAAAGAATGTTATATGTCAATAAACATCTCATTTTCAAATGAATTGTTTCTTTTCTTTTTTTTTTTTCTTTTTCTTTCTTCTTCTTTTTTTTTTTGGTCTTTTTGAGACAGAGTCTCCCTATAGCCCCAGCTGTCCTAGAACTCACTATGTAGAACGGGTTGGCCTTAAACTCACAGAGATCCACCTGCCTCTGCCTCCTGAGTGCTGGGATTAAAGGCGTACGCCACCACACCTGGATGAATTGTTTCTTTAAATGAGCTGGTAAACCAGGCATGGTGGTATATGCCTTTAATCTCTGCAGAGGGAGGCAGATCTTTGAGTTCGAGGTCAGCCTGCTCTACATAGTGAGTGAGTTCCAGGCTAGTCAAGACTACATAGTGAGACCCTGTCTCTCTGCCCCCCCCCCAAAAAAGAGCTGGTAATAGTATTTAATGGGTACAGAGTTTCAGGGTTTTATTTGTTTTAAATATTTATTTTTAGGCTGGGCATGGTAGTGCATGTTTTTAATCCCAGAACGGGGTGTGTGTGGGTGTAAAAGGCAGGCAGAGTTCTATGACATCAAGGCCAGCCTGGTCTACATAGTGGGTTCCAGGCCAGCTAGGACAATAAGGAGATCCTGTCTCAAAAATACCAAAATAAAATATGTATTTTTATTTTATGAGTGTTTTGCCTGCATGTATTTATGGGTACTACATGTATGCTGGGTGCTCTTGGTGGCCAGAGAGGGCACTGGACTCCCCTGGAACTGAAGACGGTTGTGAACCACCACGTGAACGCTGGGAACTGAACCCAACTCCTCTGCAAGAGTAACCAGTGCTTTTAACAGCTGAGACATCTGCCCAGCTCCAGAGTTTCAGTTTTGCAAACACAAGAAAATTCTAGAGACTTGATGTACAACAGGAATACACTTAACTCCATTTAACTACTTAAATAATTAAAAGATAAATTTAATTCTGTATCTTTTAAAGTTTTAAAAATTATTTTTATGTGTATGAGTATACTGCCAGCATGTATGTAAGCGTACCTGTGTGGTGTAATGTTCACGGAGGGCAGAAGAGGGCACTGGATCCCTTGGAACTGGAGTTATGGATAGTTGTTAGCCGCCACATGGATGCTGGGAACTGAACCACAGTCCTCTGCAAGAGCAGCCAGTGCTCTTAATCAGTGAGCCATCTCTCCAGCCCCCAATGCTGTAGTTTTTTTTTTTTTTTTTAATAATAAAGCAGCAGCCCAGGCAAAATCTCTGCTCAGAAAGGGGATTTGAGGAATGAGGGATGGCAGTGAGAGTACAGTATGACATATTTCATGACAATGCCATAATGAAGCCCTGCACTTTGTATGCTAACTTAAAAAAAATATTATTTTTAAGAACTGAGCTGGGTATCCACACCTTTAGTACTATTTACTGAGGAAGCTGAGATAGGAAGATTTAGAATTCAAGACCAGCCTCAACAACTCGGTGAAACATCATCTCTTCAAAAATAAATAAGGCCAGCCAGTAAGACAGCTGCAGGTAGATGTACTTGTCATGCAGACATGAGTTCAATCCTTGGATCCCAGGGTTGGGGGAGTGCACCAACTCCTGAGAGCTGTTCTCTCAAGTCCATTCTTGCACAGTGGTGTGCGCCCCCCACCCCCAGAAATAATGAATAAATTCGTTTTGCTTTTTGTTTAGGTGTTCTTTGCTTTGTTTTGTTTTTTGGAGACAGGGTCTCTCTGGCTGGCCTGGAACTCCCAGAGCTCTACCTGCCTCTGTAGGGAGTAAAGCAAGCGTGCACCTCCAAGTCCAACAACACCACACCCAGTAATAATAAATTTAAAATTTTAAATAAACAAGGGTAAGGAAGAGAGCTCAGTGGGCAAAAGTGCTTGCCACACAAGTTGGAAGCTTGAGTTTGGATTCCCACATAAAAGCTAGAAACAGGAGCACAAGCATTTGCAAAGCCAGCACCCCCTACAGGGAGCTGGGAGGTGGAGGAACTAGTTTGGCTTATGCAGTAATTTAAGAGACTGTCTCAGGATTGAGAGCTGGCTCAGCAGTTACGGGCACTGGCTGCTCTTGCAGAGGACCCGAGTTCAGTTCTTAGCACCCATGTGGCAGCTAACAACCATCCATAACTCTAGTTCCAGGGATCCAGGACCGTCTTCTGACCTCTGGGGGCATTGCACAACACATGTGCACTTACATACATGCAGGCAATACACTCAATACATATAAAATAAAAATAGTATTAAAATTTAAAGATCTGCATCCAATACTACTTAATTTATTCAAAAAAATAGAAATGGAGGGAGAACTTCCAAATTCCTTCTATGAAGCCAGCACCACTCTAATAACAAAGCCAGGTAAAGATACAACCAAAGAAGAAAATTATAGACCCATAAATTTAATGAATATAGATGCAAAAATTCTCAACAAGATACTTGCAAACCGTATACAGACACACATCAAAAAGTCATCCACCATGATCAAGTCGGCTTTCTCCAGAGATGCAGGGATAGATC
>NW_008338534.1:66376-67819 GCF_000622305.1 Nannospalax galili | reverse complement strand
CATTTATGTTCAAAGTCCTAGAGGGAATTGGACTGGAGGGAACATACCTCAACATATTTAAAGCCATATATAACAAACTCACAGCCAACATCATTCTAAATGGAGAAAAACAGGAAGCATTCCCATTGAAATCAGGAACCAGACAATGCTGTCCACCATCTCCACTTCTCCTTAACATAGTGCTTGAAACTCTTGCAAGAGCAATAAGATAAGAGAAGGAAATTAAAGGAGTAATAATTGGAAGAGATCAAATTATCTTTTTGACGATGATATTATATCTAAGGGACACCAAAAATTCCACCCAAAAATTCCTAGAAATTATTAACACGTTCAGTAAAGTGGCAGGTTACAAAATTAAACTATAAAAGTCTATAGCCTTTCTATATACAAATAACAAGCAATCAGAGAAAGGAGAAAAGTCCTAGAAATTATTAACACATTCAGTAAAGTGGCAGGTTACAAAAAAAAATCTCGGAATAAACCTGACCAAAGACATTAAAGAGCTCTACAACGAAAAATTTAAATCTTTAAAGAAAGAAATTGAGGAAGACATCAAAAGATAGAAGGACCTCCCATACTTATGGATTGGAAGAATTAATATTGTGAAAATGACCATCCTACCAAAAGTCATATATAGATTCAACGCAATGCCAATCAAAATCCCCATGACATTTTTCACAGAATTGGAAAAAACTATCCTAAGATTCATATGGAAGCACAAAAGACCTCGGATAGCCAAAACAACCCTGAGCACTAAGAGCAATGCTGGGGGGATTACTATACCAGATTTCAAGCTGTACTACAGAGCTATAGTCATAAAAACAACGTGGTACTGGCACAAAAAATAGACCCATAGATCAATGGAACAAAATTAAGACCCAGTTGGCACAAAAATAGACCCATAGACCAATGGAACAAAACTGAAGATGCAAATTAATGCAATTTTAGCCACCTGATATTTGACAAAGGGGGTCAAGAACACTAACTGGAGGAAAGACAGCATGTTCAGCAAATGGTGCTGGCAAAACTGGATCTCCACCTGTAGAAGAATGAAACTAAACCCCTATCTTTCACCCTGCACAAAAGTCAATTCCAAATGGCTCAAAGACCTCAATGTAAAGCCTGAAACTCTGAAACTACTAGAAGAAAACATTGGAAAAAAACCTACAAGATATAGGCGTAGGAAAGGATTTTCTAAACCGGACACAATTGCTCAGGAAACAAGGGCAAGAATTAACAAATGGGACCTCATTAAACTAAAAAGCTTCTGTACATCAAAGGAGACAACCAAGGAAGCAACAGAAAACCCACAGAATGGGAGAAAATCTTCACCAGTGACACATCTGACAGAGGTTTAATATCCAGAATATATAACGTCCTCAAACAAACAGAGAATCAAGACGGGAAGTAACCCAATTAAAAGATGGGCTAAGGAGCTGAACA
>NW_008338534.1:34885-65092 GCF_000622305.1 Nannospalax galili | reverse complement strand
ACTGGTGTCCAGTCTACAAAGAGGAGGATCAACACAGAGGAATCATTTCCTCCATGCTTCCAAGCGAAGCCAGCCATGGAGAAGCAGGACCTTTGGCTTATCTTCACATAGGCGGAACTGGTAAAAGAAAGGAGCCAGGGGGTCCTCCCAAGCTCATGTAACCCTGAAGAACAGATCCTCAAATGACCTTAAGAGTAAAAATAAATCAGTTTATCTGGACCAACTGTATGGCCTTAAACACCCAAAAGGAAAGTATAACCAAAGATCCGGGGCCAATATAATTTCATAAGAGTCCATTATGTATAGCCAAAGGCTACATAACAAGCAACAATGCCAGACAGGTGATATCTTCTTTTGAGTTGTTGGCCAGGGTGGCCAAAGGGATTCCCAGATAGTAACCCAGCATAAAAGTGGGAAAATAAACAGCAGAACCCAATCTTATCTAAAGGAATATGCTGACTAGATTCACCAGAAGGGCAAGTAGTGAGGAATGGCTGGGGGTGCCGACAACACAGCAGACAGTAGCAGAGATATCAGAGTGTAAGGTCTCTAGTGGGGGGAGGGAGGTTATGGGAGGGTGCTACCTGGGAAGTGGGTATAAAAATAAATAAATAAATAAATAAATAAATAAATAAATAAATAAATAAATAAATAAAACCACACACAAAAATAGTATTAAAAATATTTTTAAAGAAAAACAAGATGGAAACAAAAGGACAGCCACCCGAAGGTTTTCCTCTGACCCCCCACATGCCTACTATGGTACCCATCCCCCAAGAACATGTGTGCGCACATATACTCACACATCATACGCAAAAATATTTTAAATATTTTATTTAAAAAAGATCTCATATTACTCACTGAGCTTTAAAAAATAAGATTATACCTTCTTCAAAATATTTTATACTTTTTTTTTTTTGAGACAGGGTCTCCCTGTAGCCCCCAGCTGGCCTGGAACTTGCTATGTAGACCAGGCTGGCCTCAAACTCACAAAGATCCACCTGCCTCTGCTTCCCAAGTGCTGGGACTAAAGGTGAGCAGCACCATGCCCGGCTTCAAAATGTTGGAGGGGAGGGAGTGGGCATGGATTTGATCACAACACTTTATGTGCATATATGAAATTCTCAATAAAAATACAAAAAAGTTCTATACTTTTTATTTACTAATAAAGATTCACCTTCCTCATATTAACATTAACTAAATGATTAGCAGTTTTGCTGAAATTCTGAGCTTTGACATTCACAAGATCCAATAAAGATTCATCCTATGATATTTTTTGAAACAAATATATTCTTTGAAAAAATGTTTTTATTCATTCTTTAAGAATTTCATACATGATTTTTTTTTCTAGTCAAGCATGAAGTTAGACTCTGTAAGGCTATAATTCTGGCATGCTTTTGGTCAACATATCCAGTACCTTTAGAAAATGAATTTTAGATTTTTATTTAAAAGAAACTTTGGAAGCTGGGCGTGGTAGTACATGCCTTTAATCCCAGTGCTCAGGAGGCAGAGGCAGGTGATCTCTGTGGGTTCAAGGCCAGCCTAGTCTACATATGCATGAAGTTAGACTCTGTAAGGCTATAATTCTGGCATGCTTTTGGTCAACATATCCAGTACCTTTAGAAAATGAATTTTAGATTTTTATTTAAAAGAAACTTTGGAAGCTGGGCGTGGTAGTACATGCCTTTAATCCCAGTGCTCAGGAGGCAGAGGCAGGTGATCTCTGTGGGTTCAAGGCCAGCCTAGTCTACATATTGAGTTCCAGGCCAGCCAGGGCTTACACAGTGAGACCCTGTCTAAAATGAGAAGAAGAAATAAAGTCAAAGAACACATATATAAACGGAATAAATAGTCACAGAAGTAATGGGATGCATTCTCGCACATGCTTTCTCTGCACTTCCAGCTGGAGGGCCATGGCCAGTATTATGCAGCAAAATGTGTGACCTGATTGGTTGATTCCACCAGTACGCGCTAGATCAAGAAGGGGTTGTGGGTGTTCATTGACCTGAACTTGACAAGAACTCTCTACCTCTCCCTGTAAGCATGACATATCTGCCCACTGCTGGTCATTGTGGGCATCAGCCATGGTCTCCCATCCTGCTTCATCCTTCCTTTCCTGTCATGTGGGACCCGGCTTCACCTTAGGCCCTAAAGCTGTCATCTACAAACAAAACTGCAGCATGAAAGTGACTGATCTGAAAGCCCACATTCCTCATTGAAGTTCTAGTTGGCCTCGGAATTAGCTTCAAATCCATTCAACACAAACTAGAGGCTGGAGACATGGCCTAGTTGTTAAAAGCCCTGGCTCTGCTTGCAGAGGACCTGGGTTTGGTTCCTATACTTACATGGTGGCTAACAACTGCCTGTAACTCCAGTTCCAGGGGATCTGACGCCCTCTTGTGGCCTCTGTGGACGTTGCATGACATGGGTGCACTCACATACATGCTGGCAAAACACCCATACACATAAATTTAAAATGATAAAATCTGGGCTGGAGAGATGGCTCAGTGGTTAAAAACACTGGCTATTCTTGCAAAAGACCTGCGTTCGAATCCCAGCACCCACATGGCAGATAACAACTGTCTGTAATTTCAGTCCAGGGGACCTAACAGCCTCTTCTGTCCTCTGTGGGCATTGCACAACACGGGTGCACTTACTTACATGCAGGTAATACACATGTACACATAAAATAAAAATAAATAAATAAAAATAGCCAGGCGTGGTATCACATGCCTTTAATCCCAGCACTTGGGAGGCAGAGGCAGGCAGATCTCTGTGAGTTCAAGGCCAGCCTGGTCTACACAGTGAGTTCCAGGACAGCTGGGGCTACAGGGAGACCCTGTCTCAAAAAGACCAAAAATAAATAAATAAATAAATAAATAAATAAATACATAAATAAAATTAATAAACTACAATAAAATTATTTCACAAAGAACACAGGGCAGCAGAGTGGAAAGAGGCGGATGGAACAAGAGTCGCAGAACACTGATAAGTGAGAAAACACAGCTAACAGAAATCTAGCGTGTGATTTTCTCTGTATTTGTGTATGCTTGTTAACATTCTTACAATCACATTTACTCATTTGTGAATTGGAGGGCACGTCACAGCACACCTGTGGGGGTCACAGGGCAACCTGTGAGAGTCCATTCTCTCCTTCTACCACATAGGTCCCAGGGACTGGTCAGGTGGGTCAGGTTCAGTAGCAAGTGCCTTTACCTGCTGAACCTTCTCTCAGCCCTCTTTTAATGTTTTTAAAAATAAGATTCTTAGGGCTGGAGAGAGCTCCTTGGTCAGGATTCCAACCCTCACGTAACAAGCTAAGCACCTGGCTCCTGCCTGTAATCCCAGTCTGAAGGAATCAAGAGACAGGAAACTCACTGGGCGCTCTCTGGCTTCCAGCCCAACTGAGAAAATGTGGCCCCAGGTTCAGGGAGAGTCCCCAAATCAGAGGAATAGGCAGAAAGTAGTAGAGGACACTCCATGCTCCCTTCTTGCTTCTGCACATGTGCATACACTCACAGATACATGTACACCGTCCCACATGAAACAACAAATAAATCCCCTTTAGTGGTAGCACATAGGCCTAGCAAGCATGAGGCCCTAGGTTCAATCCCCCATGTTGGGAGAAAAATATATCTTTCATAGAAGCAATGTTGCCTTAGTCTTGACGTTAGGAAACAGCTTATAAGTCAGTCAAGGACAAGCAATGACAAAAGAATATTTTAGCATAAAATATATACATTCATTTACTTTTCTAGCAAACACATTACCACTCTACTCATTTCGAAATAAAATGTAGATACAAGACCTCAAATTGTGGCGGGCTCATCAGTAAGGAGCAAGTCACCCCTATTATTTCCTAAATATACCTAAATTAATGTTCTAATGTTGTAATCTACTGAATCCAAGACCAAACTTTGTTTTTGTTTTTGTTTTATTAAAGGTTTGCTGCCTCCCATCTCTGGACTGCTGAATCACATATGATTAGTAGCAGTCAGAACAAAAGCCACGTGGGGGCAGGTCATCTCCCACAACCCATCTGTCCCTTTTTGGCTGGCCTGATTCCACTGCATCTTTCCCCTCCCAGCCCCACCCCCTTTCAGGCTGCATGCCTTCTGCCCATCCTAAGCAACATATGTGACCAGAAGCATCAGCACAAAATGTGTCAGAGAATGGGCGAACTTAGGAGATAGCTGAGAACTCTAACAAGAACTAGATGAGCAGGGTCCCTATAGCCCAACCACAAAGCGGGTTTCATACAACCAGATGTTATGGTTCTTCTGAAGATGGAACCATTCTTTTCATTATAAATTTTTCTGTATTTTTTTTTAAATCAGGCTGGAGGGGCTGGAGAGATGGCTCAGCGGTTAAGAACACTGGCTGTTCTTGCAGAAGACCCAGGTTCAAATCCCAGCATCCACATGGCAGCTAACAACTGTCATAATTCCAGTTCCAGGGGATCCGACAGCCTCTTCTGTCCCCTGCAGGCATTGCATGATATGGGTGCACTTACCTACAAGCAGGCAGTACACACACATACACACATAAAAATAATAAATAAAAAAATATATAACAAATGTCCCCTGTGGGCATTACATGACACGGGTGCACTTGCATAAATGCACGCAATACATGCATACACATAAAATTCAAAAAAGAATTTTTTTTTATCAATTAGTAAACTTTATCCAGGCAAAGCTTTACTTTCCTTTTGACATTTTTTTTGGGGGGGGGGGGCAAGGATCTCCCTGCTCACAGTTCACCTGGAAGTCACAATGTGAACCAGGGTGGCCTTAATCTTGCAGAGATCCACTTGCCTCTGCCTCCCAAGTGCTGGGATTAAAGGCACACACCACCATGACAGGCACTGACTTATTTTTGAGAGAGATGATATATCAAACCCAGAAAACTCTATGTGTCTAAAGGTGTTTGCATGAATACACCTACACACAGATAAGACTGACATGAAGGAATGCAAATCAGCTAAACAAGTATTTCAGAGCTTATTGGAAATTGTCTAGGTTCCACAGAAGGTGAGGAAAAGAACCAACTAACTGTCTATCTCTGTCACTACCAACCCCATCATCTTTATATGACTTAAAAATTACTTAGGACTTCTAGACATTCCAAGAAAAAACCTTGCTGTTCTCTTTAGCTTGTAAATCATCAAAAACAAGTAATATGAGAAAAATGGTCCAGGATGGTAGCTTATTCCTGTAATCACAGCACTCAGGAGGCTGAGGCAAGAGGATTGTCTCAAGTTCAAGACCAACCTGGAGGGCCAGAGAAATGGCGCAGGGAGTAAAAGCACTTGCTGCATAAGCCTGGAGATTGCAAAGTAGCAAGGAAACTTTAGTTATTTATTTTTTTGTCTTTTTGAGACAGTGTTTCCCTGTAGTCCCAGCTGACCTGAACTCACTATGTAGACCAGGCTGACCTTGAACTCAAAAAGATCCGCCTGCCTCTGCCTCCCAAGTGCTGGGATTAAAGGTGTGTGCCACCACGCCCAGCCTAGGAATCTTTATTTTAAGAAGGAAGGGAGAAGGGGTGGGAAACAGGGACAAGGCCAGTCTTGGATATATCCATAGTGAGTTTCAGGTCAGCCTGGGCTATGTGGTAAGATCCTGTCTCAAATAATAAACAAACAAACAAACAATGAAGGACAAACACATCCTACCTTAAAATAATGGAAAGTAGGGCTGGAGAGATGACTCAAAAGTTAAGAGCACTGACTGTTCTTGCAGAGGACCCAGGTTCAATTCCCAGCACCCACCTGGAGGCTACAAACCATCCTTAACTCCAGTTCCAGGGGTATCCGAAGCCCTCTTCTGATCTCTGCCACAATGCACAACATGGGTGCACTCACATACATGCAGGCAACACACTCATACACATAAAATAAAAATAATAAATAAGATATTAAAAAAAATAATAATGGAAAGCACCTGGAGCTGGTGTAGTGGAAAAAAGATGGCTACAAATTCTGAAACCTTTCCCTCTGAGGTCTATTTCACTGACACTTGAGTCTGACAGCTCTGCCCTGATCAATGGAGTACAGCAAAGCGATGCTAGGTCAGTTCCTATACTAGGTCTTAAGACTGGCAGACAGGAGCTGGAGAGGTAGCTTAGCAGTTAAGAACATTGGTTGCTCCTGCAGAGGACACAGGTTCAAGTCCCAGCACCCACATGGCAGCTAACAACTGTCTGTAACTCCAGTTCCAGGGGATTCGGTGCCCTCTTCTGACTTCCTTGGGCATCGCATGGCATGGGTGCCTTTACATACATGCAAGCAATATATTCATACACATAATATAAAAATAGTAAATATCTTGTAAAAAATAAGACTGGCAGACCAAGCACAGTGACACAACTGTAATCCTAGTACTCGGGGGCAGAGACAAAAAAAAAAAAATCATGATTCTGAGGCCAGCCTGAGCTACACAGTGAGATCCTGTCTCAGAAATTAACTCATTTATCAACTTAGTTGCTGTTGTTTTGAGACAGGATCCTACTATGTAGCACTTGCTGGTCTGAAATTTGCTATGTAGACCAGGCTAGCTTTAAACTAAAGTATACTCAGACTTACAAATGTAGAGAGCACAGAATGAGACTTGAGAAGTTTCTTTTTTTGTTAATTGTTTTGAGATAGGATCTTTCTATGGAGTCTAGACTGACCTCAAACTTGTTCTCCACCTACTGGGATTATATATATATGCACCATCATGCTCAGTATTCAGACTTAAAGAGTTTTAAGCGGTCGCCTCAAAGCAAGTAGGACAGAGGTGGACTTACAGGTGTCAAAAAACAACTCTCGACCAAGTACTCAAAACCTATGGAGGCCAGGCGTGGTGGTGCGTGCCTTTAATTCCAGCAATTGGGAGGCAGAGGCAGGCAGATCTCTATGAGTTCCTGGTCTACACAGTGAGTTCCAGGACAGCTGGGGCCATAGGGAGACCCTGTCTCAAAAAGACCAAAAAAAAAAAGACCTATGGAGACAGATATACTGATGCCTTGTAAACAGTTGACCTTTGACCGTTTTAGGTTTTTGGCTCCTCCTGATCATTCTATAGAGAATAAGTCATCTAAGACTTTTCCCTTTAGACAACATACTCACAAGACAGCACTGCTTTTTCATTCCTACAGAATAAGGCCCTCGGCCACTGCTTCCTTTCTTGCCATTCCCCTTGTGCTCTCTCACCAACCATATGTTCCTGTTGGCTGCTCTGTGCATGAGCATGCCTAGAACTGCCTTTTCTTATGCACCCTATTACCCACCGTCTTCTAACAGGCTGTGTTCCACAAGACTCTCAGCTTGCCACTGAGTAGTTACTGTTATTACTATAATGGACTGATGCCCCACTAGCTGGGAAGTTCAATAAGGAAGGGACCTCTGTTCTGTTGTCTTTCTGTCTCAAGTACCTCAATATAAACCTTGAGGCACAACAGGGGTGCAACACATTAACTAACTACATTAACCTCAGAACTACATCATATATATATAGTCAAAGTCAGCAGAGACACAGAAAGAAAACAATAAAGAGATATTTATCATACATAGGTATAAAAAGACAAAGATAGGAAAGAGTCTTAGGAAAGGCTGTTTGAGAAAAGCTACTTCTACTCAAGAAGCTGAGGTGAGATCACTTGAGCCCAGGCATCCAAGGCAACTTGGGCAACACATCTCCAAAGAACAAAGGGTTCAGTCAACAGGATTTACATACTTTTCAGTGATTCTTCAATATGTATTTATTGAGTACTATGGGAAATGCTAGGGTTTACAGTAAATAAAACAAAATCCCTGCCCTTGGGAAGCTTCCCTTCTTCCAGGACTCAGGACTGCACGAACAAAAACATATAGGAAAAAGTACAGGGTATATTCTGGGTGGGAAATCCTCAGTGGGAAATCTGAGTAAGAAATCCAAATGGCCGACCACATGGCTTAAGTACAAAAGTTATGTAAGATGTGCATGGAATAGAAAGCCACTTCTAGCTCTACAAAGTAGGAAATGACATTGATGTTTCAGAGAATTACTATGTCAGAGAATAGGTTAAAGAATTAGGAAAGGGGGCTGGAGAGATGATTCAGCGGTTAAGAACACTCGTTCTTGAAGAAGACCCAGGTTCGAATCCCAGCACCCACACGGCAGCTAACAACTGTCCATAACTCCAGTCCCAGGGGATCCGACAGTCTCTTCTGACCTCTGTGGTCATTACACGACATGGGTGCACTTACCTACATGCAGGCAATACACACATACACATAAAATAAAAAAATAATAAATAAAAATTAGCTGGGTGTGGTGGTGCACGCCTTTAATCTCAGCACTTAGGAGGCAGAGGCAGGGGATCTCTGTGAGTTCAAGACCAGCCTGGTCTACATAGTTCAAGGTCAGCCTGGTCTACATAGTGAGTTCCAGGACAGCTGGGGCTACAGGGAGACCCTGTCTCAGAAAGACCAAAAATAAATAAATAAATAATAATAATAAATAAAATTTTTTAAAAAATGAATTAGGAAAGGAAAGCTACTCCATTAGACAACATACATGACAGTACTGGATGTTGAACTTGAATACTTAATGTAGAAAGAAGGGAATTAACATGCAATGTACCTAGACTAGAACACAAACTCAAATTTTTGTTAAATTGTTGAATAATGAGACAGGGGTTTAATGGGATACAAGTGTATGTGTTTGGCTGCAGGAGATGAAAGAGAGGAAGTGTCAAAGAGGGCACTAATAGCGAGGTGCCACGATGCACACCTATGGTCCTAGAACTCAGAAGGCTCAGGAAGAAGTGGGGTCAGCCTAGGCTACCTAGTGAGTTGAAGGCCAAGCTGGGCTGTAGGACGTGCCAAAAAGAAGGAAGGAAGAGAAGGGAGGGTGGGAAGAAAGAAAGCGAGAGAAAAAAAGGGATGACTGTTAGGTTTTAAGCCAAAGTGACTTCAAGGAAGGTATACTGTTAAAAGAAACAAAAGAGAGGGTTATTATCTTAGGAGATAAACACTGTGTCCCGGATCCAAGGCCAAGGAACATCATTTGGGTTTCCTTGAAGTACAAGAGTGAGAAAACATGGAAATAACGACAGAATGAGAGAATTGCAAAGAATACAAGAACAGGAGGAAACTAATAACAAAGCACAGCAAGCATCTAAATAAGAACAAGGAGAGTGTGAGGGAATGAGAAACCGCTACCAACAGGACTCAGCTGAAAATCCAGGAATTCCTAGCCTCAAGCCGCCTACTTAGGAACTCAGGCCATCCTTCAGACTCTTAAATTATCATATACAGCTGAGTATCTAATTACATATCAGCACTGTCTACTCATACTATTTTAGATGTGCAATAAAGTTGTAACTTTATAACGCTGAGGGGCGACCAGCTGTCCCCAAACTTAAACACACAAGCTCCATGGCTTATATAAGGGGGCATGAACTCGCCAGCTGGAAGCAGCAAAAATCAATAAAAACAGAAGAGAAGTTAAATGTGCATTTTATCCCTGGGCTCAATCCCTTTTCTGTTGACTGCTCCTCTAACTCACTTCCACCAAACTCCTGCCATGTATCCACAATACAGGATACCCTAAATGTGTTAGGTAGTCAAGGCAATAGCTACACTTGACTGAGTAACCACGTCTTAAAGAAGATCCTCTAGTCACGCATGGTGGCACACGCCTTTAGTTGCCAGCACCTGAGAGGCAAAGGTAACTGAGTTCTGAGGCCAGCCTGGTATATACAGTGAGACACTGTCTCAAAGACCTTACAGGGTAGATCTGACTTTCATTCATTCAGTAAACAGATATTGATCAGGCACTGTTTTAGGCATTGAAGTACAAGAAAAAATTTCTCTGCTGCCAAGAAGTTTACATAATAGTAGGAGAGTCATAAAAATAAAAAGTAAATCAATTGCTATACAATAGGTTATCCTCAGATAACTATAAATACTATATGCCTGGGCCTAGGTAGCTAATTTAGATTAACTGGTCAAGAAAGGTCTCACTGAGGAATTGGAAGTTGAGGAATTGAAAACAGTCAACACTAAAGAACACTTACTTTAAGAGAGGTGCTCTACGTGCCTGTTTTCAATCTTTACAACACTAAGAGCTATGTGTTCACAGTGCTTATTTTTTACAGTTGGGGCAACTGAGCACTGAAAAGTTAAGTTACTTGGCCTTGGCCAGTCAGCTTGAGAATCCTTGCCTCTAACTACCACACGAGGACTGCACCTGAATTTGATAAGAAACGGGTTGGCAATGAGAGGGAACAGCCAAGTGCAAACTGCATGGCAGTAAGGTACTGAAAACAGCATGTCAGACAGCAAACAGCTGATTCACTGGGTGCTTGCTCTAAGAAAAGGAGTGGAAGATATGACTCGTTTTCAAAACTCACTCTGGCAGGTACATAAAGAATGAGTGCAGTGGAGTTATCTACTTTAGCTTGCAGCTGGCTCTGAGTTTGCTCTAATTTACTATTTGGCCTGTCCCCCAAACAACAACAGAATGTCCTTTCAGATTAAATAAGAGTTATGATATGTGATCTAGATCTTTATACATCACATTGCTGTGTTTGGTGATACTATTATTATATATCCTGTTATCATGAAGGGGCTAATGAGAAAGTATTCTGAAAAGTAAGAAAGACTAACTATAAGGTAGTATATTCTTTGAAAACATTTATCAGAAATTTCACAATTTACCTTAAAACTTTTACACACATACCCCTGTAAATGTTGCTTGAAATTGAAGGTACTATTTTCAGCAGCAAATAACTTCATCGCAGTCCCTGAACTTTATTCATGCCCACAAACATCACAGGTATGCTTCCTATGATGCATAATCAATTCCTCTTCTGTGGTGTCTAAGAGCTCCAATTTTTACATATGGGATTCCTTTGTCTCTTAGAAACAAGTCCACATGATATCTATAAACACATTTAAATATGACTTGAACAGATGTTGCATATTCACCTACAAAATTATATGATTAAGAAAATATGTTCAGAATTGGAAGTCTTCAGTCACATTCGCTCTTACACCAAATCCCTATGTACCAATAAACCCAAATACGCTAAAATGTCACCAGGCCACAGAAAATGTGCAATATAGAACATCTGCCATAGTGATCATGTTCAGATATGAATAATATGAAAGAGAATAGTTATTTTAACATATTAACTTTGGAATGAAAAACCTGTTGAGACAAACCTCACCTAGATGAAAACAGATAGCAGTTGGCGGCAAGGAGGCCACTGACAGTGCTGGGCTTTGTTTCCTCACTACAATGGAGCATTTAAAGAGAAGCCCTGTTTTCCAGTGCCAGGAGCCTCATATCCTTAAGTTTCCCAATGCACTCTTTCCCAGTATGACAAGAACGTGCTCCTACTTTACAAAAGACACCATGAAGATTTTCCTAAATTCTTGATCCAGTATTTGCAAACACTTGAAATAGAATATCTTTCCATAAAAAGAAAGAAACTGCTACAATTTTGAAGGAACATCCAAACCCAATAGAGGAGTGTCTACCCAAGGCCGCACGGTCTCTGGGGGTGGGGGGTTGTCACCAGAAGGTCAGTCTATAGTTCCTGAACATCTACTAGTGCCATATGGAGAGAGGGACTCTTGGGACAATGTACAATAGCTCTGCAGCATTAGGGCTAAAACACTTAGGCAATGACAGGCATGCTTATAGATTATTCTTTCCAACTACCACATGGATGCTGGGAATCAAACCCAGGTCCTCTGCAAGAGCAGCCAGTACTCTTAACCACTGAGCCGTCTCTCCAGCCCCTTAAAAATTTGTTGTTGTTGTTGTTGTTGGTGGTGGTGGTGGTGGTGGTGGTGGTGGTGGTGGTGGTAGTGGTGGTAGTGGTGGTGGTGGCGTGTGTGTGTGTGTGTGTGTGTGTGTGTATACAAGCATCATGATGCATGTGCAAAGGCAAGAGGACAACATACAGAGGACAACAAAAGTTGGTTCTCTCCTACCATATGGGTTCCAGGCATCAAATTCAGTCCATCAGCTTGACAGAAAGCATTTTTATCTGCTGAGCCCTCTCACCCAACCCAAACTTGCTTATTAATTAAACTAATTTACTCTGGTAAGATAGTTACCACACACAAAAAGCAATGGCTCTTCAGGCTCCCTTCATTTTCAGCTTCTTATGCTTATTAAATTTTTGTCAGCTGGGCCTGGTGACGCACGCCTTTGAGCCCAGCACTCAGGAGGCAGAGGCAGGCAGATCTCTGTAAGTTCCAGGACAGTTGGGGGCTACAGGGAGACCCTGTCCAAAAAAAACCAAAAAAAAAAAAAAAAGAATTACTCTTAGTTAATGGATACTCTGAGAAAGGTGCTAAGCATTTGTGGAGAAACTATATTTAAAACTTTGAAACAAAGAAGCAAAAGCAAAGACATTCGTTTTTTCCAAAGGAAGAAAGTCATGTAAAACATAACTGTTTTGGTCAATGACAGTCCAACAGACCACATCTACAATGGTGTGCCATCAGATTTTGTGCCTAGTCCTAGCTGTCTTAGCTTTTAAAAGCATTCTTTATGGTGTTCGCACAACAGTCAAGTTGCCCACTGATGCAATTCTCAGACTGTACGGCCATCATTAATCAAGGCTTGTCTGTAAAGACAACAAAAGGACTCTCCACAGCACTGCGAAAGTTTCTACATTATAACTTTAGCAACAGCGTTTATTATTACCCTTTTTCTCAGTGCCAGGGGTCAAACCCAGAACCCCAGGCGTGCAAGGAAAGCACTCTGTCAACCAACAGCTAGACTTCCCAGTCCTTGAAAACAATCATTGTAAAAATTCATAAGTTGCAAAGAAATACAGTAGTACCACTCAGTGTAGGTGATAAGCACAGCAAACAAAAAAGAGTGAATGCACACCAATCTCATGAAATCTTCAAATATTTTGTGGATGATGTATCTTAAAATAGAAAGGTTCAAAACTGATCAAGAAAAAAGGAAGCACACCAACAATCCACTTCTAAAGGAGCCATCATTCCTGGCCTCTGCACTAAGAGCAAGTCTGAAAGAGGTGACCATTTGAATGTGGCAACTCAGATGCACAGCCAGCATGAAAACGGAAGGGAATGAGAATGTATTTCTAATGTCAGAAACTGCTGTTAAGCAGAAAGTGGAGCTGGAGTGGGGATCAGTGGTACTGCACTTGTCTTGCACACAGGAGGGCCTGTACTCAATCCCCAGTACAACAGGGGTCGGGGCAGGAAGTAAAAGGAACACCCAGGTCCTTGTGGCAGGCAGGAGAAACTCGAGAGACTCACCAGAATGAAGCCTGTATGTCCCAGTCTTTCTTGCAATTAAGCATGGCCATGTGAGAGACCCAGTCAATACAAGGGATGTGAATAAAAGTATTAGGCGTGATTTCCAGGAAATGCCCTTAAAGGAATTGGTGTATCAGTCACTCCTCTGGCTGGAATGCAGATGAGGCAGCTGAGGTAAAAGCAGCGATTTTAAACTACAGCGAAGTCATATTTTGAGAACAAGAAGGTAACAAAAATAGAAAGAAACTGGTTTCCTGACACTCTGGAGTACCACAGCGGCCCTGGGCTATCGATCTCTTCTTTTACATAAGGGAAAAACCAACATGTTTAAAGTCACTATTATTTTACTTTTTTGATAAAAAAAAATTGCTTAAAATAAAATTTTTACGTGTGTGCACATATGGACACATACACATCTGGAGATTAAAGAAACAACTTTTGGGGCTCAGTTCTCTCCTTCCACCATGTGGGTCCTGGGATTGAATTCAAGCTGTCAAGCCTGGCAGCAAGTGTCTTTACCCAGAGTCATCTCACCAACCCTAAAATGATTTTTTTTTTAATTTTATTACATTTTATTTTTATTTTATGTGAGAGGAAGTATGCACATGCCACAACACAGTAGAGGTCAGAGGTCAAGTTGTGAGTCCCAGGAATCAAACTCAGGTCATGAGGCTTGGAGTCAAGTGTCTTTAACTGCAGAGCCATCTCACCAGCCCTGAATATACTAATCTTAACATGAAATCTGACCGTGGGAGTAGGATACTTCATGAGACAGAACATAACATGTAACACCGGCTTGGTGAATACTCACATACTGAAAAAGTAGGGATCACTGTTTTGGCGAAGCACTTGGTTAAACCACTGCATAACCATCTTGAAAGGCTAAGATCCAGAAGGTTATTATTCTCTGATGGTTCTATTCTTGAAACTTATAAAAACTTTTTTTTTTATCTCAGTACAGGGGATGGAACCCACAGCCTCGTGCATGCCAGGCAAGTGCTCAGTAGGGCTAACAGCTGAGCTGCAGCCCAGCCCAACTTTCAGCAAAATTAAACCACGAAGGTTTGACTTAAGACAAGAGGTAGCAGTCACTAAGCAGAGTTATAAGGAAACCATCTTTCCTAAGGATATCTTTCCCTATGGCCTACAACTCAAGCTGACTAAAAGCCTCTGGCCTCAGAGCTTCAGAGTGTAGAAAAGGCAAAAGGCAGGGTCCTCTTGCACTACCAGTGGCACAACTGAAAACAGCAGCTTCAAGTGGCAGCCTTAGTATAAGACAAGACTGGAGCCATACCACTTAAAGGCTAGAGACCCAATGCCCTGCAAATCAGGGAGAGGGGTTAGGGCTGTGTTTTCAAACAAGCCCATTGTTTCCAACAGCCTCATAGCAACTGCCATTAAGTTAAGGTGAGGTAGAGATGGACAGGTAAGAAAACAGTCCTCAGGCTTAAAAACAAAGTTTAATCCAGAAGTTTATTAGGCAATACAGACAGAAAATCTTCCTATAAAGTGGCAGTTAGAAGTTGCTATAGGCCGATTAATTCTGCTACTAATTCTCGCCTTTTCTGAATGATGTTATTTTTTTAATGATCCTGTTCCTATTATAATAGTCTATGAACACTAGCTGTCTGGAGAGCGGCTGCCCTGTTTTTTAGTTTGCAAGTCCTTAACCATACCTGACAGAAATGACTGTCTATTACTCAGACATCCTGGACTCTGGGCCATGTGTAATAACTAAACAAGACATTGAAATAATTAATTGCGGAGATGAGTAAATGTTCAGGTGTATGACCACTGTGCGTGTGTGTCTGTATGTGTTAAGGGCAGACAGGGCACAGATGGCTCAGTGGGTAAAGGTGCTTATGGCCAAGGCTAATGGCCCAAATTCGATCCCCAGTCTCCACATACTGGAAGGAGAGAACTGTTACAGCAAGTTGTTCTCTCATATCCCCATGTGAGCCTGCGCTGTACATACACACAAATTTATTTTTATTTTATGTATATGAGTGTATTGCCTGCATGTATGTAAGTGTACCCATGTCATGCAGAGACCGAGAAGAAGAGAAGAGGGCATTGGATCCCCTGGAACTGGAGTTATGGGTGGTTGTTAGCTGCCATGTGGGTGCTGGGAATCGAACCTGGGTCCTCTGTAAGAGCAACCAGTGCTCTAAACCGCTGAGCCATCTCTCCAGTCCCCATTTTTTTTTTTTTTCTAAAATGGTAGTTAAGGGGCTGGAGAGATGGCACAGCAGTTAAAAGCACTGACTGCTCTTACAGAAGACCCAGATTTGGTTTCTAGCACCCACATGAAGGCTAACAACCATCCATAACTCCAGTTCCAGGGGATCCAATGCCCTCTTCTGACCTCTGTGGGCACTGTACAACACAAGGGCACTTACATACATGCAGGCAATACACTCACACACATAAATTAAAAAATAATAATAATAAATATTTTTAGAGGGTAGATAGGGATATCAGAACAACTAAAAGGACAGACAGGAGTAAAAAAAACAAAATTCTAATTATACCCTAAACCCATTTTCCTCCTCTTCATTATTAAAAGTGCTAGAAGAGTCCTTCAGATTGAGAGAAGAGCACACAGGAGAAATTCACACCTGCACAGAAAAGCAATGAAAGATACAGGCAAAGAGAAAATGACTACAATTCCGAGCTTCCCTTAAAACTAGGGGTAGTCACATAATGACGTTCTAGCCAATGGACTCAGATCAGAAGTGGCACAGAGACTTCAGGGGGTGTGGTTGAGGGGAATGAGCACAGCTGGTCTAGCTATCTGGCACACAGACTACGATTAAAGGCTGAGCAGCATTTCCCTTTAGGAGATGGAAAAGGGATGCTGGTAAAAAACCATAAACTGTCCCTGAGGAAGTCTAACCTTTGTCCCTAGAGATCTACGGGACACTATTGTTTTTCATAACACATATATAATAGAGACTCAGCAACAAAAGACAGACCATTTCAGGGAACAGTAGCTGAAAATTTTTCTGTTTTGATGAAAAATATTAAGTTACACTTATCGTTACACTTAAAAGTTCAACAAACTCCAGGTAGATTAAGAGATTCACCACAATCAGAAGACAGAAAAAAAATCTTGACAGCAACATGGATTTATTTCGACCTGGAGATCCATTATGCATAAAGGATCTTCAACACAGTGGACAGTCAAATGCTCCTCAGAAGCCAGAAGGCAGCAAGATGAGACACTCAAAGTCCCAAAGACAGAAGGGGCCTACCAACCAGGGAGCCTATCAAAAATGCCTTTCAATGTAGAAGGAAAGCTTTTTTGCTGGCAGATGTGGCCTCCAAGAAGTGCTAGATGAGTTCTTCAGATTGAGAGAAGAGCACACTCAAGAAACTCACACCTACACAGAAAAGTAACAGAAAGCGCTGATACACGTAATTAACATAGGCAAGAACCAAAATGCAGTGTGAATACCTTTGTATAAAATGTACTTTGTGACAGACAATAACATCACAAAAGTGAAGGCATAAAGCTACAATGAAGGGTAGATACAACTGAAATTGAACTGGTATTAAAGCCAGGCATGGTGGCACACAACTGGATGCTGAGGCAGGACTTTGAGTTAGAAACCAGCCTTTCTATGCTATGTGATACACAGTAAGTTCCAGGTCAGCTTAGGGGATATGGAAAAACACTGTCTCAAAACACAAAAACAATTGGTTAATCTCAACCAGAGGACTGTGTTAGAGACCTCTACTTCCAGGATTTCAGCAGAAGGAACTCCATAGACACACACACAAGCTATGCGGTAAAAACTATTTAGGCAAAGCAACTATTTAAAATCTCCTCAAATGGTCCTGAGGGCATACTGCAAATAAAAAGGATTTTCTCAAGAGACTCTACTAAAATTTAACAGGAGTGTGCAGCACCTGAGCCAAGATTCATTGCTTCCCCAGCTCACACTCCACCTCCACTGAAAGAGCGCCCCCTCAGCTGAGTATAGCCAAAAAGAGAGCACTCCTGCCTTCTGCCTTCCGCTCCAGATCAAACACAAGAGGCCTCCAGCATTCCTCATCTTCTACAACTTCAAGATGAAGGTTAAAGTCTAGTGAGTAGGACCAAGAGCACTGGGCCACCACAGTGTGGGGGCTCTACACAAGGCGCAGGAGTCTGAAAACACCAGGGCCCAAGCTGCACTCTCCCAGCTCCATCATCAGGCAAATTTCACATTCTGAGGAAAACCTAGACCAAAAGTCAGCGCCCTGGCCAAGGTCTTGAGGAATGGCTCAGCAATGTGTTCAGGGCAGGGGGTTGTCCATAGTAAAGCTCCCAAGTTCTCCCCCAAAGAACTGTTTTTGTTTGAAACAGACTGGGGGAGTTTAGGTTAAAGGCATCTTGAAAAACAACTCCTCTTGCTTGGGAACAACAATCTAAGCCATAAGGCAGCTGGCTACCCAGGAAGAACCAAGGAGAGGCTCTCAAAAGCTGAAGAATTGTCCCCACTCCCATTTAAATGATCACATGGATGAACAATTTGTACCCAAACAATTCATTGAAGAGAAGATGATTTTCACGACTACGGTATTATTAGGACAAGTAGATGTCTACTTTTCAATAAATGATGCCAGGGAAGCTGAACCACCTGAATGGTCTCACATCAAGCACACACATTCACTTAATGGATCAAAGGTCTAACTGTAAAACTTTAACATATAAAACTGTTACCAAGAAAACAGGTGTGATCTTCATGACCTTCAAATTAGACAAATTTCCTATGACAGTCTAAAGAGTAAAAAGCAGGACTGGAAAGGTAGCTTAGGTTAAGAGCATATGCTGCTTTTCCAGAAGACTCACATTCAATTCCCAGAACCCACACTGGGTAGCTGTCTCACAATTGCCTGGACCTCCAGCTCCAAAGAGATCTCACACCTTTGGCCTCTGCAGGCACCTGCACGCACATGCACAAACCCCCACATGCACATAATTAAATTAAAACAAAATTAAGGGGGGCTAGAGAGATGGCTCAGTAGTTAAGAGCACTGGTTGCTCTTGCAGGGGACATACATGATGGCTAATATTTATCATCCGTAACTCCAGTTTCAGGGAATTCAACGTCCTCTTCTGGATTCCACGAGTTTGCATGCATATGGTGCACTTACATACATGTGGGCAAAACACTCATACACATAAAATAAAAATAAATTAAATTTAAAAAGTAAATTAATGAGGGGAAAAAAAGACTAAAAAGGCCAGCAAGATGACTCAATAGGAAAGGCACTTGACACCAAGCCTGACAACTTAAGTTCAATCTCCAGCATCCACAAGGGAAAAGGAGAGAATCAACTCTCAAAATTAGACTCTGTAGGCCTTATTATATATAAAATAGAGCAAATTAAATTGGACAGGGGGATAAGAAGTACAAATAAGGAGGGGACCTAAATACCATCACATTATATTGTATGAAAAATCACAAAAATTCAATAAAAAATGTTTTTAAAAAGTTGCCCTCAGGGGCTGGAGAGATCACTCAGCGGTTAAGAACACTGGTTGTTCTTACAGAAGACCTGGGTTTGAATCCCAGCACCCACATGGCAGCTAACAACTGTCCTAACTCCAGTTCCAGGGAATCCGACGGCCTCTTCTGTCCTCCTCGGGCATTGTACAACATGGGTACACTTACCTACATGCATGCAATACACACACATACACATAAAATAATGTTTTTATCAAAGGACAGGATCAAGAGATGATAGCCAGGTGTGGTGGTGCAGTACTACAATCTCAGCACTCAGGAATCAGAGGCAAGACCTTCCTTACAAATTCATCCGCATAAGGATTCTAGGCCAGCTAGGGCTACAAGAAAGTAAAACAAAATACACAATAACAGAGAGAATATTTACAAAGCATACATCTTGTACGAAATTAGTAACCTATATAAAGAATTCTTAAGATTTAAGAATTTTTTTAAAAACTTCAAGTTTAAAATGGGCATATGACCTGACTATAAATGGGGTTTTTTGTTGTTGTTTTGGTTTATTTTATTTTATTTTATTTTTTAAAGACAGGGTCTCCATGTAGCCCCAGCTGGCCTGGAACTCATTATATAGTCTAGGGTGGCCTTGATCTCACAAAGATTCACCTGCCTCTGCCTCCAAAGTGCTGGGATTAAAGATGTGTGCCATCGTGCCAGGTGCCTTGAATACAGATTTTAAAGAAAGCATACAAATAGAAAAGCATCACATCAAATGACACCCACATCATCAGTCATTGGGGAACATGTAACAGAACCACAGCGGCGTGCCCCTTCACACCCACCACAATAACTAAAACCAGATGTATAGCAGGTTTTAGAGAGGATATAAAGAAACTCCATGCATTATGATTCCATTCATATGAAAGTTCAGAAGACGGAAAGATACAGAAACAGAAAGTAGATAAGTGGCCCTGTACTGGGAGGAAGGGATGTAACTATGGAATGAGGAAGTCAAAGGAAAATAGCACAATTTCATTTTGAAGTGATTAAACTGTGGTAACTGTTGTTCATATTTGTAAACCTATTAAGAAGCACTGAATGGTATACTTTAAGTGTGTGAATTTTATCTCTATAAAGCTACATTAAAAAAATAGAATGGGGGCTGGAGAGATGGCTCAGCAGTTAAGAGCACTGGCTACTCTTGCAGAGGACCCAAGTTCAGTTCCCAGCACTGACATGGTGACTAACAACTGTCCATAACTCTATTTACAGGGGATCCGATTCCTCTGACCCCCATGGGGTTACACACATGAATAAATAAATAAATAAATCTTTGGGAGGAGAAGTGACTGTGTCTTACAAGAATGAGACTTTTGGTGGGCCCAATGGATGGACCCACACTGAAGGACTTTAGGGGACATAAATAAGACTCTATACACCTTATAACATATGAGGGCACATTAAATT
The DNA here is from genome assembly GCF_000622305.1 of Nannospalax galili. Classification (NCBI taxonomy): domain Eukaryota; kingdom Metazoa; phylum Chordata; class Mammalia; order Rodentia; family Spalacidae; genus Nannospalax; species Nannospalax galili. The sequence continues at coordinate 44,887 of NW_008338534.1, read as the reverse complement.
CAGTGGGGGGCAGTGGAAGGTGCAGTAGGGGAGGAGTTCTAAACACAATTGAACTATATTGTATTAAAATTGCAAAAATTCAATTAAAAAATAAAATTAAAAAAAAATAGAATGGGCAAGACGGCGCAGAAGGTGCCTGCTGCCAAGCCTGATGACCTGAGTTTGATCCCGGAAATTCATGTGGTAGAAGAGAACTGACTCCCACAGTTGTCCTCTGAGCTCCACGAAGGCACTGTGGCATGTGGCTCTCTATAACTTGCACATACACAAACACACAAACACAATAGGTAAATAAATGCTTTAGAGGATTTTTATAAAATAAAATATATTTACTATGATATGGATAAACCTTCTAAGTCCCATGCTGAATGAAAGAGACAAGACAGAAATGATCACATGCTCTATCAGCATACTTATAGGAAATGTCCAGAAGAGGAATGCCTGCTGCCAAGTCACTGCCGACGGGCATGAAGATTATTCTTGAGGTGATGAGAATAATCTGGAATTGGACAGTGGTGATAACTGACCTTATGAATATACTAAAACCAATGAATTAAAGCTCTTTTGAAAGTCAAATTTTAAGCCGGGCTTGGTGGGGCATGCCTTTAGTTCCAGCACTCGGGAGGCAGAGGCAGTCAGATCTTTGTGAGTTCAAGACCAGCCTGGTCTACATAGTGAGTTCCAGGACAGCTAGGGCTGCAGGGAGACCCTGTCTCAAAAAGTCAAATTTTGTAGTGTATGACTTGTAGAGCAATAAGAAAGATTTGTACACTACAAGGTCTTAGCAATAAAGTATTTTAATGGCAGCATCAAGGGTATCCGTGAGTTTTTTTTATTTTCCTCTCAGTGCATAGTGGCCAAAAAGACCCAGTGACTCTGAATACAGCACAGTACCCTCTGAATCTGTACTGCAGCTCCAGCAGTCCACTCATTCTGGCTTCTGCCTTGACAGTGAAACAGTACCTTAATATTATTTATTATAAAAAATACTTTTGAACTTGTGACATCCCAAAAGCAAGTCAGACTTTTCTGATACATCCTTGGGAGCCCCTAGATTAAACTATGAATTCCAAAAATAAGGACTATATCATATCTACATATAAAGCAACACAATGTGTTAGACAAAGAACCATGGGTCATTTGTCAGGTAAATTGGGTTCAAATTCCAGAGCTGGCATTCAGATTTCAAGAGCTTAACATCTCTGTTTCCTGTGCTATAAATGAGATAACATCTGCCTAATCATGGTTACTATGTGGATTAAATCAGATGAAGAGCTAAAGTAAACGAAGACTGTCTGGAACAGAACAGGTATTCAATAATGCTAGCTTGTTCCCAGCCAAGTAATCCAGTGTCTTACACATAGAAGATGCTCAATTGTTCAGTAAGTATTAGTGGAATTGAATTAGCTACTTCATACAGATGTATGTAAGTCAAAGTTGAATATGAAGTTTAAATTCAAGGTGTATACTGTGCTTATTGTACTTTCAGTTAAGCTCAAGTGATTTAGGCACCAATTTTTCAAGGATGTTCAAGTATTCTCAGATAACACTGTATGCATAGGGTAGTTTTTTGGAGGTAGTGGGTTTTGTTTTCCAGTACTGGGGATCACATGCATGGTGATCCCAGGGTTCCATGCATGCTAAGCAAGCACTCTGCCATGAGCAATTATATCCCTAGAACTCAGAAGGTAGATTTTAAACTGAAAAATATACTCCTCGTTAAAAAATATTCCAATTTTGGGGACAGGGAGACGGCTCAGTGTGTAAAAGCTCTTGACAGCCCAGTTTAGTTCCCCAGAATCCATGTAAAAACCTGGATGATGCAGCACACACATCTGTAATCTTTGCAATGTTAAGGCAAGATGGGAAAAAGAAAAAGGAAAAGCACCCAGAAGCTGGTGGCCAGCTAGCCCGAGTACAAGAAACTGCAGAAATGAGAGATCCTGCCTCAAACAAAGCAGAAGTCAAACACCAACTCCAGACAGTTGTCCTCTGACCTACACACACACACACACACACACACACACACACACACACACACACACGACACAGCACACCTGTACTCACACACACACACATATCATACACAAAAGAAAAAAGGGACTCCAATTTTCTTTTAAACTAGTCCAAATTGGTTTTGTTTTGTTTTTCTTTCCATGTTATAGATAAAACCCAAGATATGGCACATGCTGAGCAGGCAATTCTGCCACCAAGCCCTTCTCAGACAGGGTCTCCAACTTGCAATATACTCTGGCCTCAGTCCCCCAAGTGCCTCAGATCACAAGCATAAGCCACTGTGCTTGGCTAAGTTCTAAAAAAAGTATTTGATCTCAGTAACTTTTGGGTCAAAGATGCTCTCTTTTAATTTTTCCATGTATACTATTACTTTACTCGGTTCTGTTTTTGTTTTGTGTGTGTGTCTGTCTGTCTGTCTGTATATCTGTCTCAAGATCTCACGTAGCACAGGATGGCTATGAACTCATTATATAGCCAAGGATGACCGGAATTTCTGTTCCTCTTGCCTCCACTTTCCAAATTCTGGGACCATAGGCATGCACCACAGTAGACAGTTTTATGTGTTGCTGGGGGATTGAACCCAGGGCTTCATGCATGCTTGGCAAGCAGGCTACCATCCCCAGACTGTCTCTTTAACAAATGTAAATCAAAAGTACATTGGGAGTCCATCTCTTGTCAATCAAAATGAGTATCATCACAGGGCTGAAGAGACAGCTCAGTGATTAAGAGCACTAGCACTGGCTGCTCTTCCAGAGGATGTAGTTTGGTTCCCAGCACCTACATGGCTAACAACTTCAGTTCCAGGGGATCCAATGCCCTCTTCTGACCTCTGCAGGTATTGCATGCACATGGTGCACTTACATGAAGCAAAAACACTTATACACATAAAATAAAAATAGACCCAAATTTAAAAAAAAAAAAAAGAATGAGTAGCATCAAGAATCACAAAACAACAAATTTTGGCATGAATGTGAAAAAAGAAGCCCTGGGTGGGGTCTAAATCAGCCCAGCCACGATGGTTCACCAAGGTGGAGATCTAAATCAGCCCAGCCACGATGTTCACCAAGGGTGGAGATCTAAATGAGCCCAGCTACCATGGTTCACCAAGGTGGAGATCTAAATCAGCCCAGCTACGATGGTTCACCAAGGGTGGAGATCTAAATGAGCCCAGCTACCATGGTTCACCAGGATAGGGATCTAAACCAGCCCAGCCACCATGGTGCACCAGGGGTGGGTCCTAAATCAGCCTAGTTACCATGATTCACCAAGAATAGAGATCTAAATCAGCCCGGCTACCATGATGTACCAGGGGTGGCATATAAAATAGCCCAGCTACCATGGTTCACCAGGGATCTAAATCAGCCCAGCTACCATAGTGTGGCAAGGGCGGGGTCTACATCAGTCCAGCTATTGCAGTACACATGTGCCTCAAAAATTAGAACCATTGCTACCATACAATCTACTACTCCATATATGCACCAAAGACTCAAAGCCACTTTATACAGGGATATCTGCACACCCATGTTTATTGTGGCGTTGTTCACAATATCTAAGTTACAGAATCAGTTCAGGTGCCCATCAGCAGATGAATACAGAAAATACAGTTTTATTCAGCTATAAAGAATGATATTATGCCATTTTCAGGAAAATGCATGGAGCTGGAATTCATTACGGCCATGTGAGGAAGTCAGGCCAGCTCTTAGGGAACTGGTTCTCTCCTTCCATCACACAGGTCCCAGGCATCGAACTCAGGGTGTCATGCCTGTGCAGAAGCACCTCTATCTGTTGAGCCATCTTGTCAGCTCAAGGGAGGCTACTAGGAATGAGGATGGAGAAAACAGATGAGAAAAGGTAACAGAGGGTTAGTAATATCAGACTGCATTATACACAGGTATGAAAAGTTCACAATAAAGTCCATTACTTTGACAATTTATACAATATTCTACTAAACAGTGGGATCATACAATATGGAGTCTTTTGGGGGGGGCTTTTTGAGACGGGGTCTCCCTGTAGCTCCAGCTGCCTGGAACTCACTCTGTAGACCAGGCTGGCCTTGAACTCACAGAGGATTTGCCTGTCTCTGCCTCCTGAGTGCTGGGATTAAAGGTGTGTGCCATCATGCCTGGCACACAATATGGAGTCTTTTATGACAGACTTCATTCAGCATAATGTTTTCAAAGCTCCATGTTGGATCATGCATCACATCATTCCTTCTCTTTTTTTAGGGGGAAAGCAAATGGGGAGAGGGTCTCATGTACGAAAGGCTGGTCTAAAACTCCCTATGTAGCTGAATATGACCTTGAACTCCTGACTCTCCTGCCTCTACCCTACATTTTTTAAAAAATTTTTTATTTTACGTGTATGAGTATAATGCCTACTTGTATGCACCCATGCAGTACAATGCCCATGAAGGTCAGAAGAGGATGTCAGATCCCCTGGAACTGGAGTTATGGATGGTTGTTACCCACCATGTGGGTGCTAGGAACCAAACTCAGGTCCTCTGCAAGAGCAATTAGTGCCTTAACCACCAATTCTTCTCTCCAGCCCCTCCCCCTACTCCTACTTTTCGTTGACAAATAATATTCTTTAATTTTAAGCTAATTTAAAATTTTTATGTGTATAACTGTTTGCCTGCATGTATGTAAGTGCCTGTGTTGGGCAAAGTTTGTGAAGGCCAGAAGAGGGCATCGCATCCTCCATTACCAGAGTTACAAACTGTTGTTAGTCACCATGTGGGTATTAGAAACCAAACTCAGATGCTCTCCCAGAGCAGTCAGTGCTATTAACCACTGAGCCATCTCTCTAGTCCACTGTATTTTTTGTTTTGTACTGTTTTGTCTGCTTTGTTTCAAGAGATGGGGTCTCCCTGTAGCCCCAGCTGGCCTGGAACTCACTATATAGATCAGGCTGGCTTTGATCTCACAGAGATCCATTTGCCTTTGCCTCCCAAGTGTTGGGATTAAAAGTGTGAGCTACCATCAAGTCCAGCCCTGGAAAATAATATTCTATTGAATGGTTATACCATACTCTATCTTTTCTATAGTTGATGGGCACTTGGGTTGTTTCTTTTTTTTTTTTTTTTTGTCTACTATGGAGAATATTGCTATAAATGTTCACATATGAGTTTTTGTGTCAGCATAAAGTTTTCATTCTTTTGGGTATACAGCTAGAAATGGAATTATAGGGCCAAATGATGACTCTATGGTGCACTATCTGGCTTTAACACTAAGCAAACATCACAGGACCTCATTCATTACTGTAATCCTTTCCCCAAGAGAAATAAACCAATTTATTCTCATTTGTAGTCTTAAATATTTTTTATATGTTACTGCCTTCAGTTTAAACCACAAAACGAAACTTTTATACATGCATGCATACCACATTCTTCTCTACAGTGGAAAACAATCTAACTTCAACTTCCTGGGAAACAGCACAACTGGTTTAAAATCAGGATAAATCTACAAAACAATGTACAGGGGTTACATGAGTGCCTCTAAGATGACTTGGTTCACTGTGTGTTTTACAGACAGTACCCACACTACTGTACTTGAAAGAGGCTTGATGGCAATCTGGCCCTGGGGTCCACAGTTGTAACCTGAACACAGAGTCCTTGGACACTACAATGGTAGGAGCCTCATCCCACTGAAGCAGTTCAAAAACAGTCTGGGTTCCACACCATTCACTCACCAAAATACATAAATAAGGGGCTGGAGAGATGGTTCAGCAGTTAAGAGCACTGGCTACTCTTGAAGAGGACCCAGGTTTGGTTCCCAGCACCCACATGACGGCTAACAACCGCCTGTAACTCCAGTTCCAGGTGATCTGATGCCTTCTTCCGACCTCCATGGGCACTGCACAACACAGATGAGCTTTCATACATACAGGCAAAATACTCATACATATAAAATGAAAAAAAATAAGTTAAAAAAATTGTTTAAATACATAAATAAGCAAAACAACAAAAAAATCCAGAGCTGCTTCTGCAAGCTGAAGGGAAGAGCCTATCGGTAAAACGGCAAGGCAGTGTATTAGAACAAAACATGAATCCAATGAGCATGTAGGACAGGAAAAGGGAAAACAAGGGTGAGAAGACTGTTGAGGCCATAATGCAGGTGGCTGGCAGGCTTCCAGGCTGATTCCATTAACATGAATCCAATGAGCATGTAGGACAGGAAAAGGGAAAACAAGGGTGAGAAGACTGTTGAGGCCATAATGCAGGTGGCTGGCAGGCTTCCAGACTGATTCCATTCTCCATAGTGAGGTCAATCATTATTACTTTAATTTTACATTTTTAATATTTTACCAAAACATGACAGGGTTGGGGAGTTCAGTGGTAGAACACTGCATGCATGAGGGCCCTAGGTTCAACCCCTCAGAAATGTGGAAAAACAAAAATGTTTTTGAAAAAAAAAAAAGAAAAAAATCACATAGGTTTTTTGTTTTTTTGAAACAGCTTCTCCCTGTATCCCCAGCTGGCCTGGAACTCACTATGTAGACCATGCTGACCTTGATCACACAGAGATCCACCTGTCTCTGCTCCCAAGTGCTAAAGGTGTGACCCGCTATGCCTGGCCTTTTCTACTTATTTTTAGTTCACACAGGTTAAATGTCTAGCAAAAGTAATAAATATGATTCCACTTATAGAGGTACTTAGAGTAGTTAAAATCAAAGAAAAGAAAAGCAGAATAGTGGTCTTCAGTGATTAGGCTAAGAGGGGGTAATGGAGCTAGAGAGATAGCTCAGCAGTTAAGAGCACTGGCTGCCTTTCCAGAGTATCCAAGTTCAGTTCCCAGCCCCCACAGTGGGCAGCAGCTCATAAGCACCTTAACTCCAGCTCTAGAATATCTGACGCCCTCTTTTGGCCTCTACTGGCACCCACACACATGCAACGTACACATACATAAACACATACACATATACATAAATAAAAACTTAAAACTTTTTTTAAAAGGGGGGGATTGGGCATGGTGGTACACATTTTTAATCCTAACACTGGGGAAGCAGAGACAGATTTCTTTGAGATTGAGACCAGCATGGCCACATAGAAAGTTCTGGGTGAACCAGGGCTACACAGTGAGACCCTTCTTTAAAAAAAAAGAAACAAGAAAGATTGAGATGAGGGCTAGAGAGATGGTTCAGTGGGTATGCACTGGCTGCTCTTGCAGAGGACCTGGGTTCAATTCCCAGCACCCACACAGTGGCTAATAACCATCTGTAACTCCAGTTCCAGGGGATCTGACACCTTGTTCTGACCTCCACAGGCACTGCACTGACACAGGTGCACTTACATACACACAGGCAATACATTCATACCCATAAAATAAAATAAAAATATTAAAAAAGGTAGAGATGATCATTCTTATGTGTATTTTATCACAAACAAAAAAGAGGGGGGAATATAAAAATAATGAGTGAGAGGGGATGGTATGACTAAACTACCTTTTTGTTTTTTGTCTTTTTGAGACAGGGTCTCCCTGTAGCCCCAGCTGTCCTGGAACTCACTATGTAGACCAGGCTGGCCTTGAACTCACAGAGACCCGCCTGCCTCTGCCTCCAAAGCGCTGGGATTAAAGGCGTGTGCCACCATACCCAGCTAAACTACCTTTTAAAAATATTTTATTTATTATTTTTATTTTATGAGTATGGGTGTATTGCCTGCATGTAGGTAAGAGTACCCATGTCATGCAATGCCCACAGAGGACAGAAAGGCTCTCGGATCCCCTGGAACTGGAGTCACAGACAGTTGTTAACTGCCATGTGGGTGCTGGGAACCAAACCCAGGTCTTCTGCAGGAACTGTCAGTGTTCTTAACCACTGAGCCATCTCTCCAGCCCCACTAAATTACATTTTTAAAGCATCAGACAGCTAACAGAAGAGCAGTTAGGTGAGGAGACAGTGTAAGCAGCAGGGAGTATAGTTAGGGAGCTACTAGAGAAGTCAGAGAGAAGTGCCTTGGTCAGTAGCAGTAGTGGAGGAGGAAGTCAAAAATATTTGGCCTTTGGGACCCAGATCCACTCCAATTTCTCTGCATCCGGATTCCTGGACTCACCAAAGCCCCTATTATAGATTGCTAAGTCCCTCCTCAGGTGTTCCCCACCCCCATCTTCTGCTGGCTCCTTACATGCCTGACAGACTGGCCCATAGGACTCTGACAAGTTCACTGTACACCATTCATCAAGGAAGCTTCTTTCAGCAACAGATGGAGGCTATTGCGGAATCCTACAATTGGTCAGAAACAGAATTATATGTCTGGGAGATGCCCAGTCCTTGCTGACATATCTATAGTGGAACCTCGACACATAAGGCTCATGGAACACAGAAGAATTTTGGGGGGGGTAGAGAGAAAACTGGTACATCCTTCAACTCTCACTAGTGAAGTTTCCTTATACAACAGAGGGTGAGGCACACAAAAGGCCACAACTAGCCAATTTTTAAAGACTAAGAAAATACAGAGTGTGTGTCCCTGGACAGGATTCCTATGTCAAACCTCTCCTGTCCACAGCTCAGTGACTACTGTGTAAGGGGGCAGAAAGATTGTGTCAAGGTTGGTCCATGAACATAGGGAAGCAGAGGCCTTCAGGCCACTGAAAGCTTGCACATGTGAACTTGTGGCAATGGTGGCGTTAAGCACAGGACCCATGTCAACTCAATGATACAAGGTCCCAGAGTGGAGGGAGGTAAATGGGTGGTGGATTGGCCTAATCTAGGAACTGTTGGAGACTGATTACTGCTGGGTAAGGGAGAGTGGGCCTTACCACCAATCTCTAGATGGGCTGACTAGACTCTGGTGGATGGATTTGAATAGCGGGACATCTGGGTACAAATGCTTGACTGGATGGGACTTGGCATGTATGACGAAATACATGAGGTCTGGTGGAGGGAAGCAGGAAGGCATGGATGGGGGAGGGGGCCTAAATTTGATTAGGAACTGTTGTATGAAATGCACAAGGGCTCAATTAAACAAACAAACAAAAAAAAACAATGAAAATGTAAAAAGGAAATATTTGAACTTTGGAGCCTGTGGAGGCCAGAAGAGGGACAAGATCCCCTAGAGGTGGAGTTACAGGAGCCACCCAGTGTGGGTGCCCAGGAACCAAACTCAAGTGCTCTGGAGAAGCACTATATACTCTTAACCTCTGAGTCATCTCTCCAGCCCGAACTTCAAATATTTGAATGCTTAGGTAAGAATCTCATGAACATATATAAATAAATAGGGCAAGGGCTAAGAATGTAGCTCAGTGGTAGAGCTCCTCCCTAGCACACTCAAGGCCCTGAGTTCAATCCTACCACCACCAAACAAACAAAAGTGTGCCTGTGTGTGTGTGTGTGCGCGCGCACATATGTGCGCGCACCATATGTGTGTTATGTGCAGGTGTGTTGGGGTATGCTTACCCACATAAATAGGAATATGTGGAGGTCAGGTTAATGTCGGGATGTCTTTCCTCTTATTACTTCACCACCTTATTTTTGTGAGATAAAGTCTCTCACTGAACCTGAAGGTCACCATTTCAGCTAGACTGCCTGCTCACTGAGCCGCAGGGATCTGTCCATCTTCATCCCCAGTCCTGTGGTTACAGGAACATGCTGTGATGCTCAGCTTTACTTGGGCTCTGGGGATTCAAACTCAGGTCCTCATGCTCGCACAGCAGACAGACTGCCCACTGAGCCATCTCCAGCCCTTAGATTAGTGTTTGTTTTTTGTTTTTTTGTTTTTCGGAACTGAGGACCAAACCCAGGGCCTGCACTTGCTAGGCAAGTGTTCTACCACTGAGCTAAATCCCCAACCCCAAATTAGTGTTTTTTAAAAAATATTTTATTATTTTTATTTTATGTGTATGCATGTATTGCCTGCATGTAAGTAAGTGCAATGCCTGCGGAGGACAGAAGAGACTGTCGGATCCCCTGGAACTGGAGTTACAGACAGTTGTTAGCTGCCATGTGGGTGCTGGGATTCGAACCCAGGTCTTCTGCAAGAACAGTCCGTGT
>NW_008338534.1:13484-34791 GCF_000622305.1 Nannospalax galili | reverse complement strand
TTGCTTTTGTGTTTTTTTTTTGTTTTTTTTTTTTTTTTTTTTTTTTTGTCTTTTTGAGACAGGGTCTCCCTGTAACCCCAGCTGTCCTGGATTCGCTATGGGGATGAGGCTGGCCTCAAACTCACAGAGATCCGCCTGCCTCTGCCTCCCGAGTGCTATATCTTTATACCCAGATATATTGTGTCAGTCACATATGTTTGAGAAATAGTGCTCTAGATACTGATAACACAGTAGGCAAACATTGAGAATATGTATCTGCCCTAAGATCCATGTCAAACCCTGTATCTGGCTGAGGTGAAACAGGCTACAAGTTGAATTGCATCTAATAACATCTGATTGATTTGTCAATTCTAACAATTCAACTACTCCAAATTTTAAGGATCAAATAACGCCAAAATACATTTATAATGGCAAAGTGCTTCAGAATCTTTAAGAAAAGTACCTGTTCCATCAAATAGAAAATATGGCCTACTAGTCATTGAAGAATTCTGAGTCGACCTACTATAACTCTGGAAAATACTTTCAAGCAATAACTTTAAGGACTAAGATAAAATAAAACATTTGGGGCTGGGGAAACTGCTCAGCTGGAAGTGTCTGCTATGCAAGCATGAGTCTAATCTCTAGTGCCCACATAACAAGCCAGGTGTGGTACATGCTTTTAATCCCAATGCTGGGGTGGTAGAGACCAGCAGATCTCTGGGGCTCGATGGTCAGACAATCTTGTGGAATCAGTGAGTTTCCAGGTAAACTGAAGGTTCTGTCTCAAAACCCAAGGTAGAGACACAACTGAGGACGACACCAGAGGCTGACCTCTGGCCTACACACACACACGCACGCACGCACGCACGCACGCACGCACGCACGCACACACGCACGCACAAAATCAGTAACAACATTAAACTGGGCATTGCAGCCCGTGCCTGGGCTCTAGCACTTGAGAGGCGGAGGTAGCACACATCTATAATCCCAGTACTGGGGAGGTGGAAGCAGAAGAATCAGGTGTTCAAGGTCATGCTCAGCTACACAAAGCATTGCAGGCCAGCCTAAGCTACATAAAACCCTATTTCAAAAACAAAGTGTTTATTAAGAAGTCTTTTTTTTTTTTTTGGTCCTTTTGAGACAGGGTCTCCCTGTAGCCCCAGCTGGCCTGGAACTCACCATGTAGACCAGGCTGGCCTTGAACTCACAGAGATCCACCTGCCTCTGCCTCCCAAGTGCTGGGATTAAAGGCGTGCACCACCACGCCCGGCTTAGGAGTCTTTTTCTTAAAAAAGATTATTTTTATTTTATGTGCATGAGTGTTTGGTCTATATGCATGTATATGTACCATGTGCATGCCTCATGCCTGGGGAGACAGAGGCGGCATCTGATTCTTGGGAACTTGAGTTACAATTGTTAAATGCCATTTGGGTACTGGGAACCAAACCCAGGTCCTCTGTAAAAGCAGCCAGTGCTCTTAACCGCTAAGCCATCTCTACAGCCCCTATAAGGAATCTTTTTGAGGTACTGAAAAATGTGATACTGGAGTGTGGTAATCAGTGCACAAACCCATAAATTCACTAAAAATCACCAGAATGTATACTTCAAAGTGGCAAATTATGTTAGTATGTAAGTTACAGCTCAATAAAGCTGTTCTTTTAAAAGAGATATTTGTACCTGGCATGATGGTGCACACTTTAATTCCAGCACTCTGGGGACAGAGACAGGCCGATCTCTGTGAGTAAAAGCCAGACTGGTCTCCATAGTGGGTTCCATGTCAGCCAGGACTACATAATGAGAGACCTTGTCACAGACACACAAAAAGGATGCATGCCAAAACAAGAAGGAAAAAAGGGTTTCTCTGACTAAACCATAAGAGGGAAGTAGCCAAGAGAAAAGTGCAGTCAATTGTTCAGTAGACAAAAAACTAACAATGAAAAATTTTCACAGATTAAAAATATTTAATTGTGTCCATTTCAGCCCTTGAAAGGACATTGTGTCTCTGGGTAACTGTAGTCCTTGTTCAGACCACAACATAAGTTCCTCATTTTAAGCGCACACTTATAAAAGACAATACATTTGGAAATCTTAACTACGGAGTAGGAGAAGGGACATCAGCTAGTTCCATGTAATGAAAGACAAAGCTTAACTATTCTGATCCCTCAACTAGTGCCCACAGCTGAGGAGCACAGAGATGGTCCCCAAGGAGGGAAGAATTTCAAAAGAAAAACTAAGATTAGAAAATCGAATTTGTAATTGCTTTGAAGAATGCATGGTAATTTCTTTATAAGCAGGAGGACAACAGTCACTTCCCTCAGTCAAAACTGCTAAGTGAGGAATTTTTATTTATTTGTTTGTTTATTTTTTGTATTTCCAGAGAAAATACATTTGCATTGGTTCAGGGACTTTTGCTGGCTTCTCAAAAGAGCATATTGTACTTTATACTTTTGAAGATAAAGATCAAGCAATACCATACCTATAAACAACCACAATTCATATTTGCTTTGAGTTCTGAAAATGTTAACCTACACTGACCTTCTCTGCACCACCTTCAGCAAATCCTGGGTCAAGAGTCTCAACTTCCCAAAACAGCAGAGTGTCTCTAATTTCAAACCTGTTGGCTCCTCCCTGCCTTGGCTAAATCAGTAGCAAGCCCAGAACACAAACAAAGAACTAGTTCTTACAGGTATTTGCTTTCCTTTTCCATAAAATAATACCTAATAGACACAAAATAGCATAAATCAATATAATCGTTTCCCCTGAATAGCTACATCAAGGTTGAAACAGTTCAAGACACTGATCTGCACAATAATATCACCACCTACCCCTAAACTGTATTATTAATGAACCTGATTTAATTCAATAGAAGAATCTGCAGGAGAGTTTACAGTGTGGTGCCTAACACTCAGCATGTACTCAGTGAATGTCATTATATTTCTTTGCTTTGCATTAATTCTTACAGTATTTTCATGAAGTAATTCCCAATTATCATCACTCTGATACAACAGCAGAACAACAGATAGATCATTTCCTGACAGACTGACCAATCAATTCCTAAAACTTTAGACTAACAGGCAACAGGCAAAGATGAAGCTGAACTTTAGTCTCCCTCTCCTCCTCCCAGCCAAGGCAGCAGTTTCTATTCCAAAGCCATGCTCCTCCACTATAGGAAGTGGCCTAACTATTTTTCCTTCGGTAATATACCAAAGGTCCTTGTTCAGTGTGATGGAGAAAGCTAGTCTCTGTAGCTCAGTGGCAGAGTATTTGCCTAGCATGGGTAGACCTTGGGTTCAATCTGCAAAAAGAAAAGAGAAAACCAAAAGGTTTTTTAAAAACCTGTAACTAGATGGGTCAGCAGGATGGCTCAGCAGGTAAGGGTACTTGTCACCAAGTCCGATCACCTGAGTTCAAGCCCAGGTATCCACATGGTAGGAGAGAGAACCAACTTCCCCAAGTTGTCATCTGATCTCCACACGTGTGCTGTGGTGTCAGCAAGCATACACAAAAGAGAAGAAAATATTTAAAAACAAAGAAACGAACAAAAACCTATGCTAGGGGCCAGCAAGTAAGCTCAGCAGGTAAAAGCACTTTCCACACAAGCCTGATAACCTGCGTTTGGATCCCCAGAACCTATGTGAAAAAACTTTGTGTGATGGTATATGTCTGTAATTCCAGGACTCAAGTGAGTTGGAAGGTAGAAAAAGAAGAATCCATCTCTCTCCCCCTGACCCTACCTTTAAGCTTGAAGGTCCAATACCCTGGAGTACACAACACAGGCAAATAACAAGAGAGACTTTGATTCAAAGAAAAACTAGAAAGTGAGGATCAACACCCAAGGTAGTCCTCTGATCTGTACACATGCACCATACAGGGACACACACACACACACACACACACACACACTATATACATACTCAAAATAAAATTATTTTTTTTAAAAAAACCTATGCTATGCCTAGCATGGTAGTGCATACCTTTAATTCCAGCACTCGGGAGGCAGGGGCTGGCAGATTTCTCTGAGTTTGAAGCCAAATTTGAAGCAAATCCCAGGACAATGAGAACTGGAGAGATGGCTCAGCACTAAAGAGTGGCTACTGCTCTTCCAGAGGACCTGAGTTCTGTTCCCAGCCCCCATGTTGGGTAGCTTGTACCCACCTGCAACTTCAGCTCCAGGACTCCAAAGCCCTCTTCTGGCCTCCACACACACCCACGTATGGAGCATACAGATATACACAAATATACAGAAATAAAATAATTTTAAAAACAAAACAACACCAACAACAAAAAAACATGTTGCTCCCACAGAACTCCATGGGCAAGCTCCCAGGATTCCTGGTTGGAGGTCTGACGAGTACTGTTGCTTTGGACAAGTTCACTGCACCAATGGGCAATGAGTTCTCACCACACACAAGGTGACCGAAAACCAAACTACATGAATAGCAGTGACCTCTGATAGAAATAGGTTTGCAGACCTGTGTGGGCTGCTGTCTATCATTCTTTTGGGGCATCCCGATAAAGACAGATAAGAGCCCAAATCATATGTGGTGTACTTTTGTTCTGAACTCAGAGCTTAAGATAGGAACACAAGCATGCTATGTGGAATCAAACTCTAGTAGTTACAGATGGACATAGCCTGTCACCAGTAGCAAAATTTATAGTTTCCAATGGCAGCCTGGTTGCTATCAGGCCCTTTGTTGAACTTAGTCTCCATTTACAGTTTTTATATGACTAGAATTGGCTAGCCTGTCACTACCTGTCACCTCGAAATGGTTTATGTAATGAATCCAATACAAGAACATCTACCCTTAGATAAAAAGTGTGTGTGTGTGTGTGTGTGAGAGAGAAAGAGAGAGAGAGAGAGAGAGAATTCACAGTTCTACTCTATGACCACTAAAGTTTTACATCATTTACACCGTTTCTTATTAGCCAATAAATTCTAACAAGATACAGTACAGAGCACTGCACGAACCTCATCATCAGCAGGTCATGATGAAACTGCAAAAGACAGTATTTCCCTAAATCCTCAAATCTGATCTATTCTAGGGGAACATAACTGAAAACACTAAGAACACATTAAGAAGTGAGGCAGGTAAGAGTAAATAAACCTGCAACCTACCTTGCTGACAATTCTCACAGACAACGGAAATTCAATTCCATATCAACCACACCCTTCGATCACTAAAACACAAACAGAAAAATAAAAGTTCATGCAGTATGAGCAACATTTCCAAATCAGATCCTTTCTATCCTCAGCATACCACAACAGTAGCTAAGCTGTCACTAGCAATACCGTATTAAGAGGAATTCAATGATGGGTAACAACAATCACTCAATATATGCTAGGTACCATTCTAAGTGCTCAAACGTACTAATGTAAGCCTCATAACGACCCTGTGCCTATTAACTCATTTTATATCCAAACTGACCACCGCCCTGTGCTTCTGAAAACTGCTCTTGTAAGGAAAAGTAAGAACTGCCTTTTAAATAAATGTAGGCAATCTCCGCCATTGCAGCTGGGATTTCAATGGTAATATCTACAAAGGCTCAAACTCATCCATTCGTCATATATCTGCAGAGTGCCCACAATGCACGAAGCACTGCACCAGGTGCTAAAGAGGATCTACTTTCTGCCTCTAGGAGTTGAACACCCCACTGGCCAGATGTGACTAATGGCAAGAAATGGTTCCAGAAATGGAATGCCCAGTCAGGAGGTACAGCCTGTTTGTACCATTATTCAATTTAAAAAGTAAACTTTAAGAAAGAGGAGGAAAGCTTCACACAAGACATGCCCTTTCTTAAAAATAGGTTAGGCTGGCTAGGATAGCGGAGACAACAAGGTACATCTAAATTCCTTCCTTCCCAGTCTCTGGCCTTTATCCTGGTCTGCCTCCTCCTACCCATCAGTAGGTCTCATTTCCTCCACAGATACACAATCCTTGATGCTTCTATTGTTTCTCCAACCTCCTGGAATGTTCTTCCCCACTTCCTTCTTGTGGGTAACATTAATCCTGGCATAAAAGACACATGCAGTAAAATATAGCCATTGTTGTACGTAATTTTTTATTCACATCCAAATGAAACATTCTTCTAAAGCCTTCCAATTCCCTAATTTGCTTTTCTCCCCCCCACACTCACACAGCATTTGCCTATTTCTCTATCACAGCAGTCAAGCATATTGTACTCAGGGTTGGCCAAGCCTGAAATATGCTCCTTCCTGGTGGTGGCTTCCTTCCTTGCCTAATTTGCTTTTCTCCCCTCCACTCTCACACAGCATTTGCCTATTTCTCTATCACAGCAGTTAAGCATATTGTACTCAGGTTCTCTGTTTTCTCTCTCTCACCTTTCCAAACAGGAATCATCTTTTGTATCATTCTGTAGTCCCAGTACAACAGTACCAAGTCCAACAGTACCTTCTCTGTTTTCTCTCTCTCATCTGTCCAAACAGGAATCATCTTTTGTGTCCCCACACCCAACAGTACCCAGCACATACCAGGTAATCATTATATGCTTGTTGACTGAAGGCCCAACTGTCCCAAATTCACAAAATGAATTACACTAGAATTCTTTTTCTAGCATATTTAAACGATTCGGTCAAAATATGATGAGCATCTGTATTTTCATGAATGCAGCTGCTACACAATCATGCCAACAACTCAGGTGTAAAGGGTAGAGCAGATCCATTGAAAACCACCAAGGAGAAGTTTTTTATTTCTTTTTTCTTGTGTGTGTGTTGTTGGTTTGATGAGGCAGGATTTCAAATAGGCCAGGCTGTCCTGAAACCTGATATACAACTGAGACTGGTCATGAAACTCTTGATCCTCCTTGCACCTCAAAAGTGCTGGGATTATAAGTGTGTGCCACCATGCCTGGAAACTGACTACTTTTTGTTTCACAACAAAACTCATCTTCATCCATGCCATAATCTGAAGCTAGATTAAACGGCAAATTAAGTACCAAGGCTGGTGTGTCCTTTCTCCCTGAAATGAAAGCCACCTTAGCCCGTGGGGTATGTACAGGTATGTACATGGGCTTTAATCAGGGATCGTGGAGGTTACAAATTTAGAAACCCAGCAACAAATCCAAAGTTTATTTTCAGACACTTTCCAAATGGTAAGAGTTTAAGAACTAAAACAGCAGTCTTATGCCCTGCTGAAAGCAGAGGGTAGCAGAGTGCCAAAGGATCAAACGTCTCCTGACTCTGCTTTTAACACTGCTTAAAGCAAAGGAAAAATGTGCAGGGCCAGCAAGAGCCTGGTGTGTTTCTCACGACTTATGTGCTGTAAGCCTGTGTTCATCTAAAATACAAGTTTGTGGCCTGGAACTTTAAAAATGTTCTAATGTGCTAGTCTATCCACAGACTCATCAAGTCTGCCAGGTCTGGATATGCCAAGCTTAAAATACTCTCCAGATCTTATACAGAAGTATGAGCTCGATCTTTTATTATTCTCAGGAAAAGGAACTCAGAGGAGAATGACTAAAGTTACAGGATTCTTTGGAAGCTATGACAGGAAAAAAGTCTGCTCCTGAATAGTGGTAAGTTTACTTTTAAAAAAAATCTGAATAGAAATAAGATACAAGCTAATGTAGATTACTTCCTACATTATTCTCAAGATGGAATCCTGGATTTTAGTTCAAAGTTGTCAAGGAATGTGCTCTGAAATTCGTTTCTACATGAGACCATCTTATTTAAAAGTTGTTTTAGTCATCCACTGACTAAGCCTCTTTAGAATCCAAGTCTAACTCACTTCA
The DNA here is from genome assembly GCF_000622305.1 of Nannospalax galili. Lineage (NCBI taxonomy): Eukaryota > Metazoa > Chordata > Mammalia > Rodentia > Spalacidae > Nannospalax > Nannospalax galili. The sequence goes on along the minus strand of NW_008338534.1, from coordinate 27,063 downwards.
TAATGAAATGAATTCTATTTTTATATGAGCAGTAATATGCAAAGTTCTTTTCATCTCTATTTTTTTTACCAGCTCTAGAAAAATATAAAAATCAGGATTGGCTAAATTTTTGTAACTAAAACCCCAGAACCTAGCATATCCAATCCCTTCATTTTCATCCAAGGAACCAGTACATTAAGAGCTCATTTTTTTAAATTAATTTTTTTTTGGTCTTCTCTGATAGGGTCTCCCTGTATCCCCAGCTGACCTGGAACTTGCTATGCAGACCAGGCTAGCCTTGAACTCATAAAGATCCGCCTGCCTCTGCCTCCCAAGTGCTAGGATTAAAGGTATATACCACCATGCCTGGCCTTTTACTTATTATCTTTATTTTATGTGTATGAGTTTATCACCTGCATGTGTAAGTGCACCTGTGTCATACAATGCCCGCAGAAGTCAAAAGAGGGTGTCAGATCCCCTGGAACTGGAGTTATGGATGGTTGTTAGCCATTGTGTGTGTGCTAGGAATCAAACCCAGGTCCTCTGTAAGAGCGGTCACTTCTCTTAACCGCTGAGCCATGTCTCCAGCCCTATGCAGTGCATTTTAAGTAATCAAGTATGTGTGTGTGAGTGTTATTTTTCTTTGTGGCTCGGATAATGAAGTGTCTTTATTTTTCCAAAATAGGTAATACATAACTATAACAAGTGCTATGGTTTGAATCTGAAATCCCTCCATAGGCTCAGGGATACTGCCGTTGTTTGAAACAGGGTCTCACTCTATAGTTCTGGCTGGTCTAGAACTTGTTATATAGACCAGGCTGGTTTCCAACTTCACCTACCTACACCTCCCAAGTGCTGGGGTTAAAGGATAGTACTAGGAAGAGGCGTGGACCACCATCCCTGACTCACGCTACTTTTGATGCTTGTTTCCAGCTGGTGGCATTGTTTCAGAAGTTGTGGAGCCCTTAGGAGGTGGAGCCTAGCCAGCAGAAGTGGATCCTGAGAGGCAGCCCTTTTCCTGCTGCTCACTCTGCTTCCTAGGTGCACTGTGATGTCAGCTGCCTCCACCACACAGTTCTGCTGCCATGAATCAAGCTGTTCCAGTATAACAGGTGGAAAATCCTCTGAAACCATGAGGCAAAAGTTGCTTCTTTCAGGCATTGGGTACTTTTCCTCCCTCAAGTTGCTTCTTTCAGGCATTGGGTCTCACACTGTATGCCTCTCAATTCCTTTTTTTTAAAAGACAGGGTCTCCCTAGGTTGCTTCTTTCAGGCATTGGGTCTCACACTGTACACCTCTCAATTCCTTTTCCCTATAGCCCCAGCTGGCCTGGAACTCCCTAAGTAGACCTGCCTACCTCTGCCCTCTGCCCCCTGCCCCCACCTAGATTAAAGGCATACATCACCACATATGGCTTTCTTCCTTTCTTGTCATCCCTTCTCTTTCCCTTCCCCTCCTCTCCTCCCTCCTCTCTTCTTTCCTTCCTTCTCCTGTTTCTTTCTGGTTGTTTGAGACAGAGTCTCTCTCTACATAGCCCAAGCTAGTCTCAAAAGCACAATCCTGCCTCAATCTTTTAAGTTCTAGCATTCAAGAAGAGCACCACCACACCCAGCTCTCTGCATTTCTTTAATATCCTCTTATGTACGTTTTTGGCTTTCTTCTCAAAAATAACACTGACCTGTTTATAACCAGATGTCAGTTAAATAAGCATGTTCCAACTTCTGTTGGAAGTCAACTCCTCAGAACACTTTTAGCACTTGGAGTCTTCTCGGGAATTGTCAACAATATTTGAGTTTTTTCTTGATTATCGAAAAGCCTGTTCATTCTCCCCACCTCCACCCCACAACTGGGTTTTGGGTTCGGTGCTCTTTTGGATGCTTAAAGACAGTAGCTTGGGCTCTGATAACAGAAGTTTGACAAAAGCTGTTTTCAACTGCATGCAGTCAGAGCTTGCAGATAAAAACACTATACCTCTCATTTCTAGGAAGAAACAAGGATGACAAAAATCAGAAATATTCTGATTAAAAATCCACAATCTGGGCTGACAAGATGACTCAGTAAATAAAGGAACTTACCACCAGTCATGACAACCTGAGTTCAGTCCCCAGAACCCACATGGTGGATGGAGATAACCAACTCCCTCAAGTTGTCCTCTGACTTCCACATGTGTGTCCTCACACATACACAAAATAAAATTTTAAATATAAATAAAAATCCACAATAAGCCAGGCATTGTGGCATACACCTTTAATCCCAGCACTCGGGAGGCAGAGGCAGGTGGATCTCTGTGAGTTCAAGGCCAGCCTGGTCTATACAGTGAGTTCCAGAACAGCTGGGGCTACAGGGAGACCCTGTCTCAAACAGACCAAAAATAAATAAATAAATAAATTCACAATAAACTGTTCTGCAACTGTCAACATGCCTGGAACATGGTAAGCATCAGATGAATGACTTAAGGAGATAACATGGTCTGGCATGATGGCACACCTGTGATTCTAGCATCTGGGTGACTGAGGCTAGAGGATGACAAATCTGAGGCCTGTGGGGATGACTTATAAATGGACATATGCTGGGGCCAGAGGGATGGCTCAGCAGTTAAGGGTACTACTGGTTGCTCTTACAGAGGACCTAGGATTGATTCCCAGCACATACAGAAGTTAACAACCATTCTGAATACCAGTCCCAGGGGATCTGTGGGCATCTTCTGGCCTCCACAGGCATTGTACGACACAAGTGCACTTACATGCAGACAAAACAATCATACACATAAAACTGAAACATTTAAAAACTAAAATAGGCCAGGCATGGTGGTGTACACCTTTAATGCCAGCACTTGGGAGGCAGAGGCAGGCAGATCTCTGTGAGTTCAAGGCCAGCCTGGTCTACAAAGTGAGTTCCAGGACAGCTGGGGCTACTGATCTGATTGCCTATCTTATTCCCTTGGTGACCTTGATTTGTTATGTCACCCAAAAAGATAATGAGCTTGAGAACAATGGAGATTGGTAAGGATGTGTGACTTAGATGTATGAGATAGTCTAGAACTACAGATGGACTGTTAAGAGAAGGGTGGAGCCAAACTTGTCCTTCCCACTGAAGAAGCCATTTTGAATACAATAATGAGTGGGGCTGGGCTCTAGGACACAGTTCTAGGGACAGAGTTCCAACAAGACAGTTCCATCAGCACAGGTCCAGGAGATCTCTACAGGAAAGGGTGTCCTACAAGTTCAGGCCCAATCTTAAAAACAAAATTTAAGAGTCAGGCTTTTATTTTGTTCAGGTAATTATGATATTGATGTAGTAACATCACAGACACCATCCTGGACTACATAAAGAAACCCTGTATTTTTAAAAACATATTTATTATTTTTATTTTATGTGTATAAGTGTATTTCCCACATGTATATAAGTCCATCTGTTTTGTGCAATGCCCATGGAGGTCAGAAGAGGGTATTGGATAACCTGGAACTGGAGTTACAAACAGTTGTTAGCTGCCCATGTGGGTGCTGGGAATCACAAGAGCAGCCAGTGAGTGCTCTTAACTATTGAACCATTTTTCCAGTCATACGCCGCTCCCTTTTTTAAAAGATTTTATTTAGAGAGAGAGAGAGAGAGTGTGTGTGTATGTGTGTGTGTGTGTGTGTGAATGTATGCCATATACGTGTGGTGCCCAAAGAGACCAGAAGAGGGCATCAGATCCCCTGGAGCTGGAGTTATAGGCAGTTATGAGCTGATGGACAAGGTGCTGGGAATCTAACTCCGGTCCTCTAGAAGAGTAGCAAGAGCTCATAACCACTAAACCATCTCTCCAGCCCCCAAGAGACCCTATCCTTACATGGAGGGAGGGAAGGAGGGAAGGAGGGAAGGAGGGAAGGAGGGAAGGACAGAGAGAACACAAATACAGTTGCACAAAAAGCTTTGTGATCAGATGCAAATTTTTGTATCTGAGCTGAACCCTCAGTACTCATATGAGCTAAACTATTTAGATTCTCTGTGCCTCAGTTTCCTAAACTAAATAAATTTGTTATTAATAAACTATTATCATCATCACCACCATCATCATCATTTTTATAACCTGGCATGCTGGCATATGCCCGTAATCTGAGCACTCAGGAAGCTGAGGTAGGAGGATCAAGAGTTCAAAGCCAGCCTGGGCTACATGCAATAGGGAGCTCCAGGCAAGCCTATGCTACATGTTGAGACCCTGTCTCAAAATACAAACATGAGTGCCAGGGGCAGTGGCACCTGCCTTTAATCCCAGCACTCGGGAGGGAAAGGCAGGCAGATCTCTGAGTTCAAGGCAAGTCTGGTCTACATAGCAAGTTCCAGGCCAGCTGGGGCTACAGGGAGACCCTGTCTCAAAAAGCACAAAGAAACAAACAAACAAAAAAAACCCAAAACAAAACCAAAAAGAAAGATACTATCACCTATCTTGGAGACTGACCAAGCATCATGAGATCACTGAATGCTATTCAACTACATACACTACTATCTTTCAGGAAAGGATCATGCTTTCTAAGCACATTTTAATGGGGTCATTTGAAAGGAATTTTAATAATTTAGGGTAATTCTCAGTTTTGATGAAACAACTTAAGAGCCTTTGTGATACTTCAGTCTTGGATGTTTGCTGTTTTGCTTAGTTTAAAATCCACTCAATGGCTGGGCTTGGTGGTGCACACCTTTACTCAGTACTCTGGAGGCACAGGCAGGCAGGTCTCTTGAGTTCAAGGCCAGCCCAGTCTACCAAGTTCCTGGAGGACAGCTGGGGCTACAGGGAGGCCCTGTCTCAAAAAGACCAAAAAAACACCTGTGTTCAAGACACGACATACCAGGACAGCTGGGGCTACAGGGAGGCCCTGTCTCAAAAAGACCAAAAAAAAAACCCCGTGATCAAGACACAACATACCGTTCTAATTTTCTAATGTAGTAAACACACAAACAGAATAGAGACAATCTGGCTATTAGACGGGTACAACTCAGTGGCAGAAGAACACTTGTCTAGCTTGTATGAGGCCCTGGACTAAAGAATAGAGACAATCTGGCTATTACATGGGTGCAACTCAGTGGCAGAACACTTGTCTAGCTTGTATGAGGCCCTGAACTAAATTCTGTGCGCGCATGTGCATGCACGCACACACGCACACACACACACACACACACACACACACACACGCATGCACACATGCACGATTCTTAAATTTTATAGGAAAAAAGAGAAGAATTGAGTGCAGAGAGACTACTCCTTTTTCTTTCTGAGACAGGGGCTGGTGAACTCAGGCTAGTCTCAAAGTCACTATGCCCAAGAGAAGCTCTCTTAGGATAGACCCCATTGAGCAAAGAATGGACAGTTATAAGAAATTACCGTGCAGGTATCCAGGAAAAAAAACCATTCCAGCCAGAGGGGACAGCCAACACAAAAGCCACAAGGCCGAAAAAGTAAGGCTGTCATTCCCAAGAAGAGCCAGAGAGGCTGCAGTGGAGCAAGCAGGAGAGACAGAGCTGGGATTAAAGAAGTTTAGAGAGTAAAGACTTAAACATAAGGTCTTACAGGCTCTTAGTAAGTGGGGAGCTTTGGAACACAAGTGACAAGATCTGCCTTAGGCAGAAAAAGAATGATTCAAGCTGTGGTGTTGAGAACAAAAGAAAGGGTGGATGCTAGGAAGTCCTTTAGGAAGTACTATTAACAGTGCAAGCTAGAAGACAGAAAAGAGCTGGGGGTGGTGGCACACACCTTTAACCCAGCACTGGGGAGGTAGGAGCAGGAGGATCTCTGTGAGAATGAGGCCAGCCTGGTCTACATAGTGAGTTCCAAGGCCAGCTGGGGCTACAAGGAAACCCTGTCTTTAAAATAAAAAATAAATGAATGAGTGAATGAATGAATGAATGAATGACAGTAACTCAGACCATAGTGGTAGCAGGAAAAATGGTGAGTGGTTGATCTGAGCTACTATGACAGCAGCTCCAATAAGTGTTCCCAGCAGATTACGTATGGGCTAAAGAAAGAAGAATTTAAAGTTTTGACCAGAGCAAGTTGAAAAGTACATCTACCATGAAAAAGACAGGGAAATCTGATGGTAGAAAAATAAGTTCAGAGGAAGGAAAAAAATTGAGTCATCTCCTCTTACGCACAATTTCACGTTCCAAGATTTCAGTTGCCTACTGAAGCTGTAGTCTAGAACTGAGGAGCGCAAATTATACACACATATGAACACCATAATGAAGCCCATTATTTTGTTCATTAAAAAAGAAAGAACAGTGGCCATGGTGATGTATGCCTTTAAGCCTAGCCCTTAGGAGACTGAGGCAAGCAGATCTCTGTGGGATCAAGGCCAGCCTGGTCCACATGGTGACTTCCAGGAGGGCTGGGACTAGGGAGTCCCTGTCAAAAAAATAAATAAATAAAATAAAGACCAAACTCCCAAAACAAAACAAAGACCACAAAAAATAAAAATGATGCCAGGGAATTAGAGAAATGGCTCAGTGGCTGAGGGCACTTGCTGTCCTGGCAGAGGACCTGGGTTTGGGTTCCGGCATCTACATGGTGGCTCACAACTTCTGTAACTCCAGTTCCAGGGCCTCTGACATCTTCTTTGGGCTTCTGTGGGCACTGCACATGCATAGTACACTTAACATACATGCAAGTAAAACACTCATATGCATAAAATAAAAATAAAAATCTTAAATAGCACCAGGTTTAGTGGTACCTGCTTATGATCCCAGCACTTGGTAGGGGGACGTCGGAGGATCAAGAGTTCGAAAACAGGGACCAACAAGATGGCTCAGCTGATAAAAGCACTTTCAGAACAAGCCTGAAGACCTGAGTTCAATCCCTAGAACCCATGGTATAAAGAGAGAACTGACTCCTGAAAGTTGTCCTCTGACCTCCACATACATGCCGAAGCGCACTAACACCTACATTCATGCCCACATCATACACACATAAACACATACATAAATAAAATTTTAAAATCTTAAAAGTTCAAAGGGCTAGAGAGATGGCTCAATGGTTAAGAACATGTACTGCTCTTCCTGAGGACTCAAGTTCAGCTTCCAGCACCCACACTGGGCAGCTTACAACTACCTGAAACTCCAGCTCAAGGGGGAATCTGTTGCCTCTAGCCTCCTTGGGCTCTTGCATTCATATGTGCATAACATAAACACACATAATTAAAATTAATAAGAACAAATCTTTTTATTTTTTTAAGTTTTTTTAATGTGTATGAGTGTATTTGCTTACATGTACATAAGTGCGCCTGTGTTGTACAATGCCCAAGAAGTCAGAAGAGGGCATCAAATCCCATGGAACTGGAGTTATAGATAGTTGTTAGCCACAACGTGGGTGCTGGGAATCGAACCTGGGTCCTCTGCAAGAGCAGCCACTGCTCTTAACCACTGAGTCATCTTCTCCAGTCCCAATAAAAACAAATCTCAACAAGAGTTCAAGAACAAGCCTGGGCTACACAGCAATACTCTGTCACTAAAAACAAAACAAAACAAAACAAAAAAAACCCCAGAAATTCTGAAAATAAGCCATGAGATTTAAGCTGCCATTGTTAAGAGCACTGTAACAAAATCACAAGCTATTCTGCTCTGTCCTTCTGGAAGACAGTAATTATCCCCTTGACCAGTGCATCTACTTACTTACACACAGTACCCATCTGTTAGTCATTTAGCCATCATCCTGGTTATCAGATCAACTCCCTTTGCTATCCTAGTGCTTGTTAACCCTTATCCCTTATTTTACTTAATAATGATGCCAAAGCCCAATAACAGAGATGCTGATAATTTTATTAGAACATACTGTTGTAACTGTTCTATTTCATTATTGCTGTTGATTTCTTACTGTGTCTTAACCTAAGAATCAAATTTATCATCAATGAGCTAAAGATATAGCTCATTGACGAAGTGCTTATCTAGCATCATGAGGCCCCAGATCCAATTCCCAGTACACAAACACACACAAAAAAAATGTTCACAGGTATGCATGTTTGTATAAGAAAAAAACAGTATAAGAAAAAACCAGTACATATCAGTACATGTCAGTACTACCTACAGTCTAGCAATCTACTGCAGGCTTTGGAAAGTCCCCACAGACAAAGAAGACGACTGTAATTTACTTTTGGTTTTGTATACGTTTGTTTGGGATAATGGTTTTCCAACTTTCCCAACAGGTATTTCCCAACAGGTATTAAGTGACTGAAACAACATTATTTTAACTTTTGGGGGGGGTAGAGGGATGCTTCAAATGGAATACAAGGCCTTGCATATACAACACAGACACTGTCACTGAGTTCTATCTCTGATCCCATCTTATTGTAATATATGATGAAGCACAGATTTAATCTGGTCAGACTCTACTATTTTATACTAACTCACTTCACAAATTACAATATAAATAACAAAAGGAAATACTCATCACATAGTTTGATGTTGAATAATTCTGAATAAGTAATCATGTCCTTTAAAGCGTGAAAGTCAAGATGTAAGTCCACTCCCCCTCACAGTAAAAGGCAAGGAATAATAAACGAGGAATAATAAAAATAATGAAATAAAACGAGTTCCTGTCATCTGCTACCAACACTCGAATTCCAGTGGTAATAGCAATGACCAATATCAGTCTGACAGACTCATCTTGTTCTAAACACAGAATTTTTCTCCTCTGTTCCCTGGAAGGTCACCAAAGAAGAGAATGATCCAGCGGCTGAGAACAAACAGAACATCGAGGAGGACACAGGGAGTCATCTACATAGCATGACGACTATTGCCACATTCTGAGACAAGGCTACTGGAGAAAGAACAAAACCACACCATCTTAGCAATAGGAGGGGATTATCACGTGTTGACAAATATTTTCCAAGTGAGCATGTGCTAAATGCTAAGGCTACACAGATGATTATGACAAAATCCCTATCTAAGACATTGTGTGTAAGTACTTTATTAGAAGAATGAGCTAAAAATTGTAGACATATAGAAGAGGGAATTAAAGGGTCATTTTCTAAATAAATTGCCAAGAATAGAGATCACGACATCTACTTCTTACTAGCTGTATGGGCAAGCATTAGAACTGGGACTTGTGGCCTCTTAGAATCAGGGATTTTTTTTTCTCCTACATAGTTGGTTTAAAAAGAAAAGGTGCTGGAGAGATGGCTCAGCGATTAAGAACACTGACTATTCTTGCAGAAGACCTGGGTTCAAATCCCAGCACCCACATGGCAGCTAACAACTGTCTGTAACTCCAGTTCCAGGGAATCTGACAGTCTCTTCTGTTTGCCACAAGCAGTGCACAACACTCGTGCACTTACCTACATGCAGGCAATACATGCATATACATAAAAGAAAAATAATAAAATATTTTTTGAAAAGTTAAAGGTGATTATGATTGTTTCAATCCCCTTCATTTCTTTTCCACAAGACCACAAGAAAGTGTTGTTCTAGGTCAGGCATTCATTCAGTGTCAATCTCTACTTTTACAAGATAATGATCCTTGAAAAAAATACACTAAGGGTAGGGCAGCTGGAGATGTAGCTCAGTGCTTAAGAGCACTGCCTGCTCTTGCAGAGGAACTGGTTTCTGTTCCCAGCACCCAAATGGTGGCTAACAACTATCCATAACTCCAGTTCCAGGGGACTGTATGCCCTCTTTTGGTCTCCACGGACATTGCACACATGAGCACACTTTTATATACATGTAGGCAAAACACTCAATATACATAAAATAAAAAAATTTCTATTTTTGGCAGTCGTGGTGGCACACCGCCTTTAATCCCAGCACTCGGGAGGCAGAAGCAGGTGGATCTCTGTGAGTTCGAGCCAGCCTGGTCTACATAGCGAGTTCCAGGTCAGCTGGGGCTACAGGGAGACTCTCTCTCAAAAAGACCACCCCCCCCATACAAAAAAAAATTCACATTTTTAAAAATATAAATATCAAAAGAAAACAGTGCTCTCATTTCCCTTCCTAAGTTAGGGAAGTCTCATTTACAAGACAATTTATAGAGGTCTAGGTTGCAACTTTAACTCTCAAAACAGAGCTAACCATAAGCACTACCAATGCTTGTGACTCTTCCTCTAGCTCAGGTTCTACAGTTCCTACTTCCCAAAGCTCAGGGGTCTTTGTAGCTCCAAGTCTTCTGGATTATGAGCTCTGCTGTCTCCGACCCCCCCACTGCCCCCACTCTCCCTGTTAACTGTAACTCTCAGGAAATTGCCCACAAAGAACTACAGGAATTTATTCTATTAAATTAAAGGAATTAAAGGAATATTTTACTGTTGTTTTCCAGACAACTAAAGATTTAGAGCACACAAAGTCAAACAGCATTATCTGCCTTTACCTATCTCCAAAGAGAAACTTTCTGAGTTTTTACTTACTAGCACCCTCTGTTCACCCAATAGCAACCTAACTTCACCACAGCACTTCTAGCAAACACCAGCAATGACAATGGAGTATGTGCTTTCATTAGTGAGTCAAACCCTGGGCATGGTTCACACGTGGAATCTCACCAGCTGGCATGCACATTCGGCTTCAAGGAGACAAATGGTATTTTTCTGTCAGATTTTCCAAGAGTTAACTGGTTTTTAAATTGATGATATCGTTCCAAAGCATTTACAGATAAAATGATAGAATTCTGGGATTTAAAATATTGTTTTAAAATATAGATGAGGAAAGGAGAGAGATGCTGAGAATTTCCAAAGATGGGTGACAGGTCCTGAGCAGTGGCTCATTACATTACCTTCTATTTTTATGTAAGTCTGTACTTCTCCATAACAAACCCTAGAAATTAAGCCGGGCATGGTGGCTTATGCTGTAATCTAACACTTGGGAGGCAGAGGTAAGGGGTTCAAGGTCATCCTCAGCTACACAGTAAGTACAAAGCCACCTGGGCCCTGTCTCAAAAACCCAGTGTCATGATCTGATGAATTAAAAAAACTTGTAAGATATCACTAGGCGTGGTGGCACAAGTCTTTAGTCCCAGCACTCAGGACGCAAAGGCAGGTGGATCTCTGTGAGTTCAAGGCCAACCTGATCTATATGGGGAGTTCCAGGCCAACTGAGGCTACAGAGAGACCATGTCTCAAAAAGATAAAAAACAAACAAAAAAAAAAACACCTGTGAAGGGACTACTGCGTACCATAATCAACCAGAGTAAACATTGTTAGTGTCTTAACATGGACATTGATGTGAACAGTCATTCCTCACTGAGCAAATGTTTAGTGAGGACAACTCCCAAGTGCCATGGATATAATAAAGCCAAATTCTCTCTCCCTCAAGGAATCAAGCAATCTGTTGTATGAATGAAAGGCATACATAGCATCATTTTAAAAAATATTTTACTATTTTTATTTTATGTGTATGAGTGTTATGCCTGCATGTGAGTGCACCTGTGTCGTGCAATGCCCACAGAGGACAGAAGAGGCTGTCGGATCCCCTGGAATTGGAGTTACAGACAGTTGTTAGCTGCCATGTGGGTACTGGGATTTGAACTCGGGTCTTCTCCAAGAACAGTGTTCTTAACCGCTGAACCATCTCTCCAATCCCCGGCATATATAGTATCATTAAAAAAAACAAAAACAAAAAAACCAACAGAAGACCTGATCATACTATGACTGATGAAGAAAAATTTCCTCAGCCAAGCATGCTGGTACACACCTGCAATTCCAGCACTCATGAGGCTAAGGTGGGAGAATTGCTAATTGGAGGCCAGCCTGGGCTACATAGCAAGGTTGAGGTCAGCCTAAGAGCTATGTAGCAAGACCTTGTCTCAAACACACGAACAAACACACAACCAGAAAAAGAAAAACTTCCTAATATGGTATCATCTAAGTTAAATTCTAAAAAATTCAACCCTGAGATTGGCAAGATTGCTTAATGGTTAGGGGCACTGGCTGCTTTTGCAGAAGACCTGGGTTCAGTTGCCAGCATCAATATGGCAGCTAACAATCACCTATTCACTCCAGTTCCTGGGGATCTGATCCCCTCTTCTAACCACTACAGGCATCACACAACACGGGTGCCATATATGTAGGCAAAACACTCATGCACATAAAATCAAAAAAGGAAATTTAATTCAACCCACCAGGCATGGTGGTGCACACTTGTAATCCCAGAATTTGGAAGGCTGAAGCAGGTGGATCTCTGAGATCAAGACCAGCCTAGTCTACATAGCAAGTTCTAAGCCAGCTGGGGTCTTGAAAAAAAAATTTCCATCTATGAAACAAATCTTTTTACCTATTTTGACTTTTATGGTCTTACATATCAGGTATCTGAGGTATCTTATTTTTCTATTAAGCATAAATCAGAAAGTGATCATACAGATTCGTATTTCTATATCCCTACAAAATCCCAGTAAGTGCTGGAAAAAAGGTTAAAACATGAAATCTTCTTTCAGGGAGGTTAAAATAAAAGAACATAGAAAGGAAAAAAAAAGAAAGCCATAAGGCAGAAAACTAATTACAAACCTGTTCAAAGTATAGAGGAAACAAAGACTGAACACTTGAAGTAGGAAGTGCCTACATTTACACACAGTGATGAGGAAAGTTGGAAACTGAATTAAGGGCAATGGAGGATCGCACATCCAACCGGAGGGGAAAGGAAAGTGTGGTAGATGAGGTGTGAGACCTGCAAATCCAGCAGGCATGCATCTTGTAAGTCAGGTGAAGAGACTGAAATATGAGTCTAAGTACACTGGGAAAAACACTGCAGTGAAGGCTTTACAAGGGAAAATAATATGATTCAGTTGTGTGTGTTTACACATATTGGTATATGCAGATACAAATGTAAGTGGAGGCATGTGCAAGTATGTGCACACACGTGTGAGTGCATGCCGGTGTGTGTGTGTGTGTGTTTTTGGAGGAAAGGACAGCCTCAGAAGTCCATTCCTCGAGCCCAAAGTCTCAATATCCTGGAGTGGGGTTTTTGGACTTGCTGGCCAGTGAAGCCCCAGAGATCCTCCTGTGGAGCTCTACCTCCCCAGCACTGGGATTACAAACATCACCACACAGCTTTTGTTTTTGTTTTTACATGGGTGCTGAGGATCAAACTCAGGTCCACTCTTGCAAAGTAAGCACTTTACTGACTGAGCCATCTCCCTAGTTCCAGTTTATGTTTTTAAGATCATATTAAGGCTGGGTGTGGTGGCGCACACCTTTAATCCCAGCACTTGGGAGGCAGAGGCAGGCGGTTCTCTGTGAGTTCAAGGCCAGCCTGGTCTACATAGTGAGTTCCAGGACAGAAGAAAAAAGAAAAAAGATCACATTTACTATTCTGGCAAGAATGGACGAAGAGTAATTATCTTGCCAAGAAGAATATTAGGGGCCATCAAGATGGCTCAGCAGCTAAAGGCACTTGGGCACTTGCTACCAAGCCTGTAGACCTGAGTTCAATCCTTACAACCCATACGGTGGAAAGAACCAATGTAATTTGTCCTGACTACCACCTACACAAATACACATACAACAATAATTAATACGTATTTTTTTTAAGAATTCTGGATAAGATAACTTCTCTTGGGAAGCCTGTACCTATCTGTGAGGCATGTACTCTCCTTTTCTTATGCACCTCTCTCTACCCTAATGTTCATCTTTAAATCCATGATGAAAACCTTTTTTTT
>NW_008338534.1:10462-11668 GCF_000622305.1 Nannospalax galili | reverse complement strand
TTTTTTTCTTTTTTTTTTAGTATTTTATTTATTTACCTTACTTCTTAACAGGTTCACCACCTCTCAACACTGCCACACTGGGAACCAGGCCCCTTGTACTTAACCTCATGGGATACAAACAACATTCAAACCTTAGGAGAGGGACTATGAACAGCTGCAGAATATGCTTGCTGCATTGTACACACTGTATTCCGCTTAATACTCACAGCATCCTTACAAGTATCTCCCACTGTACTGCTGAAAACAGAGACCCAAAACAACCCAATCTCAAGATCACATTACTGTTAAATGGATTCCAAAGCTTTCACTCTTCTCAGTAAACCAATGTTTAAACAAAAAGATCTAAACTACAGAAATTCTAGGTGAAACCAAACCCTTTCTCTCAAGCTAGTCAGACTGTAAACCTGGTCCCATAATTACTAAGAACAAGAGGGACATAACCAGTCACATTAAGTCAGAGATTTGCTCTTAAGGATTATTTTATTATTCTACAAATCAGCAGAGTAGCAAATAGAAAGTTATCTTTGATGCAAATCTTCCAAACAGCTGAGCCCAACATAACTCCAAAAAGACACTGAGCTGCAGTGGAGGAAGGCTCAGTGGGTACATGTGCAAAGCACAGCAACTAATTTTCAGTCTCTCATCCTACTTCCCCAGACCCAAAAAACCCAGCAAGTGATCACTGCATCAGCACACCAGCCTGTATTCCTTCACTTCTCTCATCACTAAGTGGCCACACACAACCTGGAATGTTAAATCATTACTGAACAAGCCACAGTAACACTGATTATCTCAACAGTTTAACTTCTAAAAATGAAAGCAATCTTTTCTTTCTAGTAACTATTTTATAGCTAGTGATAGTGGTATATCCATCTAATCTTAGCATCTGGAAGATGGAAGGAGGATCGGGAACTCAAGCTCATCCTTGGTACATAATGAGTTCAAGACGAGCCTGGGTAACATAAGACCCTGTCTCAAGAAAAAAAAGAGAAAAGAAGAAAAAATTCTTTGGGCTGCAGAGATGGCTCAGCAGTTCAAAGTACTTGCTACTCTTCCAGAAGACCTGAGTTTGGTTCCCAGCACCCACACAGGGCAGCTCATAACCACCTGTAACTCCAGCTCCAGAGATCTAATACCCTTTTCTGGCCTTTGAGGGTATACCACACACACACACACACACACACACACACACACACACACACACAA
>NW_008338534.1:0-7797 GCF_000622305.1 Nannospalax galili | reverse complement strand
GAACCTGCCATGTCTATATCAAATAATTTTTCTTTCTTTCTCATTCTCATCTGAGAAGTTATTAGGTAGAATCTATAGTGAGCCTGTTTTTCCACAGCAAGGTATAAACACGTAAGACAGAGAAATGGTAGGTGAAACGGGCTCTAAGAAAAGCTGACCCAGGGGCTAGAGATGGCTCAGTAACCAAGAGCACATATTGCTCTTGCAGAGGACTCAAGTTCAGTTCCCAGTACCCACGTGGAACGGCTCATAAGCTCCTGTAACTCTAGTTCCAGGGAGATTCAACACTTCTGGCCTCCACAGGCACCTGTACTCACATGCACATACACACATACATATAATTTTAAATATGTATCTTTAAAAAAAAAAGGCTCACCTGGGGCTGGGGAGATGGCTCAGCAGTTAAGAGCACTGGCTGCTCTTGCAGAGGACCCAGGTTCAAATCCCAGCACCTACATGGCAGCTAACAACTGCCCATAACTTCAGTTCCAGGGGATCTGATGCCCTCTTCTAACCTCTGGGATCAATGCACAACATGGGTACACTTACATACATGCAAGCAATACATGCACACATAAAATAAAAATAATTTTTAAAAAGCTAACCCAACATTTGCTTTTGTAAGTCTAATGTAAATTTCATATCTATATATATACATACATATATATTTTATGTGCTTCCCAGTACTCGGGAAGCAGAGGCAGGCAAATCTGAGTTCAAGGCCAACCCGGTCTACATAGCAAGTTCCAGGTCAGCTGGGGCTACAGGGAAACCCTGTCAGAAAGACCAAAAAACCCCCCACGAAAACTAGAGGAGGAAGATAGACTGCACTCTCTCATTAGAGCTGCAAGAAGGCACATTATTCATCAACTGTGAGGACCCTGTGCAGGCTATGTTCTCCTTGTAAGCATATACCCTAAGAGAGTAACAAGCTATTGAACGTCAACCAAATTTGCCACACAAACATCTTTTGTGGGGCTGAGGAGATGGCTTAGTGGGTAAAGAGTTTTTCAGGCCAAGTGTGCAGACCTCAATTCAAATCTTCAGAACCAGGCAAAGCCAGGTGCTGTGGCAAGCATCTGTAATTTCGGTGCACCTAAGGCAAGACAGAAGAACAGGAGAATCCCTGAGTGACTGTGGTCTACCTGGCAAACACAGCAGAAGGCAAGGGCCAACACCCAAGGTTGTCCTCTGACCTCCACATGCATGCTACAGTACACACATGCCCACATTCACATATAAGCACATACACAAATATACCTATTTAAAGCATCTTTTTGTGTAGTCCAGAGTGCTGATCTACACAGTGTTTTTGAAATCACTTTTAAAGTATAATTCACAGGTCTGGGGAGGTGGCTCAGAGTTTAAAAATACTTACTGCTCTATCAGAGGACCCACAGTTCAGATCCCAGCACCCCAGCAACTCACAAACACCTGCGACTCCAGCTCCAAGGGATCTAACACCCTGTTCTGGCCTCTGTGAGCACCCACCCACACACATGTATAGACACACACAGACATAAAGGATAATTTACATACAATGAAGCACACACATTTTAATGGACAATGCACAAAGTTTTGATCACTGAACACTCTTGTGTGGTCATCGCTTTTTTATGTGCATCTGTCTGTCTTTATGTATGCCATGTCTATGTGGGCACCTGCAGAGGCCAGAACAGGGTGTAGACTCCCCTGGAACTGCAGTTACAGGTGCTGGAGCCCCGCCCCCAACATGGGTTGGGAATTAAACATGGGTCCTGTAGAAGAGCAGCAAGTGTTCTTGACCACCAAACCACCTCTCCAGTCCCATAACCATCATTTTCAATTGAGAAAAAGTATTCCCATCATCCTGCATGTTCTTTGGCTAATAATTATCACTCCCAGCCACAACCACTTATCTAATTTTTTTAAGTGTATGTGTGATGTGTATGCTGGTATGAATGCAAATGTGTCCGTGTGTGTATGTGGATGACAAAGCTGACATAGGAAGTCTTCCTCAATCACTTTCCCCCTTATTCTTTGAGGCAGGGTCTCTCAATTGAATCCAGAACTTGCAAATAGTAGTCTAGACAGCCAGCTTGCTCCAGCATGTCCTGTCCAAGGGCTGGCATTACAGGAGGGCCGCCACACCCACCTGGCATTTACAAACTCAATCTTCACACTTGCACAGCAAGCACTTTATCCACTGAGCTACTCCCCGGCTCCCTGATCTAAGTTTCTATCGCTACAGGCTGGCTTTCCCTATTCTGGGATTTACAATAAATGAATCTGTATAGTATGTTCTCCCCGGCATCTTCTTTCACTCAACACATTTTGGTTCATTCACATTGGTACATGTACCAATGAGTCATTCCTTTATTTGGGTTGTTTCCACCTTTTTGGCTATTACAAATAACACACCCCTATGCAGATTCACATGGTCTCTTTGTAAACGTTTTAATTTTTCTTGGGTAATAAACACCTAAGACTAGGACTTTTGGGCTGCATGGTAGGCATGAACAAAAGTGACCATTTCTCCTGGTCCCACCAACAATATGCATGAACCCCAGCCACTGCACCTCCTCACCAATACTTGGAACTGCCCATCCTTTGCACCTTTAGCCATTCTAATGGCTATGAAAGTTAGTCACTACAGTTTTGTGTGACACTGGTGACTAAAGATGTTGAATACCTTTTCACACTGTTGGCTAATCACATATATTTTCTTCTGTGAAGTCTCTATTCTAGTCTTTTCCTTATTTTTGGTTGGTTGGTCGACCCCTTTTGAGACAGGGTCTCACTATGTAGCCCTGACTGGCCTAGAACTTGCTATGTAAACCAGGTTGGCCTCAAACTCAAGAGATCCACCTGCTCTCAAATGCTGGGATTAAAGTTTTTACTTGCATTTTAATTGGGCTGTTTGTCATATTATTGAGTCTTTTAAGGGTTTTGTAATTTATTACTGTGGATGTATGCACGGTGGGGGAGTGGAGCACGCACATATCACAGCGTACATGTGGAGGTCAGAGAACACCACCTGTGGAATCAGTTCTCTCCTTGCACGTTTACATGGGTTCCAGGGATTGAACTCAGATCATCAGGCTTGTGTGACAAGTGCCTTTACCTGCTGAGCCACCTCACTGGTCCCAAAGTTCTTTTCTCAGTATATTCTGGATATATTTATAGTTTGCGCATGTTTCGCCCCAGTTTGTCACTTACCTTTCCAACTTCTCACAGCAGCTTTTGAAAACCAAAGTTTTCATTTTAATAAAAGTCTAATTTATCAGTTTTTATTTTTATAATCAGTGGTTCTTGTGTACTTTAAAAAAACTTTTTCCTTCTCCCAAGACCACAAAGGTTTTCTCCCAAAATTTCTTCTATAAATTTAATAGGTCATTTAGGTCTAAGAGCCATTCCAAATTAAGTTTTTAAATTTTATTTACTATTTTTAGTTTACATGTAGGAGTGCATTACCTGCATGTAGGTGGCCCGTGTCATGCAATGCTCACTGAGGTCATAGAGGACATCAGATCCCCTGGAACTGAAGTTACAGATAGTTGTTAGCCACCACATGGGTGCTAGGAATTGAACTTAGGTACTCTGCAAGAGCAGACAGTACTCTTAACCACTGAGCCATCTCTTCAGCCCCTCCAAATTAATTTTTGTGTATGATGTGAGATTTGAGATTAAGATTTTTTCTATAGAACACAAAGTCACTTTAATGCATTAATTATGTACCACTTTGAAGAACAGGAATACAAAACAAATCTATGTGTATGGATGTGTGTGTAGGTGCACATGTGTGTGTATGCTTTCAGGCCAGAGAACAACTTCAGCTGTTGTTCCTTAGTGCTGCCCACCTTGATTTTTGAGACGGGGTCTCTCACTTGCCTGGAACTTACCAAGCATGCTAAGTTGGCCCGCCATGGAGCACCAGGGATCCACCTATCTTTGCCCCCTTGTGCTGGGATTATAAACGTGCCCCACCAACGGGGCAAGGATTCATCTCCTGATACACAAACATCTGATTGTTCTGGCAAGATGTGTTGAAAAGACTGTCCTTTCTGCTACTGATTATGTCTACACTACTGTTAGAAACTGAGTCATTACTGATGTGCATCTATTTCTGAATTCTTTGTGTTCCAGTGATCCATACATCTATTTTTATACCAATGCCACACTGTCTTGATTACTGTAGCTCTATAAGAACTTTTTAAATCAAGTAAGTTGTACCTATTGTAGTCTTGTGCAGTTCCATGCAAATTTTAGACTCAAAGTCAGTTTCTATACTCCCTCCAAAAGAAGAAAGTCTACTGAGATTCAAATTGGGAAAGCACTAAATGGTTAGTTTGAGGGAGACTGAATTATTAACAAGGTAGTATCTCCAATAATTTAAGTCAGTCTAAATGATAACAGATGATTGATAGAAGCTGATAGATAGATAGATTGATAGATAGATTGATTGCTAGATAGATGGTAGATAGATGGATGATAGATGATGATAGATAGTAGATAGATAGATAGATAGATAGATAGATAGATAGATAGATAGATAGATAGATAGATAGATAGATAGATAGATAGATAGATAGATAGATAGATAGATAGATAGATAGATAGATAGATAGATAGATAGATAGATAGATAGATAGATAGATAGATAGATAGATAGATAGATAGATAGATAGATAGATAGATAGATAGATAGATAGATAGATAGATAGATAGATAGATAGATAGATAGATAGATAGATAGATAGATAGATAGATAGATAGATAGATAGATAGATAGATAGATAGATAGCTGATACAGGTGTTCAAACCTAGTCCTTGGATGTTAGCAAGACTAGGCAATACTGAGCCATACACCCATCACCTACGTACACAAATGTTAAAAACTTACTTTTTATGGGCCATCCAAAAACATTTTTCTTTTTTTTTGAGTCACGGTATCTTATTCTGTAGCCCATGCTGACCTCAAGCTAATGGAAATCTTCCTACTTCAGCCTCCTGAGTGCTAGGATTTACAGGTGTGAGCCACCATGCCCAATTTGGTCATCAAATTTAAATATTTTTTAAAAATCATATTTAATGTACAGCAATTCAATTTATATGTTAAATAACTATAATAGAATCATTTGATATGGTTTTAAACAGAAGAAAAAAGGGAAGATTTCAGGATACAAAACAAATTTAACAGTAACAAAAAAAAAAACAAAACACTTATTTCTGAGTGGGTCAATGCAAGAAAAAACATTCAGTGGCTAGTCATGTTTAATTCCTATTGCACTTATGGTCAAAAGAAAAAGAAAGCCCAACTTTCGCAATCTCTGCCTCAAAGGGACAACACATGCTAGACACTTATGGAATGCAGATACGGTTCTTGCTACATCAATAAACAGAGAAGTTAAATTCACATATCCACCATGAAAAAAATGGACTACACCTTTTTAAAGACCATTTCTTGTTCTCCTTTCTAAATAATATAGTATTTAGAATAGCTATACACGCATTCTCTACAAATGCACATGTATACATTATATACTAGGATCCATGATGGACAGCATGTGGTTTCTTACTGAGATTGAGTGACCCCACATAATATTACTCATTCTAGGTCCATCTATTTTCCTGTAGATTTTGTGATTTCCTTTTCCTTTACAGCTAAATATTCCATTTTATATATGTACCAGATTTTCATTATCCATTCTTCTGTTGATGGACAACTAGCTTGATTCCATTCCCTTGCTACAGTGAATAAAGCAGCAATAAACATGGGGATGCAAACATCTCTACAGTAAGATATGGGGCTCTCTGGGCGCCCAGGAGTAAAATAGTTGGGTCATATGTTTGTTCTATTTTTAATTTTTTGAGAAACCTCCAACTAATCTCCATAATGGCTGTACTAATATGCACTCCCACCAGCAGTGAATAAGAGTTTTTCTTTCTCTACACCCTCTCCAACATTTGGATTTTTTTTTAATGTGTATTAGTGTATTGCCTGCATGTATGTAAGTGCACCCATGTTGTACAATGGCCATGGAGGTTAGGAGAGGGCGTTGGATCCCAAGAATATAGGTAAAACCCTCTAGGCATAGACTCTCCAATGTGTCCCCATTCCCACCACTCCTTAAAACCCTTGACCTGCTGTGCTCTCTTTGGCAGCACATATACTAAAATTGGAACGATACAGAGAAGATTAGCATGGCCCCTGCGCAAGGATGACATGCAAATTCGTGACGCGTTCCGTATTTTTAAGATTTGTTGCTCTCAAGACTGTGTAAAACAAAATTTATTCATGTTTTCTGCATATTAAAAAAATCTTATTGTACCAATTGGTAAACTATTAAATGCCTATACTATAAAACTAAAAAAAAAGAAAAAGAAATCCTTCACCTGCCCAATTTCCATCCACATAAGGTGCATGTTTAGAGACTGTGAGCACTGCAAGGCTTGAAGGAGAGAGTAAGGAGCAAACTGTGATTTGATTTTCATGTTAAGATTCTTGCCTCAGAAACCTGACAGGGGAGTGACAAAAGTATGAAGAGAGAAGTCGAGTAAGCATTTAGGTGAATGGTCCTGAAATAGCATGAAGCTGACTGCCCAGAGCAGCTCTGGTGGAAGAAATGAGAGGCTGACGAATGAGGCAATATTTATGAAATAACTATCAATAAAAATCAGTAACAGAGTACCAGAAAAATGGCTGGCGGTTAAAGGCATGTGTCATGAAGCCTTGCTGACCCTAGCTCAATCTCCAAGACCCACATGGTGCAAAGAGAGACTCAACTCCCACAAGTTGTCCTCGAGCCTCCACATGGGTACCATGGTGTGCCTGAGCACGTGTGCATACCCCCCCATACACACACAAAAAATGTAATTTAAATATTTTCTAAGTTGGTGACGGAATGGATGTGAGAAAGATGTCAAAGATGACCCTTTTAAAAAAAACATCTGAGCCTTCAGATTTCTAGTTTATGTTACTAGGTAGTCACAGCTGCTGTCTACACAACTGGAGAATATTGAAGCCAAACAAACTCTGACATCAGGAAAAGAAGATTAATAAAGTAAGGAGAACAAAACAAAATAAGTTAAGTTTGACCCAGGTGTGGTGGCGCACGACATTAGTCCCAGCACTCGGAGTTCAAGGCCAGCCTGGTCTACATAGTGAGTTCCAGGACAGCTGGGGCTACAGGGAGACCCTGTCTCAAAAAGACCAAAATAACAATAATAATAACAATAACAATAATAATAATAATAATAAAAAGAGCTGAGTCTTAGGAGATTTAATAGTCTGAGGCCTAGGTGTGGACTGAGGGGAATGGGGAACGTTGCTGGAACTGAAGGAGGGCAATCCTTGTTTAGTAGAAGCATTATACTAGTGTCCTATCACTGCACAGAGAGCAGAATTTTCAAGTAATGTTTGAATGTGTGGCCTGGTTTCTTCTTACTGTCACAGTGGCATGAAAGAGGAAAAATAAATGATAACAGAAATGTTAAGTAACAACAGGACTTGGGGCTGGAGAGACGGCTTAATGGTTAAGAACATTTCTCACTCTCACAGAGGACCCATTTGGTTCCCAGCAGCCAGATGGCAGCTTACAACTATCCGTAACTCCATTTCCAGGGAATCTAACCCCCTCTCCTGGCACCTGCATATATATGGCAGACACATAACACACATACACATAAAAATAAATGTTAAAAAAAATACTTGATGGTTTGAAAATTCTGTTTATCTAGATCACAAAAGATGCTGAAATTAAGAGGTTCACTTAAGAAGCATGCAACAGAGAAAACCAAGGGTGTGGCTGGACAGCT
>NW_008338533.1:7557032-7557966 GCF_000622305.1 Nannospalax galili | reverse complement strand
GAATATTTTAAAAACCTATACACTACTAAATCTGAAAGTTTAAAAGAAATGAATGGGTACCTGAAATCATGGGAACTTCCAAAGTTAAGCCAAGAAGACATCAACAGTTTAAACAGACCCATAACATATGAGGAAATTAAAACAGTAATACAAAGCCTCCCAATGAAAAAAACCCTGCCTCAGATGGATTTACAGCAGAATTCTACCAAACATTTAAAGAAGACCTCCAACCAATACTACTTAAATTATTCAAAATGATAGAATCAGAGGGAAAACTCCCAAAATCCTTCTATGAAACCAGCATCACTCTGATACCCAAACAAGGTAAAGACACAACCAAAAAAGAAAACTATAGACCCATATCCTTAATGAACATAGATGCAAAAATTCTCAACAAAATACTTGCAAACTGCATACAGACACAAATCAAAAAGATCATTCACCATGATCAAGTAGTATTTATCTCAGAGATGCAGGGATGGTTCAATATATGAAAGTCAATACACATTATTAACCATATAAAGGGACTCAAAGACAAAAACCACATTGTCATCTCAATAGATGCAGAAAAGGCTTTTGGCAAAAGTCAGCATGTATTTATGTTCAAAGTCCTAGAGGAAACTGCACTGGAGGGAACATACCTCAACATAGTTAAAGCTATATACAACAAACCCACAGCCAATATCTTTCTAAATGGCAAAGAGCTGGAAGCATTCCCATTAAAATCAGGAACCAGACAAGGATGTCCACTGTCTCCACTTCTCTTTAACATAGTGCTTGAAACTCTTGCAAGAGCAGTAAGACAAGAGAAGGAAATTAAAGGAGTAATAATTGGAAAAGAAGAGATCAAATTCTCCCTTTTTGCAGATGATATGATATTATATCTAAGGGATGCCAAAAATTCCACCCAAAACCTCCTAGAAATTATTAATAC
>NW_008338533.1:7555742-7556765 GCF_000622305.1 Nannospalax galili | reverse complement strand
CAAAAGACCCCAGATAGCCAAAGCAACCCTGAGCACAAAGAGCAATGGTGGAGGGATTACTATACCAGATCTCAAATTATATTACAGAGCCATAGTCATAAAAACAGCATAGTACTGGTGCAAAAATAGACCCATAGATCAATGGAATAAAACTGAAGGTCCAAATATCAATACATTCAATATCGGCCACCTGACATTTGACAAAGGGTCCAAGAACATTCACTGGAGGAGAGATAGCATGTTCAGCCTGGCAAAACTGGATCTCCACCTGCAGAAGAATGAAACTAGATCCTTATCTTTCGCCTTGCACAAAAGTCAACTCCAAATGGATCAAAGACCTCAATGTGAAACTGGAAACCCTGAAACTATTAGAAGATATTGGCAGTAACTTACAGGATATAGGTGTAGGAAAGGATTTTCTAAATCAGACAGAAAGAAGTTCCACAGGAATTAAGGTCAGCAATCAGTAAGTGGGACCTCATTAAACTAAAAAGCTTCTGTACAGCAAAAGAAACAATCAAAAAAGTGAAGAGAAAACCCACAAAATGGGAAAAAAATCTTCACCAGTGACACATCTGACAGAGGTTTAACATCCAGAATATATAAAGAACTCATAAAACAAAGAATTGAGAAACCAAATGACCCAATTAAAAGATGGACTAAAGATCTAAACAGAGAGTTCTCAAAGGAAGAAATACATGTGGTTAAGAAACATCTCAAAAGGTGTTCAATATCATTAATAATTAGGGAAATGCAAATTAAAGCCACCCTAAGTTACCACCTTACCCCAATCAGACTGGCTAGGATCAAGAGAACAAATGATACCAAATGCTGGTGAGGATGTGGAGAAAGGGGAACGCTCATTCACGGCTGGTGGGATTGCAAACTCGTGCCGCCTCTGTGGAAAACAGTGTAGAGAACTCTTAAAAAACTACAAATGAACCTTCCATATGACCCAGTTATACCACTCCTTGGCATATACCCAAAGAACTCATCCTATTACAGAGACACTTGTACACCCAT
>NW_008338533.1:7550566-7555631 GCF_000622305.1 Nannospalax galili | reverse complement strand
AGACACTTGTACATCCAGGATTGTTGTTGATCTTTTCACAAAAGCTAATAGATGGAAGCAACCTAAGTGTTCCTCAACTGACGAGTGGTTAACAAAAATGTGGTATATTTACACAATGGAGTTCTATTCAGCAGTAAAGAAAGGTGAAATAATGAAATTTGCAGGTAAATGAAGGGATCTAAAAACTGTTATTCTAAGTGAGACTCAGAAAAATAGCATATATTCTCCCTCATATGTGGCTCCTAGCATCAAATCCTTTTAAATTTAAGGTCATTTTCATAAGACGATGCTCTACAGCAATTCCTTCTGCAGGAAATAACTACCATCATCACAAATTCTGCTGAGCCTGATCTCTAAACATACTTACAATTGGGCTTGTTGAGGGCTGTGCTCATTCATTAAAAGAGTGCCAAGCAGGGTCACAGGACCCAAGATAATAAAACAGATAAGGAAGTTTATTTGTTCTCTTATGAGTTGAATCCAATATGTGTGAAAATCCCTGCAAGATAGAAATTTGGGGATTCTTTGTTTCTAGGGGCATTGTTCAAGATAGAAAAGGAAAGGGGGTGAAATGCTGAGACCCGAAGATCACAGGGGATTCCTCACTAGTCCACAGTGCAAGCCTGACCACAAGTTTCAGAGAACTGGCGACTGCTCTAAGAGCGTTAACTGGGTTTTGCATTAGAAAGATGTATAGATAGGAGGTCTTTGTTTACACCTGGGTGAGAGTTGGAGTTGGAGTCCATTCAGAGGACTAAGAGCTTCAGCTAACATCAGGGAGCAGCCCTAATCAGAAAGCCTCAATTACTCCTTCATCTTTAACCGTCCCACGGGAAGACTCAGACCGAAAGTAAAAAGGGGGAAAAGGAGAGGCTGCCAATCCTCAAGAGTGGGATGGCCAAGGCAAAGATGCTGCTACCCTCTGTAGAGGGGGTACTCACAAACTCTGCGTGTTCCAGGAGCCCCATGTTAGGTGCCAGCTGTGGGTCTCTCCCTCCCCTCATAGACTATTGGCCACTGATCCGTGAGACAACAGGGAGCAGAAGCGATGAATGGGGTCAGGACCGCCAGTAAGCATGGACAGAAAAGACCTTCCAGGAGTCAGTTTCAGTGACACAGCTTCCCCCTCCACCTTTTAAAAAATAAATTATTTATTGAGACTTTCATACATGCATATAAAGTGTTTTGATTAAATCCATGCCCACTCCCTCCCCTCCAACTCCTCCCATATCTCCACATCACTTTTTTCTGATAACTTCATGTACTCTTTCTTCTTCTTTGATTTATTGATTTTTATGGGGCTTTTGGCTACTACAACATTCCCCCAAATTGCAAATAGGGAATAGGGACACTGGCCATCTGGCTTCTTCCACACTGAACAGGGATTCAGGATGAGGTAATTGGAGGATCCCTTCAGTGGGTCTATCTAAAAGACTCTCAAATTGCATAACACTTATCTCTAAGGCAAAAAGAAAGTCCTTGAATCGTGAATAGGAGATGTGAAGAAGTAAAGGCAAGAGTAATTAGCATTACAAGTTCTAGACAGGGAACTAGAAAAAAGTCAAAACAGGGCAATTTTCAAATGTTCATATGAGAGTCCATTGGAGTTTCTTGACAAGGGCTTCCAAAAGCATCCCTCTATTGGGTTCTTCCTCATTTTTTCTTTTGTCTTCCAAGGC
Source organism: Nannospalax galili (assembly GCF_000622305.1). Lineage (NCBI taxonomy): Eukaryota > Metazoa > Chordata > Mammalia > Rodentia > Spalacidae > Nannospalax > Nannospalax galili. Next base: position 7,553,952 of record NW_008338533.1, on the reverse strand, counting down.
TGGACTCTAGAGTGATGGATTCAGGATTTGCTTTCATGTATTTTGACAGCTGTTGGAGTGGGTAGAATCCATATCATTTCCCTCTCAAAGGCTTCTAGATGGGGGAGAAAACAAATTTATCCATCATTTTAGAATAATAAAGGGCTGCTTCTGTAGCTACAGGTGGGCACTACGGTATTGTGGACCAAGATTTGAAGTCTTACATCTGAGCAGCACTTTCTGATTAGGGGCAAAAATGATAAATATTTATAAATAATGATAAACAATTATAAATACTTATCTAAATAACGTTTTAAATAGACTCAAGCCTAATGTCTGGGAAGTGTAATTCCTAGAACTCTAAAACAAATATACTGACGACTTTAATCTTTGGTTATACTTTCCTTTTGGGTGTTTAAGACCATACAGTTGGCTCAAATAAACCAATTTTTACAGTTAAGGCCATTTGAGGATCTGTTCCTCAGGGGTCAATGAACTTGGGAGGAGATCCTGGCTCCTTTCTTTTACCAGTTCCATCTCTGTGAAGATAAGTCAAAGGTCCTGCTCAACCATGTCTGGCTTCACTTGGAAGCAGGAATGAGACGTTTCCTCTGAGTTGACCCTCCTCTTTGTAGACTGGACACTGGTTCAAGTCCATCTTGTGGGGTTGTCCTGTCCTCCCTGAACAAGAGGACAGGTGACTCATCGCAGTTACAGGACATTTTGAGAGATGCTTCATAGTCCCCTGGCACTTGGTCGACCTTGGAGGGCAAGGAGCAAAAACTGTCCTTTAAGTCCCTCTGACCGCATTAACATAGGCCTCCAATGAACTGATTAGTATAGGCCTCAAAATATGGCTGTTAAACATCCAATAAGTTTAGTTCCACCAGTCTGGTACTTTTAATTACTATATGCAATATAGGTAAAGCTTGGGTAAAAAGCCGAATGTTGTCAGATTAAACATTGACTAGATATATATTTTGTTCCTTAAACTAGTTGACTAAACTATGACCATAGAAGTTTTAAGATTATGTGTATATTATTTTTGTTTTGTCCTTTACATATCATAACGAACCTAAACAGACCTTCATCACTTGCTTAGGCTTTCTCATTTTTTCCTGTCTATTTTGGAAAATATTTCCATTCCCATATCCTTTTAGCATCTTTTACATTCTCATTTTCTTTTTTTTAAAAAAAATAATTATTAGACATAATAGCATTAAGAAATAAATTTTCCAACTGTTGTGAGACTTCTTTTCCTGGGGATTCTAAACAATGCTTATTCCCTCTTAAGGTTCTAGTGTCGAGCCAATTTTTGATTAAAGTTTTACGGGGGAACCAATGAACTTACTGAGCTTACTCACCAAGATAACTGAGGGGTTGCTGAGGTGTGACCTGAGGGTAAAAATTATATACAGTTGGCAGGGAAGAATTGCTGGGTAATCTGGTCAGGGTCCCATGAGCCTGCTTGGCCCTCCTTTAATGAATGAGCACAACCGTCAACAAGCGCAATTGTGACAATGTTTAGTGATCAGGCTCAGCTGAAGTCGTGATGATGGTAGTTATTTCATGCAGAAGGGATTGCTGTATAGCATCATCTTATTAAAAGTACCTTGAATTTAAAAGGATTTAGTGCTAGCATCCACATATGACAGAGAACATATGTCATTTGTTTTTCTAAGTCTGTGTTACTACACTTAGTATAACAGTTTCTAGATCCATCCATTTACCTGCAAATTTCATTATTTCATCTTTATTGCTGAATAAAACTCCATTGTGTAAATACACCATATTTTTATTAACCATTCATCAGTTGAGGGACATTTAGGTTGCTTCCATCACTTAGCTATTGTGAAAAGAGCATCAACAAACATTGGTTTGCACAAGTGTCTCTGCAATAGGATGAGGTCTTTGGGTATATGCCAAGGAGTGGTATAACCGGGTCATACAGTAGGTTCATTTTTGGTTCTATAAGAGCTCTCCACACTATTTTCCATAGAGACTGCATGAGTTTGCAATCCCACCAGCAGTGAATATTTCCCTTTCTCCACATCCTTGCCAGCACTTGCTATCATGTGTTCTCTTGATCCTAGCCAGTCTGACTGGGGTAAGCTGATACCATAGCGTGGGTCTCTCCCTCCTCTCATGGGCCATTGGCCACTGACCCACAAGAATAAAGGGAGCAGAAGCGATGAACAAGGTCAGGATGGAAGAAAACCTTCCAGGGATTCAGTGATACAACTCTGTTTATTCAGTGGGAGTCAGGGAAAAATATAGTGTGGAGGCGGCAGCCAAAGCTTCAGCCGATAGGTGTTCATAGTGTGCTTTATTTACATGTGGTAGGGGGATCCTATCATCTGGCTATAAGGCAATGCCCAATTCTCATATAGAAAAAACCTGGGGGCAGTCTTATTGTAGGTAACTATGCAATAAGGTCATGTTCCAAATAAGGCCAGGCATCCGTGCTTGGAAGCACTTTCCAGATAGTCAGGCAGAGAGCAGGAAGGCCCTCCTAAGAAAGAAGTTGACCTTAACAGCAGGGTCTCCAACATCTCCCCCTGTTTTGTTATATAGTGGAGAGGTGTCATCACAAGCTTTAAGAGCCAATTCATCCATATCAGGAGAATCCAAGGTCTGATAATTGACTATGACCTGATTGGTAGTAATTTTAGCAATGGTGGCAATTTATTGGCTAAGAAATTTTATGAAGCATGGAGAAAACATCAAAATAACAGCATAATCAGGGGACTATTCATATTGTAACATTCCCCCTTTTGAAAAGTTAACCCCTATAAAAGCTTCCAAATATTTTCGACATTTTTGCCTTTTGGAATGGAGTATGTTGCTAAGAGGCCCAAGGACATTGTGAGTTTTAGTGAAGAAACTGGCTACTTTTCTTTGGGGTATTTTACCCTAACTGCCTAGCCAATTTCTACCTTCTATTCTTATCACACCACCCTCTGAAGAGGTTTACTCAAGTTGCCTATAGGGAATTGGGAGGCAGGCCACTCTGGCTTCTTCCATGCTAGACAGGGATGCAGGGTGAGGCAATTGGGTTACCCCCTTCAGTGGGTCTATCTAAAAGACTCCCAAATTGCATACCTCTTAACTATAGAGAGAAAAGGAAGGTGTTGACTGGTGCCTGGAAGATGTGAAGGAGAAGTAAAGTCAAGAGTAGTTAGCATTACAAGTTCCAGACAGGGAACAAGAAAAAAGTCAGAACAGGGCAATTTTCAAATGTTCATATGAGAGCCCATTGGAGCTTCTTGACAAGGGCTTTGAAAAGCATCCCTCTATTGGGTCCTCCTCATTTTTCTTTTGTCTTCCAAGGCTGGACTAGTTGGCTGGAAGAGTGGCTGGATGCTCAGGTGAGGGTCCAGTGACCCTGCTTGGCACTCCTTTAATGA
>NW_008338533.1:7548841-7550530 GCF_000622305.1 Nannospalax galili | reverse complement strand
GTCTGATGATTGATGAACTCAGGATTTGTTGTCAGGCACTTTGATAACTGTTAGAGAGGCTAGAATCAGGTCCCTCTTAAATGGCCTCTAGATAGGGAGAGAAAACACATTTAGCCATCATTTTAGAACAATAGTGAGTTGTTTCCCTCACCTGCAGGTGGGCACTACAGTATTATAGACCAAGATTTAAAGTTATATACCTGAGTAGCACTGTCCTATTAGGAACAAAATCACCAATGAGAAATAATTGTCTAAATAACATCTTATAAGAACTTAAGTCTAATGTCTGGGATGTGTAATCCCTTGAACTCTTAAAGAAATATATTGATGACTTTAATCTTTGGTTATACTTTCCTTTTGGGTGTTTAAGACGATACAGTTGGCCCAAATAAACCAATTTATTATTACTTTTAAGGTCATATGAGGATCTGTTCCTCAAGGGTCACATGGGTTTGGGGAGAGCCTCTGGCTCCTCAGGGTTTTCTTTACCAATTCCACCTACATGAAGATGTCAAGAAGTCCTGCTTGACCTGAGATTCACTTGGAAGCATGGACCAATTTCTTCCTCTGTGTTGACCCTCCTCTTTGTAGACTTGACACTGGTTCAAGTCTATCTTCTGGGGTCTCCATGGCCTCCCTGAACAAGAGGACAGGTGACTCACCAAAGTTACAGGACATTTTGAGAGATGCTCCATAGCCCCTGGAACTTGTTTGACCTTGGAGGGCAAGGAACAAAAAATTGTCCCTTTAAGTCCCTTTGACCAGATTAGTATAGGCCTCAAAGTCTGGTTATTAAATACTCAAGAAGGTTAGTTACACTAATCTGGTACTTTTAATTACCATGTGCCATGTAAATAAAGCTTGGGCAAAAATAAAACATCTTACCATTCTCTTTTTTTAATAACCATGAGATATAACATTAACAAATAAACTTTCCATCTGCTGTGAGAATTATTTTGGGGGGGCTATTGAGCAATGTTTTTCCCCTTTTTAGGTTGTAGTATCAAACCAATGTTTGATTACATTAAAGCTTTTCTGGGGAACCAATGAACTTATTGAGCTTAGTTACAGAGATGACTGAGGGGTTGCTGAGGTATGTGAGTGACCTGAGAGTATTTACACTGGAAAGATTTAACACAGCATGGATCAAGCCTTCTCTTCCTAGCCTTCCCCAGATAATACACTTTAGTCTTCCCAAAACCCCAGAAACCATGTATGATTAGGGCCAAATTACATACGGTTGGTTGGGAAGAGCCACTGGATATTCAGGTGAGGGTCCAATAACCCTGTTTACCCCTCCTCCTTTAATTAGATACTTAAGTCAACCCATCCAATTGTGATGAACTTTTGTTTGTGGACACGGTTGAAGTTATGAAGATGGTAGTTGTTTGACGCAGAGAAAAAGTAGTGTGTAGCATCATCTTATTGAAAGAACATGGAATCTAAATTATATACATAAGATAATGTAATAAATTAATATTACCTGTGTACACACTGTGTTTTTTAAGTTTCCAGGTAAACCTTATAGAAAACACAAGACAGTTAAAAATCTTTTACCTTGTGTAGTTTAGAGAGTGGTCTACCAAAACCTTGCTTTAGGTGGAAAGAAGTAATTGGTACATAGTTAAACATTATTGAATTGATGTTTATAACCTCCAGCATAATCAATTCAGGAAAACTGTACTATAA
>NW_008338533.1:7528573-7548497 GCF_000622305.1 Nannospalax galili | reverse complement strand
AGTTGTTTTATTAGTATTAAACATAAATCTATACATTCACAACAGTCTCATTCAATAAATACTGTGGTTAGACACAATGTCACAACAAACCAATTTCAAAACCAAGACTGATTACCTTAACAAATTTTGATCAGATGTATATGAAAGAAACTCTTAAAATCCAGCAGTACTTTACATATATATCCATATACATACACACATATACATATATATCATATATATGAGAATCTCATCTCAAAATGGCTGTGTTGGATAAAGACATACACACTGATGAGGTGGACAAAAGCAACTGGTACATACTTCAGCATTATCAAATTGATGTTTACAGCTTTTAGCATAATCAGTTAAGGAAAACTGTGATGTTTTAGTTACTGACTGAGGAATTTTAGGTAGAAGATTTCTCTTTTTAAAAAAAAAATCTCTCCTGTCTTTTATTAAGTAGTTAAATTTATCTTTGTATTTACCATACATTTTACTTTAGTCTGTGTTAGTGACTTTATTCAGTATTGTGACCAAATAGAGAATCCCATTAACTACTTTTACTATAGACAGTAATACCCTCTGTTGAAATTAGTTTACACCTTAGCTGTTTTTAATTATACAGTGTATTTACTCTTAGGCTGTTCTGTTGTTTTCCTTTTCTTGTCACAGGTTCAGGGGGCCAGCCTGAACGTGGCAAAGTCTTGGAGAACAGATCTTGAGATAATAGGCTTGAGTCTGAAATGGGAGGCCCAATCCCATCTCCAGAGTCAGCGTCTCAGTGAGCTGAAACAGCACATGACAATTTACCAATATAATTAATACAAAAAGGCATTTGTTTTTCTTTAGCCAAAAAGTTTTTTAAATTGTTTATCCATATTTTACTTTTAAACTAAGCCAAGACTGAACTCACATGGTGAATTCCTTTGAAGAGCGCTGTCAGTCTGGATTAGAAAAAACATTTTATAATTTATTATACATGATCTTGGATTAAATACCCATGACCTGGGGTATAAGAAACACAGAAAACAATGGTACCTAAAAGAAAATGCAAAGAGACAATATCATAATACTCTTTTCTTTCTAGTCTATCCATGACATTGTAACTAGAAGGTACCCAGGGAAAAATGTGGCAGGAACAAAAGCAAGCATACAGCAACTGAGCAACAGAGAGGGAAATACTCTATTCCAGAGAAAAACAGGCTTAGAATCACAATGCAGAAAAGGGGAGCGATTGGGACCAATGGAGTCTGTATCTTAAGTCTCCCATCCCAGTAGGCTATCCCTTTTAACCTCTCGTTGTTGTAACTATATGTTGGTAGTAGCTTGTCTCCCATGGGCCTCAGTAGCCACCACTGTGGCATGCCCCTGGAGGGGGGAACAAAGGCCATGACCTGCACCACCTGTGCCCTCAATGTGAGCCAGCTGCTACCCGGGTGTCTGCTACACAAAGGCACTTCTTCCAAGGGGAAGGCTGTGGGTATGTGGAGGACCATAGGAGAAAGCCCTCCACATGGGGCAGTCGTCTTGGACAAGCCCCTTCCCCAAGAAAAAGTTTACCAAAAAAAAAAATGGCTTTTAAAATATTTTTTCCGTTTGTCTATGGGGCAAGCCGCCTTAAATTCTTTAAGTGCTCTGAGGCCACCTGATGCTTTAAATCCCTTGTTTTGGTTTTTGCTGAGGGGCAGGCTTATTTAAATTCTCATCCAAATGGTTCAGCTTGAGCCGGAGTGCCCTGAGGCAAGATAACAAAATCGATAAGGAAGTTTATTTGCTCTCTTATGAGTTAAATTCAATATGTATGAAAATCCCTGCACGATAGTACTTTGGGGATTCTTTGTTTCTAGGGTGGTGTTCAAGACAGAAAAGGAAAGGGAGTGAAACACCAATTCCTAGGGGAACATTCCAGGGACCTGAAGGCCTCAGGGGATTCTTCGCTAGTCCACAGTGACCGCAAGTTTCAGAAAACTGGCAATCCGCTCTAAGAGCATTTAACTGGTCATTGCGTGCCTGAGTTTTGCATTAGAAAGATGTATACACAGGAGGTCATTGTCTATACCCAGGTAGGCAGCCAGAGTCTGTTCAGAGGAATAAGAGCCTTCGGCTAACATCAGGGAGTAGCCCTGATCAGAAAGCCTCAACTGCTCCTTCGTCTTTAACGGTCCCACACAAAGACTCAGACCAAAAGTAAAAGGAGGAAAGAGGAGAGACTGCTGATCCTCAAGGGTGGGATGGCCAAGGCAAAGGTGCCCCTACACTCTTGGAGAGGGGGTACTCACAAACTCCTTCCAGGAGCCCCACATTGGGCACCAGATGTGGGTCTCTCCCTCCCCTCATGGGCCATTGTCCACCAACCCATGAGAATAAACGGAGCAGAAGCGACAAATGAGGTCAGGACAGCTAGTGAGCATGGATGGAAAAAAAACCTTCTGGGGAGTCAGATTCAGTGATACAGCTCCATTTATTTAGTGGGAGTCGGGGGAAAAAGTGTGGAGGCGGCAGCCAAAGCTTCAGCTGATGGGTGTTCATAGTGTGCTTTATTTACATGTGGCAGGAGGATCCTATCAGCTGGATGATTAATGAATAATTATCATATAGAAAAGGCTTGGGGGCAATTTTGTTGCAGGTAACTATGCCAAAGGTCATGTTTCAAATAAGGCCAGGCATCCATGATTGGAGGCACTTTCCAGATAGGCAGAGAGCAGGAAGCCCCTGCTAAGTAATGGGTCGCCCTTAACAGCAGGGTTCCCCAACACCGTAGGGTGCTTTAATTTGCATTCCCTTAATTACTAATGATTTTGAACACTTTTTGAGATGTTTCATACCCATCTTTATTTCTTCCTTTGTGAACTCTCTGTTTAGATCTTTAGCCCATCTTTTAAATGGGTCATCTGGTTTCTCGAGTCTTTGTTTCTTGAGTTCTTTATATATTCTGGGTGTTAAAACTCTGTCAGATGTGTCACTGGTGAAGATTTTTTCCCATTCTGTGGGTTTTCTCTTCACTTCCTTGGTTGCCGCTGTACAGAAACTTTTTAGTTTAATGAGGTCCCACTTGTTGATTGCTGACCTTAATTCCTGAGCAACTTCTGTCCAATTTAGAAAGTCCTTTCCTACACCTATATCTTGTAGGTTACTGTCAATATTTCCTTCTACTAGTTTCATGGTATCCAGTTTCACATTGAGGTCTTTGATCCATTTGGAGTTCACTGTTGTACAAGGTGAAAGATAAAGATCTAGTTTCATTCTTCTACAGGTGGAGATCCGGTTTTGCCAGCACCATTTGTTGAAGATGCTGTCTTTCCTCCATTGTGTGTTCTTGACATATTTGTAAAATATCAGGTGGCTGAAATTGCATGCAATGGGGTTTGGATCTTCAAAGATGTTCCATTGATCTATGTGTCTATTTTTGTGCCAGTACCACGCTGTTTTTATGACTATAACTCTGTAGTAGACTTTGAGATCTGGTATAGTAATTTGCCCTCCTCCTCAGTGTTGCTCTTTGTGCTCAGGGTTGCTTTGGCTATCGGGTGTCTTTTGTGCTTCCATACAATGTTGTTGGTTTTTTTTTTTTTTTTTTTTTTTTTTGTCTTTTGGAGACAGGGTCTCCCTGTAGCCCTAGCTGGCCTGGATTTGCTGTGGAGACCAGGTTGGCCTCGAACTCACAGAGATCTGCCTGCCTCTGCCTCCTGAGTACTGATATTAAAGATGTGTGCCACCACGCCCAGTTACTTCCATACAAATTTAAGGATGGTTTTTTCTAATTCTGTGAAGTATGTCACGGGGATTTTGATTGGGATTGCATTGAATCTATATATTGCTTTTGGTAGGATGGTCATTTAAACAATACTAATTCTTCCAATCCATGAGCATGGGAGGTCCTTCTATCTCCTGGTGTCTTCCTCAATCTCTTTCTCTAACAATTTAAATTTTTCATTGTAGAGATCTTTGGTGTCTTTAGTCAGGTTTATATCAAGATTTTTTTCTAATTTGGCAGCAATTTTAAATTGGAGCATTTCTCTGCACTCTTTCTCCAATTGCTTGTTACTGGAATACAGAAAGGCTACTGATTTTTGTAGATTGATTTTGTAACCTGCCACTATACTGAAAGTGGTGATCAGTTCTAGGAGTTTTCTGGTGGAACTTTTGGGATCTCTTAGGTATAGTATCATATCATCTGCAAAAAGGGATATTTTTACCTCTTCTTTTCCAATTAGTACTCCTTTAATTTCCTTCTCCTGTCTTATTGCTCTAGTGAGAGTTTCAAGCACTGTGTTGAAAAGGAGTGAAGATAGTGGACAGCCTTGTCTTGTTCCTGATTTCAATGGGAATGGTTCCAGTTCTTCTCCATTTAGAATGATGTTGGCTGTGGGTTTGTTATATATGGCTTTAATTATGTTGAGGTATGTTCCCTCCAGTCCAGTTCCCTCTAGAACTTTGAACATAAATACATGCTGAATTTTGTCAAAAGCCTTTTCTGAATCTATTGCGATGACAATGTGGTTTTTGTCTTTGAGTCCCTTTATATGATTAATGACATGTATTGACTTGCATATATTGAACCAGCCCTGCATCTCTGGGAAAAAGCCTACTTGATCATGGTGGATGATTTTTTTTGAAGTATGTCTTCAAGACTTCAATACTTGCGGTTTGCATGTATTTTGTTGAGAATTTTTGGATCAATGTTCATTAAGGATATGGGTCTATAGCTTTCTTTTTTGGTTGTGTCTTTAACCAGGTTTGGGTATCAGAGTGATGCTGGCTTCATAGATGGAATTTGGAAGTTCTTCCTCTGTTCTTATCATTTTGAAAATTTTAAGTAGTATTGGTTGGAGGTCTTCTTTAAATGTCTGGTAGAATTCTGCTGTAAACCCACCTGGGCCTGAGCTTCTTTTAGTTGGGAGGATTTGTTTTACTGTTTCAATTTCCTTATATGTTATGGGTCTGTTTAAACTGTTGATCACTTCTTGGTTTAATTTTGGAGGCTCCCATGATTTCAGCTATCCATCCATTTCTTTTAGATTTTCAAATTTAGTAGCATGTAGGTTTTTTAAATATTCTCTTATAATGGTCTGGATCCTTTGGGTGTCTGTTGTTCTGTTTCCCCTTTCATCTCTGATTTTATTGACTTGGATTTGCTCTTTCTTTCTTTTTGTTAAATGGGCTAAGGGTCTGTCTATCTTGTTTAGCTTTTCAAAGAACTGGCTCTTAGATTCATTGACTCTTTGTATTATTTTCTTTGTTTCTATTTCCCTAATTTCTGGTCTTATTTTTGTTATTTCTCCTTTTCTCCTGTGTTTGGCTTTCATTTGTTCTTGCCTTTCCAGGGTCTTGAGTTGCAGTATTAGGTCATTTATTTGGGCTCTTTCTAATATTTTAATATAGGCACTTAGAGCTATAAACTCCCCTCTTAGGACTGCTTTTAATGTGTCCCAGAGGTTGTTTTGTGTTGTATTGTCCTTTTAGTTGAATTCCAGGAATTCTTTTATTTCTTTCTTAAGCTCTCCTTTGACCCATTCATTGTTTAGGAGTGTGTGATTCAATGCCACAAGTTTGTGTAGTAACTAGGTCTTTGCCCAGTGTTGATTTTGAGCTTTATCACACTGTGGTCCAACAGAATGCATGGAATTATTTCAATTTTTTGTATTTGTTGAGGTTTGTTTTGTGGCCCAGTGTATGCTCAATTTTTGAAAAAGTTCCAACAGGTGCTGAGTAGAAAGTGTATTCTTTGGTGCTTGGGTGGAATATTTGAAAGATGCCTGTTAGGTCCATTTGATATATGGTGTCATTTAATTCAGACATTTCTCTGTTTATTCTTTCTCCAGTTGACCTGTGTAATGGAGACAGTGGGATGTTGAAGTCCCCTACTATTACTGAGCTGGGGTTAATCTGTGTCTTAAGGTCCTGTAGTGTTGTTTTTATGAATTTCAGTGCACCAGAGTTTGCTGCATATATGTTAAGGATTGTAATATGTTCTTGGTTAACTGTTCCCTTGATCAGAGGGAAGTGACCCTTCTTAACACCTCTGATTAGTTTTACTTTGAAGTCTATTTTGTCAGATATTAGAATTGCAACCCCTGCTTGTTTCTTAGTGCCACTTGCTTGGAATATTCTTTTCCAACCCTTTACCTTAAGGTAGTCCCTGTCCTTGAAGTTAAGATGGGTTTCTTGCAGACAGAAAAGAGATTTTGTTTCTTAATCCATTCACATAGCCTGTGTCTTTTGACTGGGTGGTTCAGTCCATTGATATTTAAGGTTATTATTGAACAATATATATTGGTTCCCATCATTTTGATTGCTGTTTGTGTTCTCTATCCAATTTTGTGTTTCCTAGATTACACCTTTAGTTATTTTCTTTTGCTGCCCCTGGGGTATAGTTGTTCCTCTCTCTGTTCTCTGTATTGCTTCAAGTATTCTTTGAAGGGCTGGTTTTGTGGACATGTATTCTTTTAGGCTATTCATGTCATGGAAGATTTTTCTTTTCTTCTCAGCTATAATAGACATTTTTGCTGAGTAAAGTATTCTGTTGCCATGTAGAACTGCAAATACCTTGGTCCAGGCTCTTCTAGCTTTCATAGTTTGCAGTGATGTCAGCTGTAATTCTGATGGGCTTTCCTTTGTATGTGTCTTGTTTTTCTTTTGCTTTTTTTCAGTATTCTCTCTTTGTTCTGTACCCTTAGTGTTTTAACTATGATATTTCATGGGGAGTTTCTTTTCTGATCCTGTCTATTTGGTGTTCTATGTTCTTCCTGTATTTGTATGGGGATGTCTTTCCTTAATTTCAGGAAATTCTTTTCTACAATCCTGTTTAAGATCTGGTCAACACCATTAACCTGAAATTCTTCTCCTTCTTCTATTCCTATAATCCATATATTTGGTCTTTTCTTGGTGTCCCACATCTCTTCCATTCCTGTGCTTTGTTAAATTTTCCATACTCTTTGGTTGAGTGGTCCAGTTCTTCAACTTTAACCTCCGGTGTTGATATTCTGTTTTCCATTTCATTCATTCTATAGGTGAGGCTTTCCCCTGTTGTTCCAAATTGGCTTATTGAGTTTTGCACTTCCTTCTTCATTTCTGCCTGAGTTTTTTTCAATCTTTCTATCTCTTTTGTGAATTCATTCAGAAGTTTATCCCTATCTACTTTAAGCTCTTTGTTTGTTCATGTCTTCTTTAAATTAATTGAATTCCTTGATCATGTTTATGATTGTTCTTTTAAATTCAGTGTCCTGTGTTATCTCTAGGGGGGTTCTTGTAGAACTCTTCTACAAGATTGGTGTTCAGTGGGGGCATAGTGTTTTGGCTTTCCATTTTATTATTCTTTCTTTGTGATTTTGGCATGTGAATTTTTTGTTGTTTATTATTCTGATATGAGAATTAAGTTGAAGTATGTTTCTGTTTGTATTATTGGGGTGCCTAGATCCTTTCTTTATTGGTTATGTATAGCTGGTTGGTACAGGGTTCAGGTTCTCTCAGGTTTATTTTGGAAGGAACTGATGGCTTCAGATCAGCTATTCAGGGGAACCCACAGAAGCCCAATTCAGGTTCCAGTCAGGTACACTCAGGTTTCTTTCACCACAAGTTGAAGTATGTTTCTGTTTGTATTATTGGGGTGCCTAGATCCTTTCTTTATTGGTTATGTATAGCTGGTTGGTACAGGGTTCAGGTTCTCTCAGGTTTATTTTGGAAGGAACTGATGGCTTCAGATCAGCTATTCAGGGGAACCCACAGAAGCCCAATTCAGGTTCCAGTCAGGTACACTCAGGCTTCCTTCACCAGGTAGAGGCAGGATCCCGGCACTCTCAGGCAGTCCCCTGTGTTCTCAGCCCCTATGCCAGAGGGAGGCCAGAGGGAGTCCAGAACTTGGCACTCTCTGGTGGTCTCCTGAGGTCAAAACCGTTACACCAATGGAGGTTGAAACCCACCCTCTCAGGCTGTCTGCTAGGATCTCAGCCTGCCAAAGTCAGATCTGCCCTGGGGCCTTGAGAGGGGCTTCGCAAAATCCCAGGTAAGTGATGGTATGGCACAGTTAGGGGAAGCTCACCACCATGTGGAGGCAGGATCTGGGGGCTCTCAGGTAGTCCCCCTGCATTCTCAGGCCATCTGCCAGAGGGAGGCCAGAACTTGGCAGTCTCTGTTGGTCTGCTGAGATCAGAGCTGTTGCACTGATGAAGGTCCAAACTCACCCTCTCAGGCTGTCTGCTAGGATCTCAGCATTAGCCTGTGTGTCCAGATGCGTACTTGTTCCTCTGAGGGGTGGGGCCTGGTGTAGAGAATTGTCTGTGGAGAGTTAGCTATGGAGAGGGAGCTGCAGAGAGTTAGCCATGGAGGGAGGAGCATTGGCAAGATCTTGACAGTGGTAGTGAGGGGGTGGGGTAATGGCCCTGGTGTCTCTCGCCTGCGTGGACACGGACACGAGAGGGGGCATTTACCAACCTGGGGTGAGAATGCAGGCCCATGAGGCATGGATGAAAGCTTAGCCTAAGAAAGCCAGATCTCAGAACAGAAGAGCTTTAAGGTGAAAGAAAGAGCTAAGCAAAGCCAAGGTTTGTTTTCATTGGGGGAAAAAAATACAACAAAATTGCTGACACACACCTGGCTGGGACACAAAGCCCTGAAATGACCCAACCATTTCATTCCTAGAGAACTGTGTCAGGGCTCAGAACATAACATCGGAGCACACTGAGGCCTTTGAGCTGAAGATCAGGGGAAGAGCCTCAGGCACAAGGTCTCCCTGACCTGTTCCTGCCTTCCTGGCTCCCTCCGGTCTCTCTCCTCTGAATAAAGTCAAAGAAACTAGAACTCCTCTTTCTCAAAGTTGGTTATCTGGCCTCCCCAAAGGAAGCCAAAAAACCTAGAAAGTTCATTCTCACCTTTCTTCCAATCTCATTGTTGGAGGGAAGGGGCAACAGGAAACAGGTCAAGAAAAATCTTATGGGACAGGCCATGATGGGCTCCCTACTGCCATCCCCCACCATCGGTCTTTAGCACTGGGCCACACTCGTATGTCCAGTCACATTCCCACATGGATGTCCATCATGCATCCAACATAAGCATAAAAATAAACCACTTCCTCGAGTCTTCAAGTCTCCATTTCTGGAGCTTCCCACTCAGGGAAAACTCTGACTAAATAATTTTGCTGTTTATTCTGTTAATCTGTCTTTTGCTTGGGGGTTGTCAGTCAAGACCCTTACAAATTAAAATGTATGTCTACACAAAAACTTGCACAAGAAAGTTTATAGTTGTATGATTCGCAGTAGTCAAAAGGTGAAACCAGGGGACTAGAGAGACAGCTCAGCAATTAAGAACACAGGCGGCTCTACCAGAAGACCTGAGTTCGAATCCCAACACCCACATGGTGAATAAAAACTGCCCATAACTCCAGTTCCAGAAGATCCGACACACTCTTCTGACCTCTGTGGATACTGCACACTTGGACACACTTTCATACATGCACACAAAACATTCATATGCATAAAATAAAAATAAATAAAATAATTTTAAGTGAAAACTATCCAAATATCCATCACTAAGAACAAATCAATGAAACATGTAGGTATGTAGGCACTATAGAGGGCCATTTGTCAGTGAAGAGGAAGTAAGTGCTATTGAATGTTGGATGGAGCCTGTGTAGGCCAGGCTGCTCTCAAACTCATGACCCTCCTCCCTCAGTTTGGGACACACTAGTTATATATGATTAAAAGAGAGGAGCCCATACTGGTTGATACCTGAGAGGTAAATGAACTTTGGAAACACTAAGTGGAAGAGCCAGGCACTGGGTCACATTTTGTCGGAGTCCATACATCTAGCATGTCCAGAAAGGCAAATCAACACAGAAAGTGTATTAGTGATTTTGTATGGCTGGGAGGTTAAGGAAAATTGAGTGGTAATGAATGATGGACATCGAGCTTCGCCTTCAGGTGGTGGAAATACGCTAAGTGGTTTGATGGTTGTTGCAAACTCTGAATACATTCAGAATCACTGAGCTGTCACTTTGACCTGTCTCAGTGCATTGCATGTGAACTGTGTCTCAATGATGCTGTTATTCTTAAGGTACTAACGGCACACTACAGACTCGTCAAGGACATGGAGACAAGCTCATACCTCAGATTTGGCAGGGATACAGAAATATTTATAGACTTGAAACCTCACTTGCATAAATCAGAATGAAGATTATAGATGCTCAATGTGATGTCATATGTTGCAAAATGTTTTGAACCTTGGGCATAAAGCCATAATTAAGAATCACCTGATGAGGGACTGGGGAGGTGGTTCAGCAGTTAAGAGCACTTGCTGCTTTTGCAGAGAACCTGGATTCTATTCCTAGCACCCCCATGGTGGCTAACAACCGTCTATAATTAGGGGTCCCAAACTAAGGGAGGAGGATCATGAGTTGAGATCAGCCTGGGTACACAGTGAGAGATTCTCTCAAAAGGACAACCAACGCTGGGCATAGTAGCACATGCACTTAATCTCAGCACTTGGGAAACAGAAGAGGGTGGATTGCTGTGAGGTTGAGGCCAGCCTGGTCTACATAGTGTTTTCCAGGCAGACGGAGGGGAGGGAGACTCTGTCAAATAAAAAATAAATAATAAATAAATAAATAAATAAATAATAAACAAATAGATGATTGATAGATAGATGATAGATGATAGATAGATAGATAGATAGATAGATAGATAGATAGATAGATAGATAGATAGATAGATAGATAGATAGATAGATAGATAGATAGATAGATAGATAGATAGATAGATAGATAGATAGATAGATAGATAGATAGATAGATAGATAGATAGATAGATAGATAGATAGATAGATAGATAGATAGATAGATAGATAGATAGATAGATAGATAGATAGATAGATAGATAGATAGATAGATAGATAGATAGATAGATAGATAGATAGATAGATAGATAGATAGATAGATAGATAGATAGATAGATAGATAGATAGATAGATAGATAGATAGATAGATAGATAGATAGATAGATAGATAGATAGATAGATAGATAGATAGATAGATAGATAGATAGATAGATAGATAGATAGATAGATAGATAGATAGATAGATAGATAGATAGATAGATAGATAGATAGATAGATAGATAGATAGATAGATAGATAGATAGATAGATAGATAGATAGATAGATAGATAGATAGATAGATAGATAGATAGATAGATAGATAGATAGATAGATAGATAGATAGATAGATAGATAGATAGATAGATAGATAGATAGATAGACAGATAGATAGATAGATAGATAGATAGATGATGGATGGAGAGATACAGAGACAGATAGATGGACAGATAGATAGATAGATAGATGATAGATAGATGATAGATAAATAGATAGATAGATAGATGATAGATAGATAGATAGATGATAGATGATGATGATAGGTGAGGATAGATAGATGATAGACAGATAGATGATAGATAGATAGATAGATAGATAGATAGATAGATAGATAGATAGATGGATAGATAGATAGATAGATAGATAGATAGATAGATAGATAGATATTACCAAAGCTTGCTCTCTTAGCGGAGCCTAATCCGTTTCTCCCACGTGCATGCATTGCTATGAAGAACTGAACTGAGGGGTGAGGGACGGAAGTTAGAAGGAAAATGTGTGTGTTTGCTTGCTTGCTTATTAACTGGTTAGTGTCTGGTTTGGCTGAATTGGTTTGGATTTTGGAGGCAGTGAAAGCCTAAAATAAATTTCTAATTTTATTAAGAATGTAGTTCATAGAGCTGGAGAGATGGCTCAGCAGTTAATAGCACTGGATGCTCTTGCAGAGGACCCAGGTTCAGTTCCCAGCACCCACATGGCGGCTAACAAGTACCAGTAACTCCACTTCCAGTGGACCCCTCTCTGGCCTCTGTGTGCAGTAGCACATACGTGGTACAGACACAAACACTGAAGCACTTTGTGGTGGTTGGAATGAGAATGTCCCTCACAGGCTCCAAGTATTTGGACATTTTTGTCCCCAGTTGGTGGCACTGTTTTGGGAGGTCTTACAAGGTGTGGCCATGCTGGAGGAAGCACATCACCGGGGGTGGGCTTGGAGAGTTCTTAAGCCTTGCTGGATCTCCAGTCACTCTCTGCTTTCTGCTCCTGCTCCAGCCACTTCCTGCCACCACGCCTCCCCTCCATGACAGACTGTAGTTCCCCTGGAACCGTAAGCTCAAATAAAGTCTTCCTTCTGTAAGTTGCTTTCGTCAGTGTGTCTATCACAGCAACAGAAAAGTGACTTATACACACTCAAAGTTTCTTTCATTTTTTAAAGACTGTAGCTCACCGTAACAAATACAACTTCAGACATGACTTTACTGACTAGCCCAGACATTTTGATTTGCTGATTTCTTTGCATTTCTGGGCTTTGTTTTCTCATGACTTGCCTTATCTGGCCTGACTTTGCTTCATTTTGTGCCTGTGTGTCATTATTACGAAGGAGTTATTTTGAAGTCAGACATCAGACTAGTGGGAAAACAAAATAAGCTCACATCTAGCCA
Organism: Nannospalax galili; assembly: GCF_000622305.1. Taxonomy (NCBI): domain Eukaryota; kingdom Metazoa; phylum Chordata; class Mammalia; order Rodentia; family Spalacidae; genus Nannospalax; species Nannospalax galili. The sequence goes on along the minus strand of NW_008338533.1, from coordinate 7,535,997 downwards.
TTCTGTAAAAACCTATAGGTAAAAATAAGAGGCGAGATCTCCTTCCAGTTACCCAAAGCATAATTTTAAGAAAATAAAGAAGAGCAGACAATTACTAAAATAACGTGGTGCTAAATCGGCCCTTCCCCTCCATTCTGCACCAGATTTTATCACTCTTGATATCTTTATTTGGTGACCAAAGCTTCGAGTGTAGACAGACTGGGGATCATGTAAATGTGTCCCAAACTGAAGGAGGGCCACCATGAGTTTCAGACAAACCTGGGCTACAGCAAGACCCTGACTCAAAAAGTCAATCAACAAATAAATAAATAGTTACACTCAAGCCTGCTGTCTTTTTTTTCACCTTTAATTTTTTTTTTTTTTTTTTTTTGTTCTTTTTGAGACAGGGTCTCTCTGTAGCCCCAGCTGTCCTGGAACTCACTATGTAGACCAGGGTGGCCTTGAACTCAAAGAGATTTGCCTGCCTCTGCCTCCTGAGTACTTGGATTAAAGGCATGTGCCAGCACGTCTGGCACCTTTAAATTTTTTAATAAAATTTTATTGACCTTTTGTAATTTCATACAACAGTTCTAATCAAATTTAGACTACATCCCCCATCTATGCCCCCATCACCACACCAGACTTCAAGCGTTCCTCCCTACATGTGAAGTCCTATCTAGTCAAGCATTTGTACCCGGATGTCCTTCAGTGAACATTGTTGGGCGTCTAGTCAGCCCATACTCTCCCTCATCCAGTAGCAGTATCTTAATGGTTCTCAGTCTAGGGCAGGCCCGCCACCCATTTCTCTTCTCCCATCTGGGCCCTTGTTTAAGCCTGCTCTCTTAACTGAACCTCTCTAAAAAAATAACATGGGGCCAGCGAGATGGCTTTGCTGAAAAAGGTGTGTGTGCCATGAAGTCTGATGTCCTGAGGTTGATCCCTGGGACCTACATGCCGGAAGGAGAGAACTGACCCTTCAAGCTGTCCTCCAACAGCCATATGAGTGCCGTGACATGTGTGTACCACATACATACATACATACATACATACATACATACATGAACTGTAACAAAAATTTAGAAATTAGAAGGTGGAGAGTGACCGAGGAAGATAGGTGTTAGACCAGATAGTGCTGATTTTGTCTCTTTGAAGGGATTTCTCCCAGGCAGTCTGTTGGGATATCAAAGCTCACAGTAATAATCTCTTACAGTCCTTTCTTACAGCTGTGATAACAGCCGTAGTGTTTTCTGTTTCATTTCTGATTTATTTACTTGATTTTTCTCTTTTTCCCCCTAGTCTGCACAAATAACAATTTGTTATCTTTTTCTCCCCAAAACACCAGCTCTCAACCCACTCATTTTTCTGTTATTTTTGTGTTCTCTATTTCATTTGTTTCTGCCCTAAACTTCACTCTTTCTTCCTTTTTGCTAAATTTAGATGTTTTTCTTGCTTTGGGGGCTGTTTAGCTGAGTTTTTCTTTTCAGAACCATTTACTTACTCTGACCAGCTCACGCATTTATGTCATATTTTGCCCACTCCTCTCTTACTCCTGCTTCCATGTTGTGGTTGTTTTAACCGCCCACTGAGTTTAATTTGAATTGCTTGTGGGGCTGGAAAGATGCTCAGTGGTTAAGAACTCACTGGCTGCTCTTTCAGAGGACCGCAGTTCAGTTCCCAGCACCCACATGGCAGCTAACAACCTTCTGTAACTCCAGTTCCAGGGGATTCAATGCCCTCTTCTGACCTCCATGGGCACTGCACAACACGGGTGCACTTACACATGCAGGTAATACACTCATACACACAAAATAAAAATAAATAAATAAGGGGCTGGAGAGATGGCTCAGTGGTTAAGAACACTGGTTGTTCTTACAGAAGACCTGGGTTCGAATCCCACCACCCACACGGCAGCTAACAACTGTTCATAATTCCAGTTCCAGGGGATCCAACAGCCTCTTCTGACCTCCGTGGGCATCGCACAACACAGGTGCACTTACATACATTCAGGCAATACATGCATACACACAAAATAAAAATAATAAGATTTTAAAATAAGTTTTTTTAAACTTTAGGATCGCTCTCATGAGCATGATTTCTTCTTGGACTCATAAGTTTTGCAAGAGTGCCTGATGTTTGTGTGTTTGCAAATTTTGCAGTTTTCCTTCTGTTACTGAGTCCATTTTCATTCCGTTCTGTTTAGAAAAATATTAATATGAACAAAAGTAGAAGAACTTGGACATAAATGACATAAATGACTAGAATCTCACCATTTCTTTCTAGTTTTGTTTTTTTTTTGTTTTTTGGGGGGGGGTCTTTTTGAGACAGGGTCTCCCTGTAGCCCCAGCTGTCCTGGAACTCATTATGTAGACCAGGCTGGCCTTGAACTCACAGAGATCTGCCTGCTTCTCCCTCCCGAGTGCTAAGATTAAGGCGTGCACCACCATGCCAGTCTTCTTTCTAGTTTTAAAATGGCATCACTGGGGCTGGAGAGACAGTGCAGCAGTTATGAGCCCTTGATGCTCTTGCAGAAGACCTGACTTCAGTGCTCACCACCCATGTCAGGCAGCTCACACCTGCCTATAACTCCAGCTCCAGGGGATCCAACCACTTCTTCTAACCTCCATGCATGGGCACTCACATGCACATGTATGTACACATGCACACACACACACACTCACAAATAAAATTAAATCTTTAAAATAGGATCACTACAAATTTTTCCATATAAAAATATTCCCACAGCATGGTTTAGAAGATTAATTTAGAAGCCAAACTAGCTTTTAATATCTATGCCTACTTTTAGTATGAAATACATAAATGATACTTTCTAAACAAGCACAGTGAGTTTAAAAGGCATGTTATTAAAAATGTTGACTACGTACAAGCACAGGCAGCACAAAAATTGTAAGAATTGGTGCCCGCAGAAGACTAGTGTTGGATTTTCTGGGGCACCAATAAGTCATTGTTGCCAAAAGACAAAGAAAATGATCCTGAAAACTGGACCAAAGCTGCATCTTAGTCTCTGCTCAATGTGTACTCATTTAACCCAGTGTCGCACCCTAGCTATTCAAAAGCTTCATCAGCCGATTAAAGGCTAGTCAGGCTCTTGTATTTGTTTCATGAACAGTTAGGTTTTCATTTCCTTTATTAACCCATAACTGTAAACAACGGGAGCCTGATGGTGGGTGGCCCTGTGGTTCCTATGCGTCAAAGGATTTCTATAGCCCTTCTTCTATCTGCTACGGTTATTCACACACCAGTGATGTTTTATCCTGCCCAGGTTAAGCTTTCCAAAAACACCAGGAAAGGTTCTCCAGGTAAATTGTCTACAAAGTAATTACTTGAGAGATAGCCACATTATCTACCAGAAAGATTAGGCTTGTTTCCCCTAGTTACATGGTTTGCCTTCTGAGGGAATCCAGATAGGTGACTCTCATACAACCACCCATGGTGACTATAACAATGCAATTCCTCCACAGAAAGGCAACTCAAACCCAATAAAGAAATGAGAGAAAAAACAAACCAGAAAATAATTAGTTCCAGGTGGGGAAAACACTGGGAGTTCACTGTTGGAAATGTAGAAGGCAAACAAAATCCAGATACATCCCTAGGGGAGGCCTCCGTCAGGAGAAGTTACTGCACAAAACTGAGGGTTTATTCATCCACTAAATTATACTTCAGATATCTGGTAATTATTTCCTGCATCACTCAATAAAAACATTCAATATAAAATTGACTGTCAGAGCTGAGCCTGAATTTCTACTTCACTTTGGAAAACTGTGGTGGAATTATCTCGGGCATAAGTCCTCCCTGACTTGAAAAACGAGGCAAAAGAGGTTGAATCCAACAGCTGGATGTGGCAGAGACATGCTAAAGTGATAGACTGGGGCTCTGCTCCTCTGTCCCCACATTGTATCTCTGCTTGTGTTCGATTCATGTCACTGTAATAAAAGACCTGAGCAAAACAGCTTATGGGAAAAAGGATTAATTTTGGCTCACAGCTTCGGAGGTTCTAGTCTAACACAGCAGAGAGGGGCATCATGGTGCAGAGCAGCTCACATCATGGCAGCCAGGAAGCAGGGAGACACCAAGTGCCTACACCAGAGGGATTTGTCCCTTTCCCCTTTACTTCATCAGCATTCCTAGCCTACAGGATGGTGCCACCCACACTCAGGATGACCTTCCTCCCTTTGAAAATCCTCCCTGGAAACAGCCTCATGGACACACCTAGAAGTAGGCTTTACTAGCCTCTTGGTCATGTCTTTATCCAATCCAGTTTGCAATAAAGATTAACCATGGCGGCCCATGCCTTTAGTCCCTGCACTCAGGAGGCAGAGGCAGGTGGATTTCTGTGAGATGGAGGCCAGCCTGGTCTACATAGCAAGTTCTAAGCCAGCTGGGGCTGCAGGGATATCCTGTCTCAAAATAAAAATAAATAAAAGAGTAACCATCACACCACCCAACACTAAGACTATCTCTCAGTGGTAAGAAGAGGTTAACAGCTGGCCACACAAATCAGGAGAGTCCTGCTATTTTAAGATGTAGTGAGCAGAAGACTCCAGGTGTGGGATGGTAAGGGACTTGTAGGTCCCAAATCCAGATATCCTAGACTTGGAATGTTCTGTGAGTTTCAGAAAATCAGGAAGCCAATCAAGTCACAGTTCCTTTGTGACAGGGGTGATGGATGAGCTGTCAGTCGACTGTCCATGTACCAGAGCGACATCCCAATAGCGGACAGCAACGGTCACTTGCAAATATCAGTGCAGATCATCGCCTTTCATTTCAAGGAATGTATTTATGACAATGCGCTATGCTGGAAAAAGTGTTCACATGGAGAAACCGTCTGCCCTTCTACAGTACTTGGCAGAGAAGACTGTTTAGCATAGTGAGTAAGAATGTAGATTGAGAATTAGACTAGCTGAGCATCATCTAATTTTGCTTCCTGTTGGCTTGGTCAGCCTCCCAGATCCTTGGCTGGATGCCTGTGTAACGGCACAACAAAGAGCTTGGTTTCTCCTGAGTCACCCTCACGTCAAGGTTGGAGGGAGAACTGAATGTCTGCCGTCTTTTACCCTTATCAAATGCTTACTTCTCGGTCTTGCACGTGTGGCAGATGCTATAATGTGCTAACCAGATTTCTCCTCAAGAATAAAGGAGTCGATGCTGCGGTTTCGGGGAGCCCCCTGCTGCCAGCACTTCAGGGGACATAAAGCTAACCCGAGAAAAGCCACCTTGCCCAAGGTTGCACTCCGCAGTGGGCCTGGCCTACCTTGAGGCAGGTGTATGATGGCCCAGCCCTCCTTGTCCCGGGGCAGGACAGCCCCAAGAGCTCACTCTCTACTCTGCTTCTCTTGGGGTCATACAAATCTTTCGCCTTCTGCGAAGGTCGCTGTTGCAAACTCCCCATCTTAGATGGTTGGCTGAGGTTTCCAGGGGACTGTATGACAGCTGAATCTCTCCATCCACCCAATCCAGCATCCCTCCCTTCTCTTCCATGCATGTTAATTTTATGAACAATATACTTCCTACATACTAACATTCCTCTGTGTCCATTGCTGGGAAAGCCCAACCTACGGCACCCTTGTCCCTGCCGCCCTAAGGAAGAACGCTCATTAAACCTCAGTTGATTAAATGCAAGACATGAAACCGTCAATGATCCTAAGTTATTGGAAGAGAAGAACAATGCTAAGCAGCACTGTTCACTGCTTCAAACTCTTCAGGTGATCTTTAGAAACCTACAGACTTGTGGTCCTAGAGTTAGACACACTGTTCTGCTCATTACAACCTGAATGTTGCTGTAGCCCCAGGCAGTAATCTGAAATAATTTAATCGTGAAGGACACTCCCAGCCTGGAAGAAACCTAAGTGATATCCTAGGAAGCTGAGACCTCCATGAGAAGCCATTCCTACCTGCCAGCAGGACAAATATTCAAGGAAACCCTAAGGTCCAAGCCAAAGACAAAAATCTGCATTGCATGTATTTATTTTCCATGGTCCACGTGTGGAGGTCAGAGGACAACTTGCAGGAGTAGGTTCTCATCTTCCACCATCTGGGATTCAAGGACAGAACTCAAGTCATCAGCCTGGCAGCAAGCTCCTTTGCCACCTAACACTTTTTAATATTCTGAAAGAAATCAAAAGTCCAACCTATTTGCTGAAATAATTATAGAAACTCTGCTAATGGCCAGGTATAGTGTCACATGCCTACAATTTCAGCATTTAGGAGTTGAAGCAGAATCTGAGGTCCAGACCAAACTGGTCTACTTAGTGAGTTCCAGGATAGGTAGAACCACACAGGAAGGCCCTCTCCCTAAAAATAGAAAAAAGGAAAAATAATCATATAATAAAAATAGTATTTTCACAAATAAAGGTTTCAGTATAGCTGACCTGGTACCCTTTCCCCAAGTTCGTCTCTAAATAAGAGATGCGTTCCAGTGAAAACCCTAGGAATGCTTTTGATTTCCTCACCTGGCTGTGCTTTGTCTGATCACACATTTTTGCGGTTGTTTTGATAATCCAGTTTCCCTTTTTCCTGAGCCAGATGCTGAGTTTCCATGACAGTCACCACAGACTCCAGCTCACAACACCCCTCTCTCCTCACCTGTGCCCTGTGCCTGGGGATGGCATTTCAATACAAGCACAAGTGGCATGTGACGGGCAGAGATGCAACCCCACCCCTTTCCACTGGATAATCGCATCGCCCAGGGCTCACAGCCTTCCACACGGTGACCTTACATCTCACTCTGTATAAAGTGCCACACGTGTCGCCTCACCGTGAACATGTCACCCCTCTCTCCTCACCTGTGCCCTGTGCCTGGGGATGGCATTTCAATACAAGCACAAGTGGCATGTGACGGGCAGAGATGCAACCCCACCCCTTTCCACTGGATAATCGCATCGCCCAGGGCTCACAGCCTTCCACACGGTGACCTTACATCTCACTCTGTATAAAGTGCCACACGTGTCGCCTCACCGTGAACATGTGTTGTCATGCCACCTCCAGTGGAGCTTGCGTGAGGTACTCTCCATAGGTCGAGGCTGAGAAAACTTCAAAGGAAGAATGCCTCCTGGAGATGGCTGTGTTAAAAGAGCATGCTGTGTCTTTGGCTGTTCTACTTTAGTTCCTGTCTTTATTGATGCAATATTATTCTTATTCTTTCTTCATAGAGAGATTGTTTTGTACCTACTTGGATCGCTAGGCCCACCTAAAGAGAAATTAGATATGGATGATTTCCTGGGAACTTAGTCATCTGATACTATACTTCCTCAGGTGTCTCTGTTCAGTCATCAAGAAGCCAAGACAGAGAAAGTCTTGGTCCAGTCAATCTCCCTCGGGTCCCCCTCCCCTAGACAAGTCCAGGCCTGGATGCTTGAGTTGGCCTAAAAATGTGAGGCTGTTTTGCCCTCTTTATGGGATAGACCCCTGATAATCACATGCATGACTAA
>NW_008338533.1:7503374-7528486 GCF_000622305.1 Nannospalax galili | reverse complement strand
ATAATAAGGGGAGATGTAGGGACCTGAGGCTTGAGACCTGAGACTTGAGGCCTGAGACCTGGGACCTGAGACCTAAACATACAATAATCAAAGCAGCTAAGAATAGGCAACCTTGGAAACTCCTAGATAAGTTACAGTAAGAATCAAGAGTTTATGTAGGAAATAATAGATGAGTGATTATTCAAGGAAGGAAAGTTTCATGGTATTCATTACAATTCATGGATAGACTTGCCAGATTTAGGCCACCTTGGTGCCTGCTTAGTAAGGAACAAAAGGAGAGCGTACAGAGACAATGTTTATTTCATGGAAAGTAAGATGAAGTAGTTATGTTTATAAGTCCCATACTTGGAAGGATTTCATGAGAGCTACAGTTCTAGAATGGGATACTGACGTAACGGGGTTTGGGACATATTAATGAACAGGGGGAAAAAGGCAGATATAAAGCAACATTATTGTGATTCACTTGGAATTCAAATAGAATTATTAATGACTATAGAGCTACTATTGAAAGTACCTAGTGGTTTGAGGTCTGCTCACTGTGTAACCACAGAATATAAATTTTAAAAGTCTCTAATGTGACTCACCAAGATGAAAAACAGAAACTTTCTGTTCAGCACTAGTTAATGTTTGACAATGTATTTCGATTCACCTGTGTTTCGCTTTTGTCTCTGGAATCAAAACTCTTAGAAAATGGTTAAACCGCAAAACAATGGCTTATTGATGTAATCATGTAACTTTGTAATTTATAATCTCAGCTCTGCAGTTGCAAAAATTACACTCAGACTTTCACCAAACTCCTGTGTGTTTGTCTGTTTGTCATTCGCCGAATCTTTGTCCACCCTTTAGGGACCCTGCTCCCGTCGGACTGAACTGCTCCGGTCTGGGCTGGTCTGTCGCAATGTGTGGCCTCTGTTTTGAAGAGCAGTGTGGCTTTTGAGTCTAGGCCACAAACAGTGATCCTACTCATGTGACATTCAGCAAGAAACTCCCATTTAAAGGTCTGAGTCACTCCGAAGAAGTGCCCTATATCTCCACAGAAGCCAAGCCCGATGGCCAGACTGCATGTTACTGTTCAAATCAACATGCCCAGCTAGCGTACCAGCCCAAAGCCGCACTCCCATCCAGACACACCAGGGAAGAAGGTATTTGAGAAATGCATTCTCAACCTCTCAGAAGCTTCCGTTTCCCTAGCCTGAGTCCAAGACGTCACCAGGTTGGAGCTGCCAACCAAAAGAATTTGGAGCGCAATGAAGTTGTATTTTATACTAGTAAGTACAAATTACTACATGGGGTGTGTCGCTACACAGCAATAATAAAAGAAAGAGGGGTTCAGTCAAATCATTCTGAAACCTCCAGTGGCTGCGGTCTAGAGACTTATTTCTAAATTTTGCCACAAAGTAAATAGCATCACAGCCAGGCTGTACACAACACTAGTATGTAAATCCCAGGCTGCTATGAGGTTGAGCAGATGCATCTGCTTGCAGAATGATTCGGAAGCAGGGCTTGCCCACCCGGGGCTATGTCACTCTGAGATCCCAACTTTACCAACCAAGGCTGTAAAGCCTTTCTGCTGTTCTGAGGAAAGTTTTGACAGACAGGCCGGCATCATCTCGGAGGGCCTGACAGAGCCAAACTCAAAGCCATTCAGTCCCTCGTCTTCATTTTCTTTCCTGAAAGTGGGCTTTGTTTTCATAGTTTTTTCTGCCAAGGAACCTAGTCACATACACACAAGACTTGGGAAGACTGTTAAACACAGTTACTGTACTGAATAATGAATTGCTTCCCGGTATACAATTCAGCTGACAGAGCAGAACCAACCTCTGCCCTTCTGACATCACCCATCCTCTCCTCCTGATGGCTCCTCCTGGGACTCTAGAGCATCATTTCTCCAACTTTCCTCCCTGACCTACAGCAAGGAGAAAAGTTCTGTTCCAGTCTCCTCTTTTCAAGGAATGGCTTAGACTATTACCCAGGCAATTCAGAAGCTTTTCTTGGAAGGTTCTTATTTTCAAGCTGAGTAATTGACAGAAATATAAAAGCTCAGATCAGTTTTAAAGATGATGGTGTGTTAAAAAGACATCCTTTGATTGTAAAAGTCTAACGTTGCTGAGTTCAGGAAAGAAGGGTGCCAAAAGAATCCTTTAGGGGAAAACATCTTCCTAAACTTTCTTATTTTCACTCTGGAAAGAAGTGAATGTTCCAGCTCCAGCCTTGCAGTTAAAGAGACTTTACCTTACAGACAAAAATCCCAGCTGTCAGAATCCCAGGAGGGGAGCACTAATTCAAAGTCCTCTTGTTAGGAAGCATAAGCATTCCCACATAAGACAAAAGTCCAAGTTCTGTGTGATGCCTGCTCACAGCCCTTACTGGCTCCTTCTGGAGTAAGAGCAGGTGCTTAGGTTTGCAGAGGTCTCCTCATTTCTAGACATCAAGGCCAGGTCTTTTTTCTTTCTGAATCTGGTTTATCTCATTTAACATAATGATTTCCAGTTCCATGGATTTTTCCCGCAACTTTCCTTTGTGGCTGCATTAAATTCTACCACACATATGATCATGTTTTCTTCATCCGTTCAACTTTTGGACATCTTAGGCTGGTGGCATCTCCTGGTTATTGTGAATAGTGCAACAATCAATATCTTTTATTCATTTTTTGACAATTTTGTCAGGACTCAGGTTTGCTTTGCTTAGCGGGGGACCTGCTGGCTTCGGGCCAGAGGGTCTGATCGGCGACAGAGTCATAAACTCTGGGACGTGTGTCTTCCCAACAGGACGATTTATTTTAAAATTCAGATGGTTTTTCTACATCCCGAGAAACTAGCAGTCCACATGGGATATGGCAGTCACATACAAAGATTTAGGATACAAAGAAACAGGACATTTAGTCTGTTAGTTGGCGCCAGAAGGATTCTTGAACTTCTACTCAAGGTCATCAATGCCCATCCAGTAATTTATTGGCCACAATGTTTTCTTTCTTAGAGCTAAGAGCTTGGTGAACTTTTAGCTTTTAGCTCAGGAGTAAACCTTTAACCTGGCCTAATCTCTTAGCCAGGGATAGCTGAGTTATTTGTTCAGGACAAGGAGATGAGCTAAGGGTTGTTGACCAAGATGCTTTCCCACAGAGCAGGGAGCCTGCACTTTTATGACCGGGCCGCCTCCTCCTGCCAGTCTGGCAGTGTTCTGAAAGCCAGGGATTATCAGAGCCACTGTTTTCAGTGCCCCTCCCTTTAGCAGAGAATGCAGCCTGGACCTATAAGTTTTAGGCTCACCTCACCCTAGGGCCTGGCATCCTGGTTTCCTACACAATTTCATATTTTTAAATAATACATCTTAATCTTATGTACCCCAACTCCTCCCTCCTGCTCCCCCCAGGAACTTCCAACTCTTCCCACTCCTGCCCGAGGGCCCCCAAAAGGCCCCCTTCTCCATTCATGTCCTCCCCTTTTGTAAGCTAATAATTCACTGAGTTGAATTAGCACTGCCTATCAGAATGCTAACTGGCCTTGTTGACTTGATCTTGTGTAGGTAACCATCCTGCAGTGAGTTCACCAGTGCCATGGCCATGTCATGTCCCAAAAACAGCATTTTACAGCATTCCTCCCCATCCCCCAGCTCTTAAACTCTTTCCACCCCCTCTTCTACAATGTTGCCTGAGCCTTTGGGGTGGGAGTTGATACAGATGACCCATTTAGGGCTGAATGCTCAATAAATGCTTATTCTCCGCACTTTGACCAGTTAGGAGCCTCTATTAACTGCTGCCCCCTGCAAAGAGAAGCTTCTCTGAAGACTAGATCATTTCTTTATTAATGGGAATGTTCCAGAAGCTTGTAACTGTGACCTCATGGAAGTACGTTCACAAGTGGAAGTATTGTTATAGACGCAACATGGTATGGGGAAACTCATTTCCTATAGAGATGGTGACTCCATGTGGCAGCTAGTCTTCAAAGATGTCTCCAGCAACCCCTCACCCTGTTCACACATGCTGGTCTGCACGTAGAGACTGACCTTGTACCATCACCCCTGAGTCTGTGCTGGATGATCACCAGTAGCATTTTAGGATGTCACTGACCTCTTCCTGCATCAAGGAACCTTAACTCATAGGGAAGAAATTGAGAATAGCCTGCTGAACGGGAGGATGAGACACCAAGTGGGGACAAGGGTTACATGCAGAAGCACAGAGACACAAAACAGCTCTGTAACTCATCAGACTGTGGAACCTTCTTGAACCTCAGCTTCTAAATCTGTGAAAAAACAAAGTAATGCTTATTTTACACTCTTACTGTGAAAATCAAATCATTCTCTTTGGGCTTATTGAATTCCTACTGTGTCTTGAACACTAAGAAAGCAATTATATGAAAAATAAAAGTTTTCTTACAAGATTCCAGAGTCTAGAGGTTGACACATGTAAAATGCCTAAGGCTGGTCCTAGAGAATGCTTTTAAAAAGTAACAACAGGGCTGGAGAGGTAGTTCTGTGGCTAAGAGCACTGGCTGCTCTTCCAGAGGACCTGGGTTCAGCTTCCAGCAGGAGATCCAACACCTTCTTCTGGCCTCCGTGGGCATTGCGCGAACATGGTACAGTTACATACATGCAGGCAAAACATTCATACACATAAAATAAATCATTAAAATAATAACAATAATATAATCCCTCAGTTATGAAAAGCACTGAGAGACTGCTAGACTACAAGACATAATTCTTATCCTCAAGAGCTTTGCTTGTTTGTGACAGGCTGTCACTCCACAGCCAAAGCTGGCTTCCAACTCATGATCCTCCTGCCTCAGCCTGCTAGGATTACAGTGTGCACCAAAGTCTATCTTCAAAGGTTTTTCAAATAGGTTAAATCTAGGCCTAATGCATGAAATAATAAATTAAGAATACTGTTATTATTCTCAACTCTAAATTCAAGAATACATGCCACTATGTTCTTGACTCGAAAATGCTGCCCAAGGCATTTAAAAGCTGGGAAGTTGACTGGGGAGTCATCTTCCAGTGCATAACAGTGGTGACAGGGACCAATGAGACTGGCAGTTTGTACAGAGGTAGTGATGTGGGGAACTGACATTCTTGGGAGGGAATCAGCAAAGTGATGACTAGAGAGAGAACATCAATAGAACGTTCTGCCACAACGAAAATGTACTCAGCTTCCTGTCCAGGGCATTCATCCCAACCACATGTGACTGTTCTACATGTTAAATGTGGCCAGTGTGACTGAGAGGCTGAACTTTCAATTTGCCAGATTTTGAACAATTTAGATTTAAATGCTATCAAGCAGTTATTGACTCCTGTAGTCAATGGTATTCTCCTGAAGGCACTTAGGGGAGCTCAGTCATGATTTTTATTTCTGTTTCTCAGAAATGTCACCCAAGCTCAGCTGAGGTATTGGATTGTTTTTCTGCTGTTACTATACTCCAACTACCCACTCAAGGTATAAAAAAGATCCAAAATTAGTGTCTCCATACAGCAGCATTCTAGGACAATTTCATGAGCCGCCAAAATCTGTATGTAATTATCTACTTTCCTCATTGCGGTAACCAAATTTTTAATACACATTTTTATTGAATTTTTGTGCATTTTGTACAATACATCTTAAGCATATCTAGGCCCCTTCCCCTATCTGTACCCCTACACACACCCCTACCAGATTTGCAGTGACCAAACCTTTGACAGAAACATCCTAAGAGCGGCATGATCTGTTTTGGCTCATGGTTTCAGGGTCTTCAATCTGTGGTCCTTGCCTCTGTTGATTCTGGGCCCATGATGAGGCAGAACCATATGATGGCAGAAGCAGGTGCCAGGAGGGTGTCTTCACCTCATGGTACACAGGAACCAAGACAGGAAAAGTCCAGGAGCAAGATACCTGCAAGTTCCTGTTCCCAGTAACCTGCTTCTCCCTATGTTCCAGCTCCTAAAGTTTCTAGACCCTCACAAAGTAACAATGCCAGCTGGGGACCAAATATTCAAAACGTGAGCCTGTGGAGGGCACTGCAGACTTAAACCATCACAATCTACATGTTCTTATCTGGTTTATCAGGACCAGTGGTTTTCCCTTTAAAGGAGTACTGCCTGCTATAAAATCCAGAAAGAGGGCTCAGTAATTAAGAATGATTGCTGCTCCTCCAGAGTTCAGTTCCCAGCACCCAGGTCAGGAGGCTTACAACCACCTGTAACTCCAGTCTCTAAGAGTTCCCTCTTCTGGCCTCTACAAGCACCCACACACATATAGCATACACACACATGCACACACATACACATTTAAATAAAAATAATAAATAAATCTTAAAATCCAGAAGAGAAGGAAAAAAATAAAGTCACTATGACAGGAACAATAACAGAATAGAACTTACTAGAAGCTTCTAGTACATCTGCGTTTCCTTGGTTACAGGGAATAGAGAAAAGAAGGGTGGGAGGCATCCACACCACAAAGAGCTGGGATGAGAGACCAAAGGACACCAAGCTCAGAAGAGCATCCTGGCCACTAGCAAATCAGAGTGGGGAAAAGAGGCAGTTATTCTGATGGTCCAGAGCAAGGAGGACTCTCTGACCTGGAAACAGCCAGGTAATTTCAATAGAAGGAGGCTCTTTGATTGTTGGTGTCTGTTGAGTTGAGCTCACAATGACTGGAGTTCTGAGACCCGCCCCCTCAGTGTTCTCTTCAGGATAGCTGCAGATGAAGAGGGTGTGGGGTTCCTGTGAGCTGGACTGGAGCTGTGACTTGCCTTTGAGGAAATAAACCAAAACCAGACAGGAAAAATGGAGACCAAAGTACACCCCAGTGCTGATGCCCTGAGGAATAGGCTACTTTCCATTAGACTAACCCCATGCTTTCTACCCAGCTATCAATACCACGTTCCAGGAAGCTGGGCTGGGGCAGGCAAGGCAGGAGGTGCCTCTGGTGCAGTAGCAACTCTATCCACCCTTATCACTGCTTACGTTTGTGTTAGTCAGTGCCGGCAGGCTGCCTGTCACAGCTAACCCTATGCCTCTCACAGCAGGACTGAGGAAACGGCCTCATTAGAGTGTGGGAAACATAGACATGGATGTCCAGACTCAAGGAGGCATCCCAAGGAAGTGTGTTCATTGGATTAGTTAGTGAGGGGGAGAACTCCGGAGCCCAGAATCACTGCAGAGGTGTTACCTGGATTCTACACACCTCTCTGCAGACTCACAGATCTAGAAAATTCAGGGAGGCACTGTAGTCTGTTACACTAGGGAAAACTCTGGAGAGATGAATTAACCTCCGTGCAAGGCAGGCAGCTGAGAATGTTCGCTCTCCCACCGGTTAAAAGGCCGACCCGGTAGAGCAGGGCTCTCTAAGTGTACATTAGCCACAAAAGGATCCCCCCACTGTTCGATTGCCGGAGCAATCGGATTTCCAGAAGTAGACTCGGCCTAATCCCCTTCTTTGTACTTTCCGGAGCTGAACCTGAACTTTCAAAGGGTTTGACTTTGCTTTTATTTTTCACTCTTCACAGATGATTGAATTCCCCTGTGCCACTTTCGGATCAGATGTTATTTTGGGCCCAACTCAAAGAAAGCTATGCACACACATTGAGGAGCGGTGGGTGGCAGAAAAGTTCAGCTTCTCCCGTGATAAGCAGAGACTCCTCAGGGGGTGGAGAAGGAGGTGGGAAAGGCCACGAAAGGCTCCAAGGTCATTGAAAGTACAAGTATGCGATGACAGGTTGATGCTATGCAGAACATCTCCTTGGTTTAAAAGAGAGACTTGTAGTTTTTAAAACACCCGACTACTGTCCACAATAGGGTTGTTTGAAGTCACAATAAGAAGCCATCACTTGTAACAAAGAAATCTTTGTTGCTAAGGGCTATGTTAACCTTCTCCCACTAGGAGAACCACTCTCCAAATCTACTTGATAACCCACCTTCAAAATCTCCTCCCTCCTCTTCCTCATACCCTCTTACCAGAGCCCCTCTCACCTGTCACAAAGAAAGTATGTTGAACCCCAGATCCTGTGGAAAACCATAGCCTATTTGCCTCATTTTTTTTCATAATAACCCTATAAGGAAAAATTGGGGCTCCAGTAGGTAAACAACTTGTGTAAGAAAAACAACTCATAATGGAACTTCCTGTCTGGTGACTGAGTTTACAAGGAAAAGCTCCCTGCTTGACCATGAGGGGAGAGAAGGGTTTATTTTAAACTCAGAGTTAGAAGGTTTTGATGTAATGGTGTGCACAAGGAAGTTCTGGACATTCAATAACAAGACAACCCCAGTCATTATTTTTCTTTTTATTGGCCCCAAAGTGTATTAAAGAGACAACACAATTTTAATTTGCTCTCCAGGGGTTAAGTAACCAAACATGCTGGCATCTTTAACTTGCTGACATAGAGCTGGTTTTTGGTTAGCCAGTCGGTCGGTTGGTTTTGAGAGCCTTTCTTCTTTGGGTGTCTAATTAATTGGTAAGCACCAAGGACAGCACCCACACTAGCTGGCATTGGGTCTCAGCTGGGCCCTGTCCCTACTAACACCTAACTTGGATTCTAGGCACAGGAAGCATGTTTGTGCCTGGGTAAAAAATAACAACCACAACAACAGAAGTTTAAAAGCACACACAGCCCTCCCACGCATCTGCTTCATGGGGCTAAAGCCAAATGAGGTGAATAAACGAAAGGTCAAAGACGTATAGGAGGCTTTTTTAATGATTTTTTTTTTACCTACTTACACAGCAATGAAGACATTTCGGATTTGTGGGGGAATTCGTCAGTGAGAAATGACTGAAACCCCAGAGGCCAGTCTTCTGCTTTCTGTAACCCCTGTCTTGGCTTCCCGAGGGATGCCGAGATGAGAAACATCTTGCCCACTCTGATATTTCTTGGTAGCAGAGTAGTGGACACAATACGTCCTTGTCTGGAGCCATCCTTACAAAGACAGAACGTGCAAAAAATGCCATTATCTAAGGAGGGAGGGAAATGTTTGTGAACGTTTAATTTTATAATATTTATCCATTTTCTATTTTCAAAATAATTTCTCTTCTTGAGAATTTCATATATATGCAATGAAATATGACCATATTGCCCTGATTTTCCCCCTCCAGCCCCCCTCATTTCCCCACTACTTGCCCCTCCCAACTTCACACACTTTTCAAATAATCCATTAAATCCAGTTACTGCTGCTCATACGTGCATGGGTGTGGGGCCATCCACTGGAGCAGCAGAAACCTACCACTGGTCAGATTCTCAATAAAGAGTGATTCTCCCTCACCCAGCAACTACCCTCATCTGCCAACATCTCCTCAGTGAAGGGTGGAGCCTGGAGACCATCTAACCTTATCTATACTGAGATTTTGACTGGCTTGATCCTGTGCAGATCTTGTGCAGCTTTGCTGCTGTGAATTCATGAATGTGACAGCCATGTCACATCCAGAGGACAGCATTTCACAGCACCCCTCCCCATCCTCTGGCTCTTACATTCTTTCCACATCTTCTTACATGATGTTCCCTAGCCCTTGGTGTATGTTGGGGGGGGGGGGCTGTATTTTCTACTTTTTAAATTATACTCTTACTTGCATTTTTAAAGGTTACTTTCTTAAGAGAGTAAATTTAAAACTTGCTTTTATTTCATAGATTTTATTTCATAGATCTCTGGAAAGGAATTTGCAGTGGCCTTGACTCTGCACAGCTCTTAGGCTCTTTTGTCCTTAGAAATTCAAAGCTAGGTACTGACAGAGTGAGACAGAAATCCCAGCAAGTCCACCCAGAGCTCAGGTGACCGTGGGCATGTTACTGAACCTCTCCAGTTCTTCATTTGCTTATTAGAAAAGGGAAAGACACACAGGATACACTTTAAAGACCTCACAGTACTAACTGTGCTCAAAACCTAATGCAATCTGCCATGTTTAAACCATAACAAAAGGGGCTGCTGAAGGTAATTAGGTATCTTTGGGAAGTGCAAGATGGTAAATGGATGTCTGTTTCTCTCAAAGGATGTTATTCCCATCCGCCAACTCCCTCGGGCCAGGGTAATCATCAACAGTCACTCCGAAGTTTGCTCTTGTCTCTTTTAGTTCGCATACAGTTTGAAAATTATATGTGTGCTCATTCTGAGCTGGTAACTGAGCACTCATTACTCCACGTCCTTCAACAGTTCTACAGTCAAATCCTTCTTACCTTTGACCTGTTGGAAAGCAAAACTTTAAAAGACACAAAATCTGAATGGTTAGACAGGATAATATAACACTATGATAACAAACACCCAGAGAAAGCCATTTCTAAACAAGTTTGTGGAATAGACCTCTCAGAAGAAGAAATGTCTGCACTAAGATGGGTTAAAGAAGTGAACATAGGAAAAGCAAGGGAAGGAACAGTCTGTGCAAAGGTCCTGAGATGGGAAAGGCATTGCCATGTCCCAGTAGCCTGTACTGACGAGCTCTCTACAGCACAGAAGCAGCAGATGCACAGGGGTGTGATGTGATCTAACCCGAGTCTTTAAAACAATGGGCAGTCTGGCTGCTCTGTGGAAAGTGGATGTTTGATCGGGCAGAGGTGGGTAGTGAAGCACTGTGGTAGTTTGAATGAGCATGTCCCCCCCCCTACAGGCTCCATGCAATTGGACATTTTGTCCCCAGTAGGGGGCACTGTTTTGGGAGGCTTTAGGAGGTGCGGCCATACTGGAGGAAGCGCCTCAGGGTAGGCAGGCTTAGAGAGTCCATACGCCTTGCCAGATTTCCAGTTGCTTTCTGCTTCTTGTGCCTGTTAAAGATGTGATCACTCAGCTTTCTGTTCCAACCACCTGCTTCCACCATGCCTCCCTGCCATGATGGACTCTCTGGTATCATAAGCCAATTAAACTCTTCTTCCTTCTATAAGTTGCTTTGATCAGTTTTTATCACAGCAACAGCAAAGTGACTAATACAGTAATTTGTACCAGGAGTGGGGTGTTGGCTGTGAAGAACCTGACCATGTGGGGTTTTGGAGGAATGTGGAAGACTTTGGAGGTTTGGGCTAGAAAAGCAGTTGATTGCTGTAAGCAGACCTTAACAAGCCAGTCTAGTAAGTGCCTGGAAGAAAGTAGTGCTGAGAACAACGTAGTTCCAGAGGGAAATAAGGGCTTAAGCAGCAACTGGGATATTTTGGCAAAGAGTCTGGCTGGAGTCTGCCCACATACAACAAGATCGCTTGAGGTTAAGTTGAAAAGCCATGGACTAATTTCTCTGGTGGAAGAAATTCAAGACAGCATAATGTAGAAATGGTGGCATGGTTGTTAATGGTGACTATTACAGAGAAAAAGAGCAAATGGGCAGAAAGAAATACACAATATACAGGATGGATTGAAAAGAAGCACTAGGAAGAAAAATGTTGGAGCCTTGGCATGTGCTGGAGAGGATCCCATTGATAAGGAGATTAAAGTGATTAAGAAGAGGCCTAGAGATTCAAACTTAAACAATGGAGCAAGTGCCTCCAGGGCAAAACCACACCTAGTTATGCCTCCAACTTGTAAAAAGAAAATGCTACAGAGACCACTGAAGAGAAAAGCTTCTAAAATGGATAAAGCAGGCTGGAGTCCATCAAAGACTTGCAGTCAAACTTGGCATTGTCATTCACCTGGTGCTGGCTTTAGAGGCATGAAAGAAGCAAGAGTGAAGGGGTCATCAGTTCTTCCTTCTTGGTTTCAGAGACCCATGGAGGCCAGGCATCATGCAGCAGTGATTCTCCTGCATAGAGAAGGCCCTGAGAAGCAATTGCATGAAGCTGTGAAGGTGAAGCATGGTCAGCAATGGAGACCCCAAGAAGATGTTCATGATGCCAGAGCTGTGAGGCATCTGCCAAGAAGATGCATACAGGGAGTGGCACCAGCCAGAGAGAGGTGTGTGTTGTATGCAGCAAAGCTAGAGAGGCTGAGCCATCTAAGCCCTTTGGAAGTAAAGTCTCAGAAGTTGGATGTGGAGCTACTGGATTTGGTGTTTGCCCTGCTGGTTCTCAGTCTTGTTTTGGTCTGGTATTTCCTCACTATGCCTCCATTCCTCCATTTTGGAATGGTAATGTGTATTCGGTTCCACTGTATGTTGGGAGTATGGAATTTATCTTTTGATTTTATAAGGCCTTACAGTTAAGATATTTACCTGAGTTTCAGAAGAGACTTTGGACTGGACTTTTGAATAGTATTGAGACTGGTAATGACTATGGGGACTTTTAAGGTTGGACTAAATGCATTTTGCATTTTATATGGTCTTGAGCATAAGGGGGCTAGGGAGTGGAATGTGGTGGTTTGAATGAGAATGTCCCCCATAGGTTCCAAGTATTTGGACATTTTGTCTCCAGATGGTAGCACTGTTTTAGGAGGTCTTAGGTATGGCTATCCAGGAGGAAGCATGTCACTGGGGGTGGGCTTAGAGAGTTCTTAAGCCTTGCCAGATCTCCAGGTTCTCTCTTGCATCCTATGCCTACTTGAAGATGTGAAAACTTAACTTCTGCTGCTCTTGCTCCAGCCACCTCCAGCCACCATGCCTCCCTGCCATGACGGACTGTAATTCCCCTGAACTGTAAGCTCAAATAAACTATTCTTTCTATAAATTGTTTTGGTCGCTATCACAGCAACAGGAAAGTGATAAACACACCAAGGAAGATGGAGCTAACTGTGGGAGGGCTCTGAGGAGTGGGCTGGATCATGAGAGCCGTCATAGAGATGCAGCAGACAGATCTGAGACATATTTTGGAAATACAAGTAACAGGATTTGTTGATGGCTTACATGTTGTCAGGGATGTTGGGTGCAGTGTCTCAGGGAAGCAATAAGGATCCCCAGACTCTGGCTCTAAGAGCTGAGAAAAATGTTAATAAGAAGAGAATTACAAGGGAAAACCAGGCTTGCATTGTGAAAGCAAGATTGCCTATGCACAGATGAAGCTTAAACACTGAGAACAGATAGTGTCTGAGGGACAGAATGCAGAGAAGGTACCTAAGACCAGTGCCAGAAGATAGCAACAGTGAAGAGAGAAGAGGAGGAGGAAGAGGGAAACTGGGAGAGCGTCTTCTCCTGTGGTCCAAGAGAGACAGTGTCACGAAAACTAAAATCAGCAAAGTTAGTCAAGTGTTGCTCAGACATTTAATAAAATGATATCTGAAAAGTGGTCATTGAAAATGGTAACCTTGGGACTGGAGAGACATCTCAGTGGCTAAAGCACTTGTCATGCAGGCTTGAGGACTGGTGTTTGGATCCACAGAAACTTCCCACATAAACGCTGGGTGTGTCAGCCTCGTCTGCAGCTTCATCTCCAGAAGATGGAGACTGGGATTCCCCAGAGCAAGCTGGCCAGAAAGACTACCCATATCCAAGTGCTGGGTTTGTAACTTTGAAAAAAATTGTTATGTGTATGAATATTTTGCCTGCATGTATGTAAGTGCACCATGTGACTGCAATGCCCACAGAGACCAGAAGAGGGCATCAGATCCCCCATTAGCTGCCATGTGGGTGCTGGGAACCAAAACCCATGTCTTCTGCAAAATCAGCCAGTGCTCTTAACTGCTGGGCCTTCTCTCCAACCCCACAAGCTCTGAGTTTGATTGAGAGACCCCCTATCTCAATAAACAAAGTGGAAGAATGAGGGAAGATGGTTCTCAACATCAACCTCCAGCCTCCACATGCACGCGCACTCACACACATACATGCATAAAAAAAAAAATTTCATACACACACTTACACCACACACCATGTGCATGAAAAATGAGGAAAAAATTTAAAGTAGCAACCTGAAGTCCTTGGTGACTTTAACAAAAGCAACTTTGATGGCATGCCAGGGAAGTTAGCCTCAGGTGCCGAGGGTAAATAGATGAGAAGGCGAGATCAACATCTGTGGTGGTTTGAACGAGAATGTCCCCACAGGCTCCAAGTGTTTGGACATTCTGTCCCCAACTGGTGGCACTGTTTTGGGAGGTCTTAGAAGGTGTGGCTATCCTGGAGGAAGCACGTCACTGGGGGCAGCCTTAGAGAGTTCTTAAGCCTTGCTGGATCTCCAGGTACACTCTGCTTCCTGTGCCTGCTTGAAGATGGAGTGCTTAGCTCCTCTCTCTCTTCCTGCTACAATCACCTCCTTCTGCTGTGCCTCCTGCCATGACAGATTCTGATTCCTCTGAAACCGTAAGCTCAAATAAACTCTCCTTCCTATAATTTCCCTTGTTCACAGTGTTTACCACAGCAATGGGAAAGTAACTAATACAATGCTCAAATGTGATCTTTTTGCTTGTCTTTATTTTCATTTCTATAGGAAGAGGAAATATATTAATATGACTCAAATTCAAATGTTGCCCCCAAAAACGCATGAAAGGAGAAGGCTTCTTCCCATGTGCACCCGAGGCCTGCTATTCCTCCCAGAGTTCTTTGTGCACTTGGTAAGCAATAGGAACTCCGTATACCTCATCTTTTTCACCAGAAATCGTACTTAGATCATTCCATAGCATGGCACCATTGCCTTTATCATTTTAAGGCTCGGTGGAATTCCACGGAATGAGCCTGACAGTTTAACCAGTCCCTGTTTGGTGTTTTACCACTGCAAACAGAGCCTAAACAAGCATCATCTTTGCACGTATGTCATTTTATAAACGCATAAGCTTCTCCATAATAATTTAGAAGTAAAACTACTAGGTCAAAAAGAATGAGCCTTGGTAGTTTTGATGACTACCTCACTATCAGATTACACTTCATGAAGGCCGTACAGAGTGTGAGACCAGGGCGTATGAGATCATGTCCTACATGCTTGTCCAAATGATATTGGAACATTTTGATCCTTGCCAATCTAAGTATAAATGTGATATGAATGCTCTCTTTCTCTTTGTGTTTTTGCATGTCTTAGCCTTTTTAGATGATGAGGTAAAGGATATCTTCATCGAAGTGGACATGCAGTGGTGTTGAACATTCTATATTATATTTTACAAGGGCATCGTATGCTCCCAAACAAGAGCGATTCGTCTCTTTTTCTGCAAACTGCCTGGAGTTCTATGTTTAGATATTTGTTTCCGTTCTATACCAACTTCAGGCTGCTGCTTTAGAGACTCAGATTGTGTCAATATGGCATCTCTCGTGTGCTCAGACCTGCCTTCTCTTCTCTCGCTTTTCCGGTCCTTTATTTTCAATTCATTTTCTTACTTTTGTCTTGCATGCCACAGAGCATATTTTAAGTTAGGTGGATTTTTCTGTTCGTTAATTCCAAACTCTGCTCCTTTCTAGGCCCACACTCACTCAGGTTTCTTCTTTTCCGGTCTCCTCTGCTTTTCCCAAAATCATTCATTTCTACTCTATGCTCTCGTCACGAAGAATATTTCATGTGACAATTTCATTAGATTTTGCGTAATTCTAGAAGACATGCTTATGTTTATGAACAATTTTCATCTGTTACATGGAACATTTCTTTACAAATACTTTTTCTGTCCTTCCTCTTTTTTCTTGTGTGTGTGTGTGTGTGTGTGTGTGTGTGCGCACACACATACACATTTGTGGGGCATGCACAAATGTGTGAGTACACATGCCCATGTATGTGTGTGCACGTGGAGGCTGGAGGACAACCTTGGGTGTCATTTCTTGGGCACTGACCACCTTTATTTGAGACAGGGTCTCCTACTTGCCTGGTACTCATCAAGGAGGCTAGGCTGGCTGGCCAGCAAGTTCTGGGGATGTCCCTGGCTCTGCTCCCCAGAGCTGGCCTATCAGACCTGGCTTGCTTTTACGTGGGTTCTGGGGATCAAATGCAGGTCTTCCAGCTTACTAAGCCAAGCTCATTACTGAGTGAGCGACCTCCTGGCCCTTCCCCTTTTCCATCTGTGCTGCTCTTCCCTTCCACGTTTTCCATTCGCACTGTCTTTGGCTTCTGCCTTTGTTCCTCACGTGTTTACTCATTTCAAGTGCTCTTGTTGTGCTGTGAATAAAGTCATTATGGCTGTGTTACTTTTCTTGTTACTGTGACCAAATACCTGACAGAAGCAATGTAAGGAAGGAGAGGTTTTACCTTGGCTCACTGTTCAGCGGGAATAGTCCATCATGATGGGGAAGGATTGTGACCAGGGTAGTAGGAATGTGCCAACATGGCTTCTCACAAGCTATTGGCCAGAAAGAAGAGACAGGCCCAGGACCAGACTCTAATGCTGGAGGTCTACCTCTAATCACCTATATTCACTGGCTAGGCCCTACATCCCCCAAAGCATCAACAGCTGGGAGCTGTGTGTTCAAACACACGGGCCCACAGAGGACACCTCACATACAGAGCCTGACATGGGGGAAGAGGCAGGATGGCCTTCCAGGCTGAAGGAATTGTTCTTATGAGCAGAAACAGTGCAAGTTGTCTGAGACTTGGCAAAGCCAGTAGAGCTAATTGGCTTCATGAAAATGCAGTGCAGAGTCTACCCCCTTCCTTACCTCACTAATGATGCCCCCCCAATATCGATGGCTGGGGATGGAGCTCAGAAGTGCAGTTGTCCTGTGCTCAAGGTCCTAGATTCCATCTCCAGTACCTCTCCTAGCCCCAAATGAGTACACTCAGCACAAACTTCACTTTCAAGATGAAACCACATTAAAGGATGCCTTCTTCACATCTAGAAGTACTGGAGTTTAGAATTCAGGAAGGGCTTCGGCTGGAAGAGCAGACTCGTGCTGTCAGGATCTGGGGGTCATTTCCCCCAGGTTGCTCCTCATTTCTCCTTGAGCACCATGATTTGTAGGCAGCCCTTCTGCACATTTAGGGCTTTATGCTGTTGTTTCTTAGTATCAATTTTCATTTTTATTAAGAAGTTGGGTCTTTCCAGAAGAGAGTCACAGTCTTTCTGGTTTTGTCAAAACAAAGTACAGGGAAATCTTTAAGGAATTTATGAAGAAAAATTGAGGCCAAGTTATAGGAATGAAAGAAAATGAACTCACTTTGTAGACCAGGCTGGCCTCAAACTCACAGAGCTCCTCCTGCCTCTGCCTCCAGAGTACTGGGACTAAAGGTGTGTGTTCTTGTAGATTGAAAACCCAAAGGTTGAACGGGTGTGGGGCACATGCTTGTAATTCTTGCATTTGGGAGGCTGTCAGGAAGACCTCGAGCTTCCAGCCTGTCTATATATAATGGCAAAAAGAACCTAAACATTTGTTGATGGTGTTGATCAACGAAAATGGTTAAGTGTAAAAGAAAACGTGAGCAGTTCCAAGAGAGGGATAGGGAGAAGAATAAAGTCCTGGAGACTTTCAGTGCTCCTCGGGTGTGTCAGAGATGATGGAGCTGCTGCAGGTATGTTCACAGGTCGGGCGAAGTTCTATGAGAACCTTCTGTGGTAACCACTGTTCTTATTGAAATATGAGCCAAGCTCATTATTTGATCAAGAGAAGAGGAAACTGGAAGATAAATGGAGAGAGAAGATGGTAGAAAACTCATCTTGGAACATGCATAAGTCCAGGAAACATTGTTGGGCATATGAGTGTGAGCGTCTACCTCTATGCACTTTCTTGCTTTATATTGAAAGACTTTCCTTTCTAACTTTTAAAAGATGAAATGCTTATGAAAATAACCTAACTCTAATAACACTTGACTGGTGAGTGAGATTTGTTCATTCAGAGGCAGCTAGGAAGGGAATGTTTGGTGAGGGAAATACAGTAAACATAGAAACAAAAACAAGATGCAATGGAACACAGGATGCCGTGTAGCATGGACAGGATGCTGTGGAGCACCGACAGGTATCATGGAAATATTTCAAGTTGCATTTTACATTCATGGTCCTTGTTCATTAAACCACTCACTTCAAATTTGAAATCCTACTCCACCAGGATGCAATAAACGTGGTGGGGCAATACGGGCTACAGGCATATTTACATTTTCAGCATGTCTCACTGTACAGCATTCTATCCGTGGCATTAAATACATGTTTAAAAACATATTCATCTTCTTGATCCTACACACCCTAAACTGCCTTGTGCATCTTCAGAACTAAATGAATTATGCTCTATTTATACAGACTTAATGTTTGATTAAATCTTTCCATCACCTATAAGTCCAGGAAGTTGTATATGATATATAAAATACTATGATTGGGTGTGGTGATGTACACCTGTAATCCCAGCACTCGGGAAGTAAGGGCAATATAATCTTACACTGCAGTCTGCCCTGGGCAGCTGTGTTCCCCAGAGGTCCTGGTTCCTCCAAGCGGTGGGGCCTGCTATGGAGAATTGACTGTGGAACGTTAGCCACGGAAGGAGGGGCTTGTTGCACCATCTTGAACCAGAGCTGTGAACGCGAAGGGGGCGTAGCGGCTGGGCACGCTCAAGAACAGAATGGCCTGGCACTTATGGACCTGGGGCAAGATTGCTGGCCCCTGAGGTGTGGGCGAAAGCTAGCGGTGACTGTGGGTGGGCCACGGGAGTGATCTGGAATGGCAGGCTCTGAGCCGCAGCATAGACCTGGGCGGTGCAGAGCTAGGTACTGGGTGTTCGTTTCTTCGTAACTCACTCCTCTCCCCCCCCCATGGTAATAATAAATTTACATAAAGATATGTTATATAGTTTGCCTGATAGTGCAAAGAGACCCAGAGAGAACGTGGGTTACAGCACCATAGCAAGACTCTGTCCCCTCCCAAAATAAATAAAATGTTACCACTACTAAAAATATCATAAATTCTATCCATAAAAATACAGAATTTCATTATCCAAGGTATTCCTTTCCATGTTTAGAAAAGAACAAAAGCCAATTTTTATAAATGACAATGTTAAAATATGATCCCAATATTTTTCACACTCTTTTCCCAAGAAGGGTGGATTTGGGACTAGGGAGATGGCACAGTGGTTAAGAGCACTTGCTTATCTTCCAGAAGACCAAAGTTCAGTTTCCAGCACCTTGCTGGCAGCTTACAACCTTCTGTACTCCAATTCCAGGGAATCTGATGTCCTCTTCTGGCTTCTGCAGACACTGCACTCACACACATGAACTCCCACACAAACATATGCATATACACACAATTAAAAATTTTTAGAGAGAGGAGAGGATTTGCTTCCTCATGTTGAAATAGGGTGGACTTGTGATTGCCTTGACTTATGGCAGACCATTGATAAATGCTCAATGTCTGTATTTACATCTTGTCTGAAAGCAAGTAAAGTGTTTTTCATTAGCAGCAGACCATAATTGTTACTCACAACAGTAACCATGCTCCATTCGCCCCCTTTAGAACGTATGATCATTCAAGTGGTTATAGTTGCAGTGGCATCCGGGGAGATTCCCCTCCTTTGACAAGGAACAAGGAACTCCAGAACTGGCTTGTGAAAGCCCATATTTCCACTCCATTTGCTGAACACTTAAGTTCTGGTGGCTGGACCAGCACATAAGAGTCCTATAATCTTGATGGCATCATGCAGTTAAAAAAAAAAAAAAAAAAAAAAAAAAAAGCCTTGTGCTGTAATTCTCCATTGTGAGCAAAATTAACGTGGGGTTCTCATCTTTGATTTTGAAAGGTTTTAGAGACATTTCAGGAACAACAGACATGGCCATTATTAATAAAAGCATAATTATAATTACAAGAATTCAGCTCAAAAGACGTTGCTTTTAGGATGGAATGTTCCAGAAGCACAAGCGACATTGTGAACCCAAGGAATGTAAGTTTCCCACTTAGTGGCCACAGTGAGACCCTAAGCCTTCCTGGCTCCTTCCCAAGACACTGGCCTCCCTTGTGAGGGTTGCAATAAAACACAGCCAGTCTATAAATTGTTGCAACAACATCAGATTGGATGACCTTATGGTTATTTTAAAATTAATATGTAATATTAGCAAGTGCATGTCTATGGAAGAATATATTGGAGAAAATCAACTCAAAATATATATAGTATATTTTGTGTAAGTCCTTTGAATTCTCTCTCAAAATATTAACACATTTTCAGTTCAAAATAAGTCCTTAAATTGGCAATGTCTACATGTGATACAACAGGGGCTGTTTCCTTACTGAGAATTCTGAATTTTAAATTATGTTTTTCATTATTTGAATATTTCTGTACAATGTAACTTTTATAAGTACTAATAAGCTAATGTATTTTTTAAAAAATGATTAGGGCTGGCAAGATGGCTCAGTGCACTAAGGCCTAACAACCTGAGTTTGATCGCAGACCTGTATGGTGGAAGGAGAAACCCACCTGCAAATTGTCATCTGACCACCACATGGATACCACAGCATGCATGTGTGGACACACACACACACACACGCACACACACAATTTAAAGCCTCATCAAAATGAGTCAAAATTCCAGTGAGAGCGAGGGAGGGACTTACAAGGCCCCACCCCTAGAGGAAGAGCTACTGGAAGTCGATGGATGCTGGGGAAGGGACCATCATTTTTCTTTGGGAGTGTGGCTCTTGGTGGGATGCCCATTCTGTAGAGGATGGTATCACACCTGTGCTCATGGGGAAAACTGTTTGGACTTTGTGGGTTATGATAGAGAGAGAAAGTTGGGAAGGACAGATTTTGTAGAGATCCCAGAAGGAGTTGGAGAGAGAGTAAACTGTAGATCTGATCCAAATACCTTGCATACATTTATGGAATTCTTAAGAGAATAAAAGATACTATACTCACAAAGAGGCTCGAGCAGTGGCTCAGTGGTTAAGAGCACGAACTGCTCTTCCAGAGGTCAGTTCTCAGCGCCCACATCAGGTTGCTCACAGCCACCTGTAACTCCAGTTCCAGGGGCTCTGACACCCTCTTCTGTCCTCCAAGGGTACTGTACTTGTGTGCACAAACTCACATTTAGACATACACATAAAAACACATAATTAAAAGCAAAAGTAATCCTAAAAAGTGAAAAAGTATGCTCATAAATCTCCTAACTTATTAATATTGTATCCTTCTGTTTCAAATATTTCCAATGCTCTCCCTATACTTTTAGAAATATAAAACACCTTACCATTAAACCTCAATATATATAATTAATTATATATATGTATATATAATTAAAATCCTTTTTACAAAAACATGCATTTGTCCAAAGACAAGACAGAACATCCCTCATTTGGGAATGGTTACAGTGAAAACAATAGTCATTGTCTAAGATCTAGAAAAATACACAGCTAAATGTATGTGTAGCTGTTCATGGGAGTGGTATTCAGGAAAAGAGAACTTTTCACTTTCTGCATCATAAACATGTATCATATTTACCAAAAAAATGCATTGCCCATTGGACGGCAGCTCAAATGAATGTTTGTAACAGTCAAGGAGATCGGAACACTGGCAGGATATCGGGCGGCTTTTAGTCACTCTTCTTGTTGCTATGACAAAATACCTAACAAAAGCAAAAAGGAAGAAAAGGTTTCTTTGGGTTCACATTTCCACATGGAGTCCATCAGGATGGGTGAGCTGTGAGCCTGAGGCAGCTGCTCATACTGCAGTCAGGAAGCAGAGAGGCATGAACGTGGTGGTGCTTGGCTCACTTCTTCCTTGACTCATTCCAAGACTGCAGCCCACAGAATGGTGTCACCCACAGTTAAGGTGGGTCGTCCCATCTCAACTAATCTAGTCTAGATAATTCCTCACAGACCAGAATAAAGGATTCTCTCCTAGGTGACTTTAGGTCCTGTCAAGTTGGCCATCAATATCAACCAGCACAGGTGGAGGGTGCCATTATTGTAATGCTTTTTAAGTGTAATATATTTTAGCTTAGGAGACAGCCTGAGAGGCTATGTTTGGACCTCCATCATAGAGGCTCTGACCTCAGCAGGCCTCCAGAGAGTGCCAAGTTCTGGCCTCCCTCTGGCCTCCCTTAGGCAGGGGGTTTGAGAACGTAAGGAACTGCCTAAGAGGCCCCAGATCCAGCCTCCACATGGTGGTGAGCTTCCCCTAATTGTGCCATACCCATAACCCTACCTGGGATTTTGTGATGCCTCTCCCAAGGGCATAGGGCAGACCTGGCTTTGAGAGGCTAAGGCTGAGATCCTAGCAGACAGCCAGAGAGGATGGGTTCGGGCCTCCATCAGCATAGTGGCTCTGATCTCAGCAGACCACCAGAGAGTGCCAAAGTCTGGTCTCCCTCTGGCCTCCCTCAGGCAGAGGGCCTGAGAATGCAGGGGACTGCCTGAGAGCCCCCAAATCCTGCCTCCACGTGGTGAAGGAAGCCTGAGCGTACCTGACTGGAACTTAAATTTAGCTTCTGTGGGTACTCCTGAACAGCTGATGTGAAGCCATCAGTTCCCTCCAAATTAAACCTGAGAGAACCTGAACCCTGTACCAACTAGCTTTACATAACCAATAAAGGAAGGATCTAGGCACCCAGATAATACAATCAGAAGCATACTTCAACTTAATTCTTATATCAGAATCATAAACAGCAAAAGAAATTCACATGCCAAAACCACAACGAAAGAATAATGAAATGGATAATAATAAAATGGAAAGACAAAACACAATGTCCACACCAAACCCCACCAATCCTGTTTGACACAGAGAACTCCCTAGGGATAACACAGGCCACTGAATTTAAAAGAACAATCATAAACATGATCAAGGAATTCAATGAATTTAAAGAGCATATGAACAAACAAATCAAAAAACTAAAAGATAGGGATAAACTTCTGAATGAATTCACAAAGAGATAGAAACATTGAAGAAAACTCAGGCAGAAATGAAGAAGGAAGTGCAAAACTCAATAAGACAACTTGAAACAACAGGGGAAAGCCTCACTTCTAGAATGAATGAAATGGAAAACAGATTATCAACACTGGAGGATAAAGTTGAAGAACTGGACCACTCAACCAGAAAGTATGGAAAATTTTTAAAAACACAGGAATGGAATATGGAAGAGATGTGAGACACCATGAAAAGACCAAATCTACGGATCATAGGAATAGAGGAAGGAGAAGAATTTCAAGTTAATTGTGTTGACCAGATCTTAAACAGGATTGTAGAAGAGAATTGCCCCAAATTAAGGAAAGACATCCCCATACAAACACAGGAAGCACATAGAACACCAAATAGGATCAGAAAAGAAACTCCCCACAACATATCACAGCAAAAACACTAAATGTACGGAAAAAAGAATTCTGAAAGCAGCAAAAGAAAAACAAGTCACATACAAAGGAAAGCCCATCAGAATTACAGCTGACTTATCAATGCAAACTATGAAAGCCAGAAGAGCCTGGACCAAGGTACTTCCAGTTCTACATGGCAATAGATGCCAGCCCAGAATACTTTACCAAGTAAAATGTCTATTATAATTGAGGGGGAAAGAAAAATCTTCTGTGATATGAATAGCCTGAAAGAATACATGTCCACAAAACCAGCCCTTCAAAGAATACTTGAATCAATACAGAGAGAAGAGAAACAACTATACCCTAGGGACAACAAAAGAAAATAACTAAAGGTATAATCTGGGAAACACAGAATTAGACCGAGAAGAAAAACGGCAATCAACATGATGGCAACCAATACACACCTTTCAATAATAACCTTAAATATCAATGGGCTGAACTCTACAGTCAAAAGAGACATGGAAAGTGAATGGATTAAGAAACAAAATCCACCCCTTTGCTGTCTACAAGAAACTCATCTCACCTTCAAGGACAGGCACTACCTTATGATAAAAGGATGGAAAAGAATATTCCAAGCAAATGGAATTAAGAAACAAGCAGGGGTTGCAATTCTAATATCTGACAAAACAGACTTCAAAGTAAAACTAATCAGAAGAGATAAGGAAGGCCACTTCATCCTAATCAAAGGAACAGTTAATCAAGAAGATATCACAACCCTTAACATATATGCACCAAATTCTGGTGTACCCAAATTCTTTAAAAAACACTACAGGATATTAAGACACACATTAACCTCAACTCAGTAATAGTAGGGGACTTCAACACCCACTTTCTCCATTAGACAGGTCAACTGGACAAAGAATAAGTGGAGAGATGTCAGAATTAAACGATACTATATACCACATGGACCTAACAGACATATTTTGAATATTCCACCCAAGCACAAAAGAACACACTTTCTACTCAGGACCCCATGGAACTTTTTCAAAAATTGACCATGTACTGGGCCACAAAACAAACCTCAACAAACACAAAAAAAATTTTGAAATAATACCATGCATCCTATCGAACCACAATGCAAAAAACCTTAAAAGATTGACCATGTACTGGGCCACAAAACAAACCTCAACAAATACAAAAAAAATTTGAAATAATACCATGCATCCTAACGGACCACAATGCAAAAAACCTTAAAATGACACATAAAAAGCAGTCCTAAGAGGGAAGTTTATAGCGCTAAGTGCCCATATTAAAAAATTAGAAAGACCCCAAATAAATGACCTAACACTGATACTCAAGACACTGGAAAGGCAAGAACAAATGAAACCCAAACCCAGCAGAAGAGAAGAAATAACAAATATTAGAGCAGAAATTCAGGAAATAGACACAAAGAAAACAATACAAAGAAACAATGAATCTAAGAGCTGGTTCTTTGAAAAGCTAAACAAGATAGAAAGACCCTTAACCCAGTTAACCAAAAGAAAGAAAGAGCAAATCAAAATGAACAAAATAATGATGAAAGGGGAAACATCACAACAGACACCAAAGAGATCCAGACCATTATAAGGGAATATTTTAAAAACCTACATGCTACTAAATCTGAAAATCTAAAAGAAATGGATATCTGAAATCATGGGAACCTCCAAAGTGAAACCAAGAAGAGAGCAGCAGTCTAAACAGACCCATAGAGCATGTAAGGAAATTGAGGAAACAGTAATGCAAAGCCTCCCAACTAAAACATACCCCAGGCCCAGAAGTATGTGCAGCAGAATTCTACCAGACATTTAAAGAAGACCTCCAACCAATACTACTTAAATTATTCAAAATGATAGAGTGAGAACTCCCAACTTCCTTCTATGAAGACAGCATCATTATAATACCCAAACCAGGTAAACACACAACCAAAAAAGAAAACTATAGACCCATATCCTTAATGAACATAGATGCAAAAATTCTCAACAAAATACCTGCAAACCGCATACAGACACACATCAAAAAGGTCATCCACCATGATCAAATCAGCTTTATCCCAGAGATGCAGGGATGGTTCAATATACATAACTCAATAAACATCATAAATCATATAAATGGACTCAAAGACATGAACCACATGGTCATCGCAATAGATGCAGAGAAGGCCTTGA
>NW_008338533.1:7502422-7502881 GCF_000622305.1 Nannospalax galili | reverse complement strand
GAAAATTATAAATAGTTAAAGAGATTAAGGAAGACACTAGGAGATGGAAGGACCTTCCATGTTCATGGATTGGAAGAATCAATATTGCTAAAATGACCATCCTACCAAAAGCAATATATAGATTCAATGCAATCCCAATCAAAATCCCCATGACATACCTCACAAAATTAGAAAAAAAACACCTTAAATTCACATGGAAGCACAAAAGACCCCGGATAGCCAAAGCAACCCTGAGCACAGAGAGCAACGCTGGGGGATTACTATACCAGATTTCAAACTATATTACACAGCTATAGTCATAAAAACAGCATGGTACTGGCACAAAAATAGACACGTAGGTCAATGGGACATCATTGAAGATCCAAATATGAGTAAATTCTATATCAGCCACCCGATATTTGACAAAGGTGCCAAGAACACAAAATGGAGGAAAGACAGCATCTTCAGCAAATGGTGCTG
>NW_008338533.1:7493994-7502116 GCF_000622305.1 Nannospalax galili | reverse complement strand
CCATGAAACCATTAGAAGAAAATATTGGCAGTAACTTAACAATATATAGGTATAGGAAAGGATTTTCTAAATCGGACAGAAGCTACACAGGAATTAAGGTCAGCAATCAACAAGTGGCATCTCATTATACTAAAAACTCCTGTACAGCAAAAGAAACAATAAAAAAGTGAAGATAAAACCCACAGAATGGGAAAAAACTTCACCAATGACACATCTGACAGAGGTTTAGCATCCAGAATATATAAAGAACTCAAAAAACAAAGAAGGAAGAAACCAATGACCCAATTAAAAGTTGAGCTAAAGATCTAAACAGAATTCTCAAAGGAAGAAATAAAGATGGCTAAGAAACATCTCAAAAAGTGTTCAACATCATTAGTAATTAGGGAAATGCAAATTAAAACCACCCTAAGGTGTCACCTTACCCCAATCAGACTGGCTAGGATCAAGAGAACAAATGATACCAAATGCTGGTGAGGATGTGGAGAAAGGGGAATGCTCATTCACTGCTGGTGAGATTGCAAACTCGTGCAGCCTCTATGGAAAACAGTGTGGAGAACTCTTTAAAAAGTAAGGATTAACATACCATATGACCCAGTTATACCACTCCTTGGCATATACCCAAAGGACTCATCCTATTGTAGAGACACTTGTACATCCATGTTTGTTACTGCTCTTTTCACAATAGCTAAGAGATGGAAGCAACCTAAGTGTCCCTCAACTGACGAGTGGTTAACAAATATGTGGTATATATACACAATGGAGTTCTATTCGGCAGTAAAGAAAGATGAAATAATGAAATTTGCAGGTAAATGGATGGATCTAGAAACTGTTATACTAAGTGAAGTAACACAGACTCAGAAAAACAAACGACATGTGTTCTCCCTCATATGTGACTCCTAGCACTAAATCCTTTTAAATTTCAGGTCCTTTTATAAGATGATGCTATACAGAAGTCCCTTCTGCACGAAATAACTACCACCATCATGACTTCAGCTGAGTCTGATCGCTAAACATAAACACAATTGGGCTTGCTGACAGTTGTGCTCATTCATTAAAGGAGGGTCAAGCAGGGTCACAGGACCCTCACCGCAGCCACTCTTCCCAGCTGACTGAATGTAATTTGACCCTAATCACACATGGCTTCCTGGATTTGGGGAGGGCTAAAGTATACAATCTGGGGAAGGCTAGGAAGAAAAGGCATGACCCATTCTGGGTTAAGGCTTTCCAGTGTACATACCCTCAAGTCATACATACACCTCAGCAACCCCTCAGTTATCTCGGTAAGTAAGCTCTATAAATTCATCGGTTCCCCAGTAAAACTTTAATCAAACACTAGCTTGACATTAGACCCTTAAAAGGGAATAAGCATTGTTTAGCATCCCCAGGAAAAAAGTCTCACAACAGATGGAAAATTTATTTGTTAGTGTTATTATGTCTCATTTTTAAAAAAAGAAAAAATAAAATGAGAATGTAAAAGATGTTAAAAGGATGTGGGAATGGAGGCATTTTCCAAAATAGAAAAAATGAGAAAGCCTAAGCAAGTTATAGTCTGCTTAGGTTTGTTATGATACATAAAGAATGAAACAAAAATAATATACGCTAATCTTAAAATTTCTACAGTCATAGTTTAGTCATCTAGTTTGAGGAACGGAGTATACATCTAGTCAAGGTTTATCTGAGAATATTTGGTTTTTTTACGCAAGCTTTATCTACAAAGCACATGAGAATTAAAAGTACCAGACTGGTGCAACTAACCTTATTGGATGTTTAACAGCCATAGTTTAAGGCCTATACTAACGTGGTCAGAGGGACTTAAAGGACAGTTTTTGCCCCTTGCCCTCCAAGGTCAACTAAGTTCCAGGGGACTATGAACATCTCTCAAAATGTCCTGTAACTGTGGCAAGTCACCTGTTCTCTTGTTCAGGGAGGACATGGAGACCCCCATGAAATGGACTTGAACCAGTGTCCAGTCTACAAAGAGGAGGGTCAATTCAGAGGAAACATAGAAAACATTTCCTCCCTGCTTCCAGGCGAAGCAAGTCATGGTCGAGCAGGACGTTTGACTTATCTTCACATAGATGGAACTGGCAAAAGAAAGGAGCCAGGGGCTCCTCCCAAGCTCATGTGACCCCTGAGGAACAGATAAAATAAATTGGTTTATCTGGGCCAACTGAATGGTCTTAAATGCCCAAAAGGAAAGTATAACCAAAGAATAAAGTCATCAGTGTATTTCTTTAAGAGTTCAAGGGATTACACTTCCCATTAGGCTTAAGTGTACATAAAAAGCTATTTAGACAATTGTTTCTCATTGATGATTTTGTTCCTAATCAGAAAGTACTACTCAGATATAAGACTTCAAATCTTGGTCTGCAATACTGTAGTGCCACCTGTAGCTAAGGGAGACGACCCGCTATTGTTCTAAAACGATGGCTAAATATGTTTTCTCCCCCAACCAAAAGCAAGCCAGTAAGCAGCATTCCTCCATAGAACATGCTTCAGTTCCTGCCTCCAGTTTCCTGCCACAAATCCCAGTCTTGGGCTCCCTCATAATGAACTGTGACCCAGGAAAGGTAAGCAAAATAAACCGTTTCCTCCCTAAGCTGGCATTGATTAGAGTGTTTTCTCACAACTTTCATATGAACATTTGAAAATTGCCCTGTTCTGACTTTTTTCTAGTTCCCTGTCTAGAACTTGTAATGCTAATTACTCTTGCCTTTAATTCTTCACATCTCGCATTCATGATTCAAGGACTTTCTTCTCCCCTTAGAGACAAAAGTTATGCAACTTGGGAGTCTTTTAGATAGACCCACTGAAGGGGTACCCCAATTGCCTCACCCTGTGCCCCTATTCAACATGAAAGAAACCAGAGCAGTCTGCATCCCTATTCCCTATTGGCAATTTGGGTAACCTCTTCAGAGGATGGTGTGATAAGAATTGGCTAGGCAGTTAGGTTAAAAATACCTCAAAGAAAAGTAGCCAGTTTCTTGGATAAAGATCAAAATGCCCTTGGGCCTTTTAGCAGCATACTCTGTTCCAAAGGCCAAAAATGTCAAAAGTATTTGGGAGTTTGTATCTAATCTTTTTAAAGATTTTAGGGATACCTCTTCAGAGGAAGAATGTTAGAATAGCCAAAAGCCCCATAAAAATAAATCAATTGAGCCGGGCATGGTGGTGCACACCTTTAATCCCAGCACTCGGGAGGCAGAGGCAGGTGGATCTCTGTGAGTTCGAGGCCAGCCTGGTCTACATAGTGAGTTCCAGGACAGCTGGGGCTACAGGGAGACCCTGTCTCAAAAAAAACAAAACAAACAAACAAACAAAAAAAAACAACAATCAATCAAAGACGAGAGTACATGAAGTTATCAGAAAAAAGTGACGGGAAGATATGGCAGGAGTTGGAGGGGAGGGAGTAGGGGTGGATTTGATCAAATCACCTTATATGCATGTATGAAATTCCTAATAAATTATTTATTTTAAATAAAAAGAAAGAATGGCCTTGTTAAAATGCTTTTCATTTGTGGTTTTTTAAGCAAATGTCTCCTAAGAGAGGCTTTTTTTCACCTCTGGCATACTTTGTTGTAAGTATAAAGAAGTAAGAAACACTTGTGGCTTTATTAGTTCTTTCCATAGGTTAGAAGTGTCCATATCTTTGGAATTTTAATGTTGTGAGTTTGGGGGCAGAGCTAGGATATATCATTTATTGAAAGATAGTATATAAGAGTCTTAAATTTAGTAAAATATGTTTCGTGCTTGGATTTAAAATCATGGTTATCATTAAACAGCAACGTCTCTGAGACATACTCTATGCCGTACCATTCTGGAAGCATAAGTAAGTTCCTTATTCACACCAGTGCGCAAAACTGAAAAGCAGCAGAGACTTTTTTCCAGAAGCTAAATGAAGCAGAAAGGAATTACTCTTATGAGACTTTACAAGTAACTTGAAATTTGTTTCAATATAAAATAAAAGTCATAAAAAGAGTGATATATTTCAGACATTTCATAAAATATTTGCAAATGAAATAATATATCTAGAGTTGTGGCAGCTCAGTGGATGGTCACTCGCCTAGCATGAACAGAGCCCTAGCACTGCAGAAGTAATATGCCAGGATTTCCTTCCCTACAGTCCAGGATTGGGAGGAGGGATGAGAGACCAGAAAAACCAGACCACGTCCTGAGGATTCTGGAAGCAGTGTAAGGACTGCTTTCTG
The DNA here is from genome assembly GCF_000622305.1 of Nannospalax galili. Classification (NCBI taxonomy): domain Eukaryota; kingdom Metazoa; phylum Chordata; class Mammalia; order Rodentia; family Spalacidae; genus Nannospalax; species Nannospalax galili. The sequence continues at coordinate 7,497,908 of NW_008338533.1, read as the reverse complement.
CTTTCCTGTGTTTGTGAAACGTCCTGCAGGCGATGCTAAAAATATACATTGTTCTTGTTATCAAAACAAAATGGAACATTTTAAATGAACAGTAGACCATTTAATAAAACAAATACAACCATCATAAATGATTCTACATGATGGCATTTTTATCATAAAGCATGTTAGTATGTTGCCCAGGAATAAAAGCAGAATACAAATTGCATGTATACTTATATATGCGTATTATATGAGAATATAAATGCAATTTAAATAACATTGTATAATAACGATATATGTGCATGCATTTATACAGGAAAATATAGGTCTAAAAACAGAAAAAAAGTTGACCATCTCTTGATACTTGTACTGCAGCTGATTTGTGTCATTGTAATAAAAACACATTTAAAATTATCACGATTAAATAATCTCAAGAGAAAAAAGCTGAAGAATTTTTTATTTTTTTTATTTATGTGTGTGAGTGTATTGCCTGCAGGTATGTTAGTGCACCCACATCATGCAATGTCCACAGAGGTCAGAAGAGGGTGTTGGAGCCCCTAGAGCTGGAGTTAAAACAGTTGTTAACCACCAAGTAGGTGCTGGGTACTGAACCCGGGTCCTCCGCAAGAGCAGCCAGTGCTTTTAAGCACTGGGCCATCCCTCCAGCCCCAAAACTGAAGAATTTCTTAATTACATTTACTTATTCAATCAATCACTCGTTTGTGTGTGAGAGAGAAAGTGTGTGTGAGAGAGTGTATGTGTGTGTGGAGGTCAGAGGACAACTTGTGGGAGTTGGCGCTCTCCTTCACCATGGAGTCTGTGGGAATGGAACTCAGGTCATCAAGTTTGACAGCAAGTGCCTTTACCTGCTGAGCCACCTCACTGGCCCTGAAGAAATGTTCTAAATACCGTTTTCCTTTATTCATTTCTTTCTACTTGTAATTTTTGCCTTCTTAAAGCAGAGAAGTTTTCGATTCTGAGTCTTAGGGTACATTCACATAATGGGCACTCCTTGCTACTTGGCATAAGATGCTGCCAACTGTTTCTAAAACCCTGCAAAGAAGAGATTCCAGTCCAGGACTGTCTGTTATGATTGGTCCTGGAGACAGGACCACAGCACATTTAGCAGATATTTTTCATCTATAATATTTCTGATTTCAAGTACAGAAGAGAGGAAGTGATTTTATTAAGTGATGGAAATAGTTAAAAACAGGAAAATTCATTATGATTTATGTAACTATCCTTCTGAGGTCAAGAGTTAGAACTGTCACCAAGAACTCACTACTTAAGGGGGGGCTGAACTGAAAATTAAGGCACATTCTACTGGCTAGGGGGTGCTAGTAAAGCTACTGGTGTAGAATGTTCCTAGTCTGAGGATGCAAAGAATCAGCTATTTTCCAAACCTCTGGATCAAACTCATATGATAAAATACCCTATTTGTTCTTGCTTCAAATTGCAAAGTTGATTGATTGTACCTTTTAGTGCGTTGTATTCCAGATCAACCACTGATGGGGAAATGTGTAACCGTTCCACGAAACTTGTGTTTTTAATAATGTGTGAACATCGTGAGATCAAAACATCAAAAGCAGGAATTTCTAATAATGTTACTCATAAAACTATAATGGTTAAACCAAGCACCAAGTGACACATTAATGAGTGAGTTTAAGGGCGCTTTCTTCCTATGGCCTGTCAGTTCCTTCTGCAAACGGTGACACTCTCTGTCCGTGACACTTGATACTGAAGGAGACAAGTCTAAAAGCTGTATTCGCTCTCTTTTGGTGGTACACTAATATTTGTTTTACTTTCAAACATAGGCTTATGTGGCAGACAGACTAAAGCTGTCCTCATAATCTCCATCCCCTGCTGTGCTGGTCAGTGTTAACTATCAACACAACACAACCTAGAATCACCTGAGAGTCTTAAAGAGGAGTTATCTAGGTCAGGTTGGCCTGTATGCATGTCTGTGGGGGACTGTCTTGATTGTTAATTGAGGTGGGAAGACCCACGCTGAACGTGAGCAGCACTGTTCATAGGCTTGGCCCTGACCTATATACAGAAGGAGAGGGCAGGCAAGCAGGCATGTGTTTATCCCCCCTTTGTTCTTCACTGTGCACGCAGCGTGCTGAGCTGCTTGAGTTCCCACCTGATACACTGTAGCCAGGAACTGAAAGCAGAGATAAACTCTTTTCTCCTCTGAACTTCTTTTAGTCATGGTATTTTATCATAGCAACAGAAATCAAACACACGGCAGCTGTGGTCGCCTGCACAAGGTCAAGCCAGTAAACTTCTGACAGGGAAGGGGAAGGGCTCATGAGTCCCCACCTCTAGCTGAAGAGCTTCTGGGGGAGGGAGAGGAAGTTCTTTAAGTATGACCCTGGTAAGTCAACCTGTTCCAGTGGGTGGCCCGCACCCATAAATACACGGACGGCATGAATTGGAAGCACATGTATATTTTTTTAAAAGAAGTTGGGAGGGGATGAGGAGTAAGTTGATGGAATTAGGTGGAGGAACGGGGGAAAATAAAAACACATTGTATACATGTGGGAAATTCTTCCATGTAAGAAACCTTTTACTTACCCTCTGCCTGCTCTGTTCTAAACCTGATGCTCAAGCTGTACATCTATTGTCTCCTTCAGTTTCCATAACTTCACCGCACTGCAGGCATTGACTTCACATTTTGCTGGATCAGAAACTGGGACACAGACGCACAGCAAAATCATTTCTTGTACACATGACCTGCACAAGATGGGGCTCCTAGACATTTCGTCATGGGTATGGGAGGAGCCATTAGGCTCTACACATCCCTGAGTGATGGTTGGCAACTAACATTTGGGGGGGGGGGGGGGGGGGGGGCAATTTCTTAGTGGTGTAGCCACTGCTAAGTTTCCCTTGCTCAGTACACAACCCCTAGCTTGGGTAAGAAATTCTAGTTAAACTCAGTGGGCCACACACAGGAAGAAGACGTGAAAGCAGGGGGACGCCTTTGGTTCTCCAGCCAGAAGGGAGTCCTGGCTTCTTACCTCCTCCTAAATGACCATCTTTGCCTAGAGGCTATACCTGAGGTTATGACTAAAACTCCAGTCCAGACACGTATCCCTTCTGCTGAGGAGCTTTAGAATTTATCTCTGGGGGAATGTTACAGTAAAATTAAAGACCCATTAAGGGGAAGTTACTTCTTTTGGGTCAAGAAAATGAAATCTCTGACATGGTGAAAACGTAGCATTCCAGTAAGGCCAGTCGATCACCAGGCTAAGGTGCCACCCCTCAGGAAGGCAGAGCCACCTAATGCCATGTTAAAAAGATGGGAGGAATAATTATCACTTTAATAAGGTAATATACTTTTCCTTCCCAGAAAACCCTCCCCTAGTGCTGTTTATGAAGCTGGGTTAAGCCTTCCCACCCTTCTGAGTTACTCAGAAAAGTGTAACTTCTCCTTTTTCATTTTTGCAGTCTCTTTTTTTGTGTGTTTTGTTTTGTTTTTTATCTTTTTTTGAAGCAGGGTCTCCCTGTAGCCCCAGCTGTCCTGGAACTCACTATGTAGACCAGGATGGACTTGAACTCACAGAGATCCATCTGCCTCTGCCTCCCAAGTGCTGAGACTACAGGCATGGGGTAGCACGCCCGGCTTGCTCTCTTTTAGATGCTGGCCAGAGCCTAAGCCTGCTCTCTCTGGCTATGCTCTTTCTTGGACTTTTTCATTCTTTCTCTGTAGCCCTCCTCCCTGCCATGTGGCTGACTGTCTGCCATGGCTGATCTCCATCCATGCCAGCTGAACTCAAATGGCATGGCTTTTTCTATTCCTCTTCATTGCCATTCTGGGGTGAGCTGCTAAGATTTTAACGTGCCTGTCTTGAGGCTTTTCTTTTAAACACTAATAAAATTGACTAAACCTTTAAAATAAAGGGGGGGAAAGATGGAGGGAGGGAGGGAGGGAG
>NW_008338533.1:7486467-7493896 GCF_000622305.1 Nannospalax galili | reverse complement strand
GGAGGGAGGGAAGGAAGAAGCTGGGGCCCAGAGGATTGCTATTTCACACCTAATTATCACAAGTAGTGAATGACTGAGTCAGTGTTGCTACCAGAGTGCATGTGTCTCTCAGGCCCATATTTTTCCATTCTACCAATTTTAGAGACTGGAATGTGACAAAACATACCTTGAATATTGTTAGTTTTTTTGTTTACCAAGTTTCATAAAGACAATTGATATGCATAAGCTATCGCTGGTGCTACATCGGTTGATTCTAGTAGAGCATTGCTGTGTGAGACAAGGTGTGCAAGGGAACTCTGGTCTTGTACAGAATACGTCCTTTCCTTAAGTAGCTCAGGTTCCAGTTGTTTAGAAGGAACTGGAACAGTGAGGAATCCAGGGAAAACAAGTGCAGTACGTAAGAACGAACATCACTGGTGTCATCCGGGAGCTGCTGGGAATGTGGGGTCTCGGGCTCCACACAGGCCTCCAGAATCAGAATCCACAGCAGCGGGGTTTCGGGGCAGCACCTGTCAAAAATGGAGACGGCATGGGGCTGAGAGGTTAAGAAAGTCTTTCTCTGTACGAGACTGTATCTCTTAAAATGAAGGGAGATTTATTTTGATAATTTTAATTAGGCTAAGTTTATAGCTGCATAACCATGTAGATTGTGGCTCAGCTATTGGAGTGAACACTTCTAAGATAACTGAAACATTCAATAGTAAATTACATAAGAAGATTAAATACGTAAACTTGTTTCTAATTTTCCTAGTGCATATCTCAATATGCATGGCAATATGTCACGTGACATTTTCATACTGGTGTAGTATATAAGTATATCCCCACAGCTCCCTATCCTCCCTCTGCTTAACCCCCTCTGTTAGTCCCTCTGTTCCCCGGGACAATTTCTCTTCTTTCATGACATATATACTTACTTTATGTAGTCATATAAAATCAAGAAACCATAAATGAAAGAAAACACGCTAATTTTGACTTACTGTTACTGGTCTAACTCAGTAATGGGCTTTTTTCCAGTTGCAGGTCATTTTCCTGCAAAGGACATAATTCTTTTTTTTATAGCTGATAAAACTTCCGTTATATATGCACACCACATTTTCTTAATTCGTTGCTTTTCATTGGATACCAAAATGGGTTCTATAACTTAGCTACTGTTAACAGTTCTGCAAGAAGTATTGATGTATGTGCAAGTGTGTCTGTGGTACGTTACTTAGGAGCTCTTCTAGTAAATGCCAGGAGTGGTGTAATTGAACCATGTACTGTATCTATCATTAGCTTTGTGAGGACCGTCTATACTGATTTCAATAGCCGGACTAGTTTACACACCCATCGGTGATATGTGAGAGTTTGCTTTTGTCTAAACCCTTACCAACATTTGCTGTTATTTGTTTTTTTATTTATTTGCTTTTATTTATTTTTATGTGTGTGTTTTTGCCTTCATGTATGTAAATGCACCACACGTGTATCCTGCTTGCAAAGGCCAGAAGAGGACATTGAATCCTCTGGAAATGAAGTTACATGAGGTTTTTAGCCACGATGTGGGTGCTGGGAACCGAATCTGGGTCCTCCACGAGACAGCCGGTACTCATAACCACTTAAAGCCATGTTATTTGTTTTCTTAATCATTGCCGTTCTGACTGGAGTAATGAGACCCCAGTGAAGTTTCAGTTTATTCTCTGATGACTAGCAAGCTTGGCACCTTTTCATGTTTATTGGCCATTTGCATATCATCCTCTGAGACGTGTCTGTTCATTTTAATGCTCCATTTATTGATTTGGATTTTTGTTTTGTTTTGTTTTGTTTTTTGGTCTTTTTGAGACAGGGTCTCCCTGGAACTGTCCTGGAACTCACTATGTAGAGCAGGCTGGCCTTGAACTCACAGAGATCAGCCTGTCTCAGGAAGTGCTGGGATTAAAGGCATGCGCCACCACGCCCCACTTTGTTTTGTTTTTTATGTGTATGAGTATATTGCCTGCATGTAGGTAAGTGCACCCATGTCATGCAATGCCCAGGGAGGGCAGAAGAGGCCGTCGGGCAGAAGAGGCCGTCAGATCCCCTGGAACTGGAGTTAGAGACAGTTGTTAGTTGCCATGTGGGTGCTGGGATTCGAACCCGGGCTTCTGCTGAGCCACCTCTCCAGCCCCTGATTTGGTTTTTTTATTTTCATTGTTTAGCTTTTTATTTCTTTGTGTATTCTAGATGTTAATTCTCTGCCAGATGTACAGGTAACCAAGATTTACTCTGATTCTCTGTGCTGTCTCTTCACTTAACTTTTTCCTTTGCTGGGCAGAAGGTTCTTTTAATTCCAGAAGACCTCATTTGTCAATTGTTGACATTATTTCCCGAGTCCTATTTAGAAAGTCCTTAAAGATGCTTATTTCCTGAAGTGATTCCCCTGCTTTCTTTCTATTGGTCTCAAAGTTTCAAGTCTCTTTCAATGTCTTTGATCCATTTGGTATTGATATTTGTACAGGGTGAGGGATAAAGATCTACTTTCATTCCTCTACGTGTGGATATTCCGTTTTGCCAGCACCATTTGTTGGAGAGGCCGTCTTTTCTCTGACACGCATTTTGGGTATTTCTCTTTTTAAAACTATGTGGCTCTAGTCATATGTGTTCATGCATGCATCCTCTGCTGCTGCATTAATCTACATGTCTGTCTTCATGCCAGGATCATGTTGCTTTTGTTACTATGTAGTGGGACTTGAAATGAGGTGGTCATACCCCCAGCATTAGTCTCTTTGCCCAGGATTGCTTTAGCCAGATTATTTTTTTCTATTTCTACTAAGAATGGCGTTGAGGTTTTGATGAAGATTATATTGAAATTGCAAGTTGCTTTTACTAACTTAGCCATTTTCACAATATGAATTCTTCCAATCCGAGAGCCTGCGGGGTCCTTCTGTCTCTTAGTGTCTCTTTCAATATGGCATGTTAGATGTGCTTTGGTGCTACGGAGAAAAGTAGAGAAGAAAAAGAGAACGACAGTTACAGTTTATCTTGGTATGTTCATACTTAATCTTGTCGTGGAATTTCTGCTACTAACATGACTTCGAGTCAGAGTGTAACACGTAGATGAGCTGCTGTTGGCTCAAATATTTGTCCTTTATTAAGCATTTGCACTCTTTCTAACTTTTGGCTTTTTAAAATACTTTGTGGAGCTAGACAGATGGTTCAGTGGTTAAGGGTACATACTGCTCTTCCAGAAGACCCAGGTTCAGATCCTAGCACCCATGTCTGGTGGCTGTAACTCCAGATCCAGAGGATCGGATGCCCTCCTGGCCTTCTCCTGGCTTCTGTGGGCACATATCCACATACATATACACAAATAAAAATAAAATAAATAATTTTAAATATACAAATAAAATAATTTGTAAAATATTTTCCATTGTCTTATGTATGAATGTGTTATCTTTCTAGCAAAGTCAGGGCATTGATGTTGTTGTTGTTGTTGTTTTAGGGAGGGGTGATTGGTGGTGCTAGGATTCAAACCAAGGGCCCAGTGAAAGCTGGAGAGCACTCTACCATCTAGGAGCAATTCCTAGCATTTCTAACATGTGTTTTTAAATCAGTTCACATACAAGAAGAAGTCATCTTGTCTCCCCGGACAGTACATCACATTCAGTAAGGCTTTCTGAAGTAGTGGAGTCACAGTAGTGAAGCTGGTAAGGATAAATCAAGTTACTTACCAATGCTCTTTCACTAGTAAAATCTCTTACCCATAAAACACACGTCCTGTGTTAAGTTGATGAAATCTTGAAGACACAGGGAGACCTGTGTGTAGAAAAACGCAGAAGGCCTGTATTCCTCCCACATGGGAACATTTTAACAATCTGCTCCGCTGCCCTGTGTCACAGAAAATGTCCCTGTCTTTACCTGACCAGATCACACAGTGGCCACTGTGTGCTAGCACACTAGTAGACACTGGGAAAACAGTCCTTTCTTACCGTTTGGAACCAGAATAGAGGTGGCCAATTGGGGGAAGGGAAACAGCCAACCACGAAGTAGAAAAACAAAGGGTTGAAAACTACGATAACAGACACAAAGCAGGTGGGAGGTTTATCTGATGGGGATGAGTCAGACAGAACTTCCTGTGAGAAGAAATCAGATCTGAGACCTGAGAATGAGCAAGTCAGCCAGGCAAAGGCAGAGAGGCGCAGGAGTGGAAGACCGCGCGGCTGCAGGGAAGCCAGTCTCACTACAAGATCCTCCCCCTCCCCATTATCATTTTCACAGCCCAGGTGCTTCCATCCTGGCCGGTGGCCTCAGCCTGTCTTCAAAGGCCTCTTCCCCAATTAAATTTAAACTGTGCTGAGGTGTCATAGCATCCTGTTCTCTAACAAGTAATTTATTTTGGTGAACGGGGACTAGCTCATCTCTCATACTGAGCATTCAGTAACACCAATTATGCTTGGAGTAACTGGAGTGTAAGGGACAAATTTTATGTTTCCATTCAGCCAGTAGTTGCCAGAGCATCTGAAACTGCCCTTTATGTGTTGATAGTTTCTCAGAAAATCAAGTCTACTTAGGTACAGTGTTACCTCTGAAAGACAGGTCTTTAGATATTTTCTTGATGAAGAGAAAAATTGGAGCCTCTTTAAAGAGTTAGAGTAATTCAAATTATTAAATGGGTCAATGAAGTAATTATCACAAAGCTGGTCCATAAAACTAGCCTGCCTGGGGTTGTAGACATGTCTCAGCAGTGAAGTCCACTGACTGCTTTTGCAGACCTGGGTTTGGTTCCCATCAGCCACATGGCAGCTAACAACCATCCTTAACTCCAGTTCCAGGGATGCAATGCCATCAAGTTCTAGTGGGTAACCAACAGCAGGGCCAATGGCCAGTATTGTGGGAGGGTCTTTTGGTCTCCTGATTGCACAAATGGGAGCAAAAACAACTCAACAAATAAAAATAAAATAATTCCGTGCGTTCTATCATACCACAATGTAACAAAGCTTAAAATCAACACCAAAGTAACTACACAAACTCATGGAGATTAAACACCACACTGCTGAATTACGAATGGGTCAAAGGAGAAATTAAGAAAGAAATAAAAGTATTCCTGGAACTAAACAAAAAGGACAATACAACACAATAAAACCTCTGGGACACTTAAAAGCAGTCCTAAGAGGGAAGTTTATAGCTCTGAGTGCCTACATTAAAAAATCAGAAAGAGCCCAAATAAATGACTTAACATTGCAACTCAAGACTCTGGAAAGGCAAGAACAAATGAAACCTAAACCCAGCAGCCAAGAAGAAATAACAAAAATCAGAGCAGAAATCAATGAAATAGAAACAAATAAAACAATACAAAGAATCAATGAATCTAAGAGCTGGTTCTTTGAAAAGCTAAACAAGATAGACAGACCCTTAGCCCAGTTAACCGCAAAGAAAGAAAAGAACAAATCCCAAATCAACAAAATCAGAGATGAAAGGGGAAACATCACAACAGACCAAAAAAAGACCCAGAATATTATAAGGGAATACTTTAAAGACCTATACATTATTAAATTTGAAAACCTAAAAGAAATGGATGGATACCTAAAATCATGGGAATCACCAAATCTAAACCAAGAAGAGATCAACATCTTAAACAGACCCCTAACACATAAGGAAATTGAAACAGTAATACAAAACCTCCTGACTGAAAAAACCCCAGGCCCAGATGGATTTATAGCAGAATTCTAACTTTTTTTTTTTTTTTTTTTTTTTTTTTTTTTTGTCTTTTTTGAGACAGGGTCTCCCTGTAGTCCCAGCTGTCCTGGAACTCACTATGTAAACCAGACTGGCCTTGAACTCACAGAGATCCGCCTGCCTCTGCCTCCCAAGTGCTGGGATTAAATGCATGTGCTACCACACCCAGCTTTCTATCAGACATTTTAAAGAAGATCTACAGCCAGTACTTCTTAAATTATTCAAAAAGGTAGAAACAGAGGGAGAATTCCCAAATTCCTTCTATGAACCAGCACCACTCTTACACCAAAACCAGGGAAAGACAAAACCAAAAAGAAAAACTATAAACTCATAGCCTAATGAACTATGAACCCACAGCCTAAGGTGCAAGAATTCTCAACAAAGTACTTGCAAACCGCATACAAATATACATCAAAAAGATCATCTACCACGATCAAGTAGGCTTTATTCCAGAGATGCAGGGATGGTTCAATATGCATGTCAATAAATGTCATAAAATCATATAAATGGACTCAAAGACCACGGTCATCTCAATAGATGCAGAGAAAGCCTTTGACAAAATTCAGCATGCATTCATGATAAAAGTTCTAAAGGGAATTAGACTGGAGGGAACATACCTCAACATAACTAAAGCTATTTACCACAAACCCACAGCCAACATCATTCTAAATGGAGAAAAACTGGAAGCATTCCCATTGAAATCAGGAACCAGACAAGGCTGTCCACTGTCTCCACTCCTTTTTAACATAGTGTTTGAAACTCTTGCAAGAGCAACAAGACAAGAGAAGGAAATTAAAGGAGTAAAGAGGTCAACTTATCCCTTTTTGCAGATGATATAACACTATACCTAAGAAATCCCAAAAATTCCACCAGAAAACTCCTAGAAGTGATCAACACTTTTGGTAAAGTGGCAGGTTACAAAATTAATCTACAAAAATCAGTAGCCTTGGGGCTGGAGAGATGTCTCAGTGGACAAGAACACTGAGTGTTCTTGCAGGAGACCTGGGTTTGAATACCAGCACCCACATGGCAGCTAACAACTGTCCAGTCCCAGGGGATCCAACAGTCTCTTCTGTCCTCCACAGGCATGGGTGCACTTACCTACATGTAGGCAATTACATGCATACACATAAAGTAAAAATAATAAATAAAATATTTTTTAAACCAGGTTATATATATGAATAAACCTGATAAAATACACCAAAAATCTCTACAATGAAAATTCTAAATCATTAAAGAAAGACATTGAGAAAGACACCAGGAGACAGAAGGACCTCCCGTGCTCATGGATTGGAAGAATTAATATTGTTAAAATGACCATCCTACCAAAAGTAATATATAGATTGAATGCAATGCCAATCAAAATCGCCTTGACATACTTCAGAAAATTAGAAAAAAAATCCTTAAGTTCGTATGGAAACACAAAAGACCCTGGATAGCCAAAGCAACCCTGAGCAGAAAGAGCAACACTGGGGAGGGGGGCAGATTACTATACCAGGTCTCAAACTATATCACAGAGCTATAGTCATAAAAACAGCATGGTACTGGCACAAAAATGGACACATAGATCAATGGAACATCATTGATGATCCAAACCTGAGCACATGCAATTTCAGCCACCTGATATTTGACAAAGGTGCCAAGAACACAAAATGGAGGAAAGACAGCATCTCCAACAAATGGTGCTGGCAAAACTGGATCTCCACCTGTAGAAGAATGAAACTAGATCCTTATCTTTCAC
>NW_008338533.1:7484281-7485787 GCF_000622305.1 Nannospalax galili | reverse complement strand
TCTGAAAGAACAGTCAGTGTTCTTAACTGTTGAGCCATCTCTCCAGCCCCAGAAATATCTTAAAAAGTGTTCAACATTGTCAGTAATTTAGGAAACAGAAATTAAAACCACCTTAACCTTTCACCTTACCCCAGTCAGACTGGCTAAGATCAAGAGAACAAATGATACCAAATGCTAGTGAGGATGTGGAGAAAGGGGAATGCTCATTCACTGCTGGTGGGATTGCAAACTCAAGCAACCCCTATGGAAAACAGTGTGGAGAACTTTTAGAAAACTGAAAATGAACCTGCCATATGAGTTATGCCAGTCCTTGGCATATGCCCAAGGAACTCATCCTACTGCAGAAACATTTGTACAACCATGTTTGTTGCTCTTTTCAAAATAGCTAAGAGATGGAAGCGACCTAAGTGCCCCTCAGCGAATGAGTGGTTAACAAAAGTGTGGTATATTTACACAATGGAGCTCTGCTCAGCAGTAAAGAAAGATGAAATAATGAAATTTGCAGGTAAATGGATGGATTTAGAAACTGTGATATTAAGAGAAGTAACACAGACTCAGAAAAACAAATGACATATGTTCTCCCTCATTTGTGGATCCTAGTAACAAATCCTTATATGTGGGTATGTATCCAGATGTAACCACAGGAACCAGGAAAATGGAAGCAAATCAGGGAGGTAAAGAGAAAGAAGGAGCCCAAGAGAGAGGAAGAGTAGAAGACAGGTGTCATTAAGGGAGAAATGTGTAAAAACGGGGGAGTTAAATGGGAGGGGGAAAGGGAGGGTTATACATGGAACTATGGGGATAAGGGGAAGGAGGAGCTCAAGAGAGGTGGGGCCATAGCAGACAGGCATTATCAAGGGAGAAATGGAGAAAATGGGGACACTTTTAAGTGGGGAGGCAGGGAGGGAGGATAAGACAGGGAGAGAAAGAGGAGAGATAAATAGTGCCTAGGTAGTATAAAAAAACAGAGGGAATTGTATTAGTCCAAAAATCTACTGAAAAATTACACATACAATATCCCTACATGAGTCCGTGTATATAGCTGAAGGCTACATAATAAGAAACAGTGCCAGACAGGAGAAACCTTCCTTTGAGTTGTTGGCTAGGGTGGTCCAAGAGACTCCCAAATTACACAGGCTATTGCCACAGTCCTTGATTGCCTCCCAGAACTTGATGGTAAGACCCTATTGCTAAAGATAGGACATACTTTAGACACAGGATTTGGAGCAATGGAGCTGGGACTGACCTGGAAGCCACCTCCCCTGAAGGCGAGCTCTCATAGCTTTTGGAGAGCACTATGCAACCTGGTAAGAGAGAACATTAATCAATGGTCCAATCCCAGCTTTAAGGCCTAAAAACCACATCAATGACCAGCACATAAAACAACATTGGTGCAGTAGTGGCACTTATATCTTGAGGGTAACCAAACAGCTAGCTAATTGGACTTAAAGCCCACTCAACAGAAAGAAACTCGTGTGTGATATTATAAGCCTAGTCAAATGCACG
>NW_008338533.1:7468187-7484223 GCF_000622305.1 Nannospalax galili | reverse complement strand
TACACCTAAGGCTCATGGAACATAGAACAAGGGATGAAGAGGACACTAATGAATCAACTCTCATCAATGAGGGTCCCTCATGCAACAGAGAGCCAGGAACACAAAGGGTCACAAATGACATCTATGATGCAACCTCTACACCTAAGGCTCATGGAACATAGAACAGGGATGAAGAGGTCACTAATGAATCAACTCTCATCAATGAGGCTCCCTCATGCAACAGAGAGCCAGGAACACAAAGGGTCACAAATGGCCAAAATGTAGAGATTAAGAGTTTGAAGAATACTGGTCCTTGAACAGGACTCCTGTATTAAAATCCTCCAACTCAGGGCTCAGGGACCATTGCAGAAGAGGGGGTAAAAAGATTGTAAGATCCAGAGAGGAGGTGCATGACCATATGGAAATAGAGTCTTACAGGCTCCTGGGACCCTGCTCATACAAACCTACAGCAATGGTGTCAGCATGCACAAGACCCATGCAAACGTAAGCAGACAAAAACCCAGTACACACCCACTCAGCTCACAACTGCCTGTAACTCCAGCTCCAGGTCAACACCCTCTTCTGGCCTACATAGGCACCTGCACATATGTGCACATACACCCATACAGACGCACATAAATACAGGTAATTAAAAACCAAATAAATCTTTTTTAAAGAAGAAAAAAAATAGTTTCACTGATACCTTAGCCTCTTGCTGTTCAAAGGGTGAGCTGAAAGCCTGGGGTCACTTGGGAGCTTGTTAGAAATGTGGAATTTCTAGACTACATCATATTCCTATTAAATAATAAACAGCAGCTAAGCAGGGGATTCCAACTCACAGCACATTCTGAGAAGCACCATCCTACCCTTAACCTACCAGCACCAACAGCATGCAGGGCCATCAAATAAATCTTCCAGCTCCCACCACCACCAATATTTTATACAAGATGCATGTCCTGTTCACTCTCCAGCTAGTAAATGACTGTGCACTTTCTTCAGGCAAAGTTTTTTGCCTAGTGATGTGGAATGTTTATAATAAACTTATCCTTGAGCGGAGAAGATTAATATGGTACAGACACTTCAGAAATTGATTTTTTATGAGCTAATATTTCCTGCTTCTAACATCGTATTCTAACTTGAACAGTGCTCTGTTACTCTATTAATCTCTCTGGAGTCCATTTTTTCTGGTTAACAAACTGCAATAGATGTAGGTCACTTAATCAATTGTTGTGAAGATTAAATGAGATGACATCAGTGATGTACCCTGCATCTCAAGAGTTTTTTGTCTTTTTTATTAGTATATATGAATCATACATAATTGGTTTCACTATGACATTTTCATACATGTATGTAATGTATTTTTATCACATTCACCCCATTACGTCTGGCCCTCTCCTCCTACTGGTCCCCTTTCTCTTTGCAACTAAAATTAGTCTCCCTTCTACTTTTATGACTTTTTATAGCCCAGTAAGTTTCGTTAGGGTTGTTTACAAGAGCGTAAGGGGTTATTTGCAGGAATGCGTGCACCTTACCAGTGGCTACACCACTAAAGAAAATGTCTCTCCCTCTCCCAGCTTTTTGTTTTTTCTTGTCATTGTTTCTTTGTTTTCTGAGACAAGATCTCCCTATGAACTTGGGCTGGCATAAACTTGCTGTGTAGCCCAGACTGACCTTGAATTAACGGTCTGCAGACCTCCCATGTGTACTTACAAGTGTGCACTGCCACATCTGGCTCTCCTTTCTGTTCTGCCCCCACCGCTCACTTTTGACAAATCTCAAACATTATCTCCCATACATTCCTTTTTAAAAATACATTACTACTTTAATTGGTGAATCATACATTTTTGTGGGGTACAGTGTGACATTTCAAAACATGTCTACAATGTGTAATTATCAGATCAGTGGATGGCATATCTATCACTTTGGGAATATAACCACACTATATAAGGTTTAGAGGTTATTCCCCCATCCAGATGTATCCCTGAACCTGTTACCTATCCCCCATCCATCACACACACACACACACACACACACACACACACACACACAAGCATGCACGTACCCATGCCCTTTCCAGGCTCTGATAACCATTATTCTATTCTTTACCTCTATGAACACAACATTTTAGCTTCCACAAATGTGGAATATGCAGCGTTTTCCTTTCTGAAAAGCTTCTCAACTCTTACTAGGGATGACTCTCTCCTGCAGCCACGGGAGCCACAGCAGGTTCACAGGGCTCAAAATTCTCAGGCCCTGATGTCCCCGTGAGAAGGTCGCAACAAGGCTGATGGATGGTGAGCTGATTGGTGAGGTGTTCTCAAATCCCCATCGCAGTCCCATGGAGTGGGATAGGAGCGGAAGGTGGGCTCTCGCATCACATGATTAAAATATGAGGCGAGCCAGGCGTGATGGTGCATGCTTTTAATTCCAGAACTAGGGAGGCAGAGGCAGGCAGATCTCTGTGTGTTCCAGGCCAGCCTGCTTGGTTTACATAGAGAGTTCCAGGTCAGCTGGGGCTACAGGGAAACTGTCAAAAAAAAAAAAAAAAAAAAAAAAAAAAAAAGATGAAAGGAAAAAATAAGATGGGTTTGTTTTACAAAAATAAAAAAAATTTAAAAAATAACCAAAAGCAGCACTTGCCTAGGCTCTTCTGGGATCCATTACATGGAACTTTGTACTTAGAAACAGAAGGATCTAGACCCACAAACAAGGCAGAGCAAGTGGATGAAGGACTAGGGCTGCATCAGGGGTCAGAAGCATCAGCAGATACCCAGGTGCCTAGAAGACAAGCCTCATGGGCAGGGACACTACATCATCATCTGTGGTCCATGGGAGGACTCAGATCACTAAGCAGGACAGCAACTTACTCGATTTGTGTATTAAGGATTTGGCTTCCTATGTTACACGTAGCATAGAGCAGTGATCCTCATCTATAATCTACACTATAATCAATGGGGAAAATTGTTTGAATTCCTCATAGCCAGGCTGGGCTCCAAACCAATTAATTCAGAGCCTCTGGGGGTGAGGGAGATACTGAACCTTCAGGATGCTATGTTTATTTGTTTGCTTTCAGATGAATCTAATGTATCCAAGGTTACAGGCTGTACCACTGGAGGATGAGAGAGACGAGTCAGGCAGGGACACCAACTCAGAACATGACCATATTAGTCCACGCGAGGTGATGAAAGCTTGGCTGATGTGGAGGGCGATGGCTTCCAGCTGTCCATTAGGATGCACAGGAACAGAATGAACTTGAAGGGGTGAGGTGTGATCCAAGAATGAAGAGCGGTTCCTACATGTACATACGTGTGGTGGCTTTTCTCTGAGGGTTTTTTTTTTAACTGTTTACAGAAACTAGGTTGAGTTGGGATGAAGAACAGAGTTCAGACCACATTAAATTTGAAATATAAACATATTATCCAAATGGAAATGCCAAGCATGTAATTAGACTCAGACCAAATAACTGGCTGGACATAGATAAAGTTTTGCGCACGAGAATAAATGAAAGGTGAGGAGAAAGAAATACTACGTGCCAGCCCAAGAGAAGCACAGATTGTGGTGAAATGACCCAGTCTGTGTATTTATGCTCCCAGGGGTAGTGAAACAGGCTGGACAGCAGCTTACAGATTTTACCGATAAAACCTCTGACAAAGACACCTCTTGAGGCTGGAGGGGCAGACAGCTCAGCAGTTAAGAGGGCCTACTGCTCTTGCAGAGAACCCGGGTTCGGTTCCCAGTACCCACCTATATAACTCCAGTTCCAGGGGGATCCCACACTGCTGGCCTCTTAGAGCTCCTGAACTCATGTGCACAGGCTCATGCATCATTAAGAACAAAATAAATCTTTAAAAATAGTTTTAATTAAATATGTCAATGCTGTTGTAATGAAATGCTTCTTCTAATTATGTGGTTATTAAATTTTTAAAAATCTAAAAAAACCAAAAATTGCTCTAATCTAATTTAGCATGGCAACTACTTTTCAAGTTATTAAAAATCATTATTATACTCATTAAATATATACATATAATTTTAAAGACACCTCTCCCAGAGGAGTCACTGTCTTCAGCTCTTTACCTACTGGTGAATCCACTAGGCTCCAATGGGGAGTTCCCATCTCAAGGCCACACAGAGGGCCCTGGTCTAACCCAGGAGGACACAAAACAAAACAAAAAGACATGAATGTGAGAAAGAGATTATTGGAAAAGAGTGGACGTGATGGGGGGAAAGGCAGAGGGGATGGGGATGAGGAGGATGAGGCCATCACAACGCCCTACATACAAATGTAAAATTAACAAGGAACAAACTAATTTTTAAAAAAGAAAATGTATGAAATTTTCAAAGAATAAATAAAAAATATTGCCTTAAAAAGATGTCTCCCCTATGTTTCAACTAGTCCCAAGGATGTTGGGAAGAGGAATAAAATTCTCCAAGTGCTCAGTAAAAATACAGAGAACTTGAGGGATGACCCATTACGATGAAGGGCATCACAGGAAAAGATTTGAGGGTGTGACTGGGTTTCTTAGGAAGGAAATATCGCTAATGGAGTGGACGTAGACCTCCTGAGCACCCTGATTTCTCCTCCCAGCCTTTTTAGACTGAAATAATTAAACAAACGCTTTCGAGAAGTCTATTTTTTCTAGAAGCTTGTACCAAACTTCTTACATCCTGTTAGTGTCAGAAAGAATCATGAAGTGGCAGATAGATGCTCTAAAGTGGAGCAGTAATTACAGTAAAGAGCATAACTATTACTTATAATTACACGCTTCTCAAGAGTTCTTTGCTCCTAGTTCTAGAAGTCTGACCCTTTCTGAGATAGAGTAATTGTAAATACTAGGGAAGGAAGACAGATTTAAAGGTTATCTGTCAGAAAAAAAAAAAAGGGTAAAATACACTTCAGAAATTTTTCTATCCTCATGAAAGAACTTTTATTTTAAAAAAAGCTAATGTCATCTTAAGAAATGAATATTTAAAATTATAATGAATATAAATAATTTGTGTTAAATTCTAGGAGAATACATACAACTTCTAAAGTAGTATAAAAGGTAGTTTAAAGGCCAGGCATGGTGGTATGTGTCTTTAATGCCAGCACTCGGGAGGCAGAGGCAGGTGAGTTCAAGGCCAGCCTGGTCTACGTAGGAGTTCCAGGCCAGCTAGGGCTACAGGAAGACCCTGTCTCAAAAAGAGAAAAAAGAAAAAAGTAGTTTAAAGCTGAGTGTGGTGGTGCCTGTAATCCCAGCTCTCAGGAAGCTGGAGCAGGAGGATCTTGAGCTCAAGGCCAGCCAGGCTATACAGGGAAACATCTTGAAGAAATTTTAAAAAAAAAATGTTTTCAAAGTAATATCATAATAATCTGCTAAAATAAAGGTATATTCATAGAAAATTTTTATAATAAGAAAAATAAAGGGCCAGGAAGATGGCTCAGCAGGTTAAAGGTGCTACTTACCAAGGCAAATGACCCGAGTTTAGTTCTGGAGTCCACACGGTAGAAGAGGACTGGCTCCTTCGAGTTGTCCTCCGCACACACCATAGCATGTGTGAACTCACAAGCACAGGACTAAATAAATGTAAGAAAGAAATTAAAGAAGTGAGGACAGCTTGTATTCATTTTACAGGCAGCATCTTTCCATATTAAGGTGTAAGGAACAAGTCACCGCATCCAGGGACCTCTAGCCTCTCTTGCAGTCTCCTCTCCCTTGACAATCTCTGTCACAACACCTGTTGATGTAGGTATCTCCTGAATTCTTTAACAATCCCTAAAGCCCTCCTGGACATCTTTACCGAGACAATCTCAAGCTCACTCTGTTCAAAACCAGTTTCCTCCTGTTCCCTTGAACCCTTGCCCTCCTCTTGAGCATTGCTTTCTCCTTATATCCTCCCTAAACTCCTCATCCCTGCTCGACTGTCAATCTGACGCCATCTTTGTCTACTCTTGCCTGCAGCATCTAGTACCTTGTTCTGATGGCTGGTTTTATTCCTGTAATTAGACTGAGATGTTACTAGGAGACGGGTGAGGCACAAACCGGCCTCTGGAGAGGAACAGCTCCAGAGAGCAATGACCAAGTGGGGAAGTCCTCTCTAGTTGTGGGCAGCACTGTCCCATGGGTAGGAGACCAACCAAATGAAAGGTGCAAAGGAGAAAACCCAGTGCCCACACACCCCTCTGCTTCCTGTCTGCCAGGCGGTGAGGAGTCACCCCAGGCCCAGAATTACCAGGGCCTGAGTCTAGTACTGAATCTTCTGAGTCATGAACCAGATAAATCCTTCCCCCCTCAAGTTGCTTATGTCAGAAATTCAGGGACAGCAATGAGACAGGGTACCTGACACCCTGGACTTCACCTCTGCACAGTTTGGAGTCTGACTCTTAGTCATAGTTCCCTCTGAAAGCTCCATGTGAACCCTGTGATTTCTGGGAGGGCTGCTGTTAGGTCATTCCACTACAGCACCCACAGAGGTGTATTTTCTGGGAGGCTAATTAAACTTGGATTTCAGAGCCCAACACTTACAAGGGCCTCTTCCTGGGCTGTGCATCAAATGCCACATTTGTAACATCGTATTCGTTTCTTTGAGGAGGACCCCCAGTTCAGATCCTCTGGAACACCGGAAAAGCAAACTGAACTGGCGGTACGGCCTGAAGTGGGCTGTGTGGGTACAGGAGTGGTGGTACGGCCTAAAGTGGAGTGTGTGTGGGTACAGGAGTGGCGGTACGGCCTAAAGTAGGGTGTGTGTGTGGGTACAGGAGTGGCAGGCTTCACCAGTATCACCCCAACCCCAACATCTTACTTGAAAGGAAATTCTAAACATTAAGAAGGATGCTTTCTGAGCTGGAGAGATGGCTCAGTGGTTAAGAGCACTGGCTGCTCTTGCAGAGGACCTGGGTTCAGTTCCCAGCACCCATGTGACCTAACAACCCAACTACAGTCCATAATTCCAGTTCCAAGGGTCCGATGCCCTCTTCTGGTATCCTTGGACATAGTGTACACATGGTATGTTTACACACATGCAGACAAACCATTCATATACATTCATACACATAATAATAAATATACCAAAAAATTTTTAAAGAAGGATGCTTACAATAAGATTTATCATTAACCTTCACTATAACCTAACGGTCCTCCGCAGGCCTCTATCAGTGGTTACCTCCCACCTCAGTTCCCCAAGAAGAGGTCAGTCCCTCTAATCTGTCTCACTCCTACAAAAACAGTCAGCTTCCAGTAGTCTGGGACATCCACTGGAGGATGGGAAACTCATCAATGGCCGCACCCTCAAAAACAAATGATCCCCTGACATGGTGGTGCACACCTTTAGTCCCAGCACTCTCAAGGCAGAGGCAGGCAGATCTCTGAGATCAGGGTCAGCCTGGTCTATATAGCCAGTTCCAGGCCAACTGGGGCTATAGGAAGACCCTGCCTCAAAACAAAACAAAGCAAAACAAAACACAAATGATTCTCTCTCCAGCAGCAGCTATCAATGAAATTATCAAGTATCGATGATCAAGTATCATTGTATTACACGAAATACAATGTATTTTGTGTAATTCTTTTTAACTTGGAAGCTCTGTCATCTGGGGTGCAATCAGTCTTTTTTAACAATTTAATCCTACCCAATCCAGGGCATCCCTGGGCGAGCTTTGTAATGCAAACTTCCTTGTGTCTTTATGTTGTCAAATTTGTTGGGTCTCTTTTGTCTTTTTTGGCTGTTCTTTTTCAATCTAGACCAACTTTTTAAATCGGATTTATTACACCAAGATTCTTCGCTTAATACATCATTTTCTGTAGAATTTGGGGGTCTTAGCTTCCTTGAATGAAATTTTGTTGCTGTTATTTTATAAATAACTTTTTATTATTAGTTTATATTAGCATATAAAGTGATGAGTTTTATTACGGCATTTTCAAACATATATGTTATACTTTGTTCTTAATCTTGAGCAAAGTCCTCACCTCTCAGGGGACCCATGACACTTGACTACACCCAAACATCTAGTTTTGATAAACTGATAAATATTGATAAATCAAAGTCCTTGCCCAAAGATGAGGGAATAATAGTAAAACCAGTTCTCTCCCTGATCCAGTGGGAAGCTTATCCAGCTCTTATTGGTGAAGCCAAATCCCAATTTCCTGGGTCATAATCTCCCATCTGTCACAGCCTTACAATACGTCTCTTTAACTTCTTGAGCAAAGACATCAATCCTATGGGCCCTGTGCACTCGTTCATGCCAAGTCAACACATCCACTCTCTGAACTGTAATCAGACCATTGATGTTTCTACACACCCGGATCCCTCTAGATTTTGAGCACACCTGTTTCTCTTACACTTATCTGTCTTTTCACATGCAGAGCAGATTTTACAACTCCATCATGACCACAAAGCTACAATAATAAACAAGATTTTTTTCCTTCTCTACGCTAAAAGATGTCACAGATTTCATATGCAAATTTTACTTTCTGTGTTCATGTTCCCTCCCTAACCATGACCAAGAAAGCAAAGCTAGGCCTTCAAAATAGCCTGATAAATACCATCTAATCACTCTCAATCAGAGCTCCAGCCTGCATTTCTGTCACTGCTATAGATTTTAATGATCTGAACAACTCATTGGGCAATCTTCCCATGTAACCACAGACCACTGGCACATCGCTCTCCCTTAAGTTCTGAGTGTGCTATTTTAAAAGTAAAATTGCTAAGCATTGTAAAAGAAAAATCAGACTGCTATAATTATGTGTTTAAAAGGCTGAAACACCTGAAAGGACAGCCTCTGATCCCTCCTTCCACTGAATTGTACATAAGGATTCAAGTTCAAAGACTGTCCAGGGGTCTGATGTCTACAAGAACATGAAGATGGGGCTGGACAGATGACTCAGCAGTTAATATCACTGGCTGCTCTTGCAGAAGACCCAGGTTCAGGTCCCAGCATACACACAGTGACTAACAACCATCTATAACTCCAGTTCCAGGGGATCCAGCACCTTCTTCTGGCCCCCTCCAGCACCTGCACACAGGTAATACACATACATACATGAAGACAAACACCCGCCACATGAAACAAAATTAAATAAATAAGTCATGTTAAAAAAAATTTTTTAAACCATGGAGAAGTTCATATGTGACAGACTATATGATCAGACCAAAATCCACTTCAAGAATGTTGGAATGCAAAGTCACCAGCACTCACCGAAGGCTCTGAGTGTCAGTGGAATCTCTAAATAACATTGTACTCCCATA
The DNA here is from genome assembly GCF_000622305.1 of Nannospalax galili. Lineage (NCBI taxonomy): Eukaryota > Metazoa > Chordata > Mammalia > Rodentia > Spalacidae > Nannospalax > Nannospalax galili. Next base: position 7,475,025 of record NW_008338533.1, on the reverse strand, counting down.
ATAATGAAGAAGAAAAACTGTGATCACCAGAATTCCTTCACAGGAGCAGAGCCAGCTTTAGAAAAGATTGCTTGACACGCCAGCCTTGGGAGGATGCTGAGCACAGGAAACCTGATGAAGAAAGCTTTGGGTTGTGTCAGATGCAAGTGGTGGTGTTGCAGGCAAGACAGTAGGAATCTACAGTGTGCTCTGTGGTCTGTGAGCAAGAATTCCTGGATAGGAGCTGTGACTGCAAAGGCTGATTGACTGGTTAGAACTTCAGTAAGTGGAGAGGCTGGACTGCTTCGAGTCCAGAGCCACCATCAGCCCCCTTAACAGGCATTCGTCATCCATCTCTGTCATCTTTGTCACCATTAGGTAAATACTTTGGAAGGTTCAAACAGACCCCTAGTTTCCACCAACCAAAGAGCTAAGAATACTGTCAGACATCGTCTGAGGCTTGCAGTGGAGCTTGCCTGCTTTGCTGAAACCTACCTCTCTACCTGACATTTCCACTGATGGATTTCAAAGTGTGTTGATTTATGATCATCTTTGTCCTGTTTCTATAAAAGCTTCATGAAATTGCTGCCTCATTGGAAAATGGCACTTGGGGAAAATCTGATCTGTTCCCAGGCCGTGGTCACTCATACTTGACTCCAGAATAAACCATCACTTGTGTTCCTTTAAGATGAGAGCTGTTTCTTTAATTGGATGATTCCCTTTGTACATGGCTCCCATAAAACTCAGTAAATTCCTCAAAAATCTATGAAGATTTGACAAGATTGATTTTTCAGTGGAAACAGTTAGAAAGTCAGATTTCTTTTTATTGGCTTGTATTTCTATCAGGCCACAGCCTCTTGCTTTCCCTCCCTACACACTCCATTTCCTATTACTCTGACTTAAAGGTGCCACCTAGAGTTTCTGAATACCATGAGCACTCTATATCTGTGGCCTCCACATTTAGAGATTCAATTAATTACATATCAAAAGTGTTATTCAGGGGACTGGAGAGATGGCTCGGCAGCTAAGAGTGTGTAGCGCTCTTACAGAACATCAGAGTTCAATTCCCAGCACCCATGTTGGGTGACACAACCATCTGTAACTCTAGCTGTTGGGGAGCTGATGCATCTTGTCTCCTCCAGCATACATAGACATGTGCGTATCCCCACACACACACACACACACATACACATATATGTAATTTAAAATAATGAAACTTTGGGCTGGAGAGATGGTTCGGCGGCTAAGAACACTTGCTGTTCTTCCAGAGGCCCCAGGTTCGATTGGCAGCACCCACATGGCTGCTAACAGTTCATAATTCCAGTTCCGAGGGATCCAACACCCTCTTCAAGCCTCTGTGGGCATTGCATGCATGTGGTGCACTTACATACATGCAAGCAAAACAGTCATGCGCATAAAAAATAAATTTTAAATAATAGTAATAATAATAATTGTGCTGGATAGCTTTAAAGTCAACTTGACACACCTGGGTTGAGGGAGCCTCAGTTGGGGAATTTGCCTCCATGGAACTAGCCTGTGGCCATGTCTGTGGGGCATCTTCTTGATTGTTGAATGATGTCGGGGGGCCCAGCCCTCTGTGGGCAGTGCCACCCCTGGACAGGTTTTTCTATTTTTGTATAAGAAGCAGGCTGAGCACAAGCCAGAGGAGCAAGACAGTAAGCAGCGTTCCTCCATGGCCTGTGCTCCAGCTCCTGCTTCCAGGTTCCTGCCCTGAGTTCCTACCTTTGGGCTCCCTGATGAACTGCGACCTGGGAGATGTGAGCTGAATAAACCCTTTCCTCCCCAAGCTGGTATTGGTCAGAGTGTTTTGTCACAGCAATGGAGAACAAACTAGGACAGTAATGAAATCTTAACTTTTTTATAGAATATTATTTTTAAAATGTGTTTGGGCACAACATACACAGAGGTTATGTTACTGTTCTCTAAACTATACAGTACACTACTATTTAAATACCATTTATAAGAGAGAATGCAGGGCTGGAGAGATGGCTCAGCAGTTAAGAACACTGGTTGTTCTTGCGGAAGACCCGGGTTCAAATCCCAGGACCCACATAGCAGCTAACAACTGTCTGTAACCCCAGTCCCAGGGGATCCAACAGCCCCTTTTGACCTCCGCGGGCACTGCACGACATGGGTGTCCTTACCTACATGCAGACAATACACGCATACACATAAAAAAAAATTTAAATAAAAAAGAGAATGTAAAACTTGTTTGTAGCAAGGAACACCAGGTTAGGAGATGGTGCAGCAAAATAAGAAATATAAGAGTCAGTTTACAAGGTAAAGCCTCAAGCTGTATGGTGGGTGGTACATGTTTCTTATCCCAGTGCTAGGGAGACAGAGGCAGAGAGATTGAGAATTAGAGGCCAGCCTGGGCTACATAAAAAAAAAAGAAGAGAGAGAGAGAGAGAGAGAGAGAGAGAGAGAGAGAATGTATGTCCTCAGAGGAGTTTTTTTTTAAGAAATGCAAAGGGAACTAGGAAAGCATATTGTTCTCAAGTTATCTATAAAGTTCTAGAAGGGCACTTTGATGAGGAGTCTTGACTGATACTTCAGTTAGCATTTGAGTACCAAGACATCTGACTGTGGCCTAAACACACCTAGCCTGCTTTGAGAAAATTTAGACTTTCTACACACCATTAAACAGCACTGAGCACTCCTTGGGACAATGGAAACTAGATTTCACTGAACTGCTTGGAGAGGAGACTTCTATTGCTGACATTGGTTCTGTTTTGCTTTCTGTTGCTGTGATAAACACCATGTCCTAAAGCAATTTGGAAAGGAAAGGGTTTATTTCATCTTACAGATCCCAGTCCATCATCCAGGAAAGCCAGGGCAGGAGCTCCAGGCAGGAGCTTGAAGAAGAGACCTCGGAGCCCCGCTTAGTGGCTTTGCTCTCAGGCTCACGTTCAGCCGTCTTTTTTCATCCAGCCGGGTTCACTGGCCTAGGGATGGTATGACCTACAGTGAGCTGGGCCCTCCTCCATCAATTAGCAATCACGAGAATGCCTCATGGACCGGGCCACAGGCCAATCAGATGGAGGAGGTCCCTCAACAGATGTTTCTTCTTCTCAGGTGTGAGAAACTGACAGTCAAGATCAGCCATCACAGCACTTTTACATAATTCCTATGAATATTTGAGATTCAGAATTTGACTAAATAGTGTCTAGATTCTTCCCAACCAATAGAAGACTAGAAATGTTACATAAAATAGAACTGTCTATTGCTTCTTGGCCTTTTGGCTAAGATAAGGTGTGGTATAAAATAGATCTTTGGGTTTTCTTCTTTTTTTTTTGCATTTATTCATTTTAGCGTGAGGGGGGATAAATGCTACAGTGCACCTGTGCCAAGGCATGTGTTTGGGGGATCAGAGGACAACTTCCAGGAGTCAGCTCTCTCCTTCTGTCATATGGGTCCTAGGGATGGAACTCAGATCATCAGGCTTGGCGGCAGACACCTTTACCTGCGGAGCCATCTTGCTGGTCCTTCCTCCCTTCCTTCCTCCCTCCCTTCCTTCCTCCCTCCCTTCCTTTCTCCCTTCCTTCCTCCCTTCCAAGACCCGGGTTCAAATCCCAGGACCCATCCCAGAGTTCCTCCCTCCCTTCCTTTCTCCCTTCCTCCCTCCCTTCCTCCCTCCCTCCCTTCCTTCCTTCCTTCCTTCCTTCCTCCCTTCCTTTGTTTTCTAATTCACAAAGAGGAAAAAAATCAAGATCTCAAGATATTAGAAAGGAGAGGAGACTAAAGATTAGAATAGAGAGACTTCACTTCAATGCCATGTCCCTGGAAGACAGGTGTAAATCTGGATGATTAGAAGCTCAGATTTGTCATGGAAGGTTTTTCTTTCTCTTTCAGTTATCACAGATAATTTTGCTGGAGACAGTAGTCTGGGTCATTAGTTGTTCTCTGTCGGGACTTGAACTACATCTGTGCTGGATGACTTTGGTTGTCAATTTGATACACCTGGTTAGAGGGAACCTCAATTGAGGAATGTTCTCCATTGGATTGGCCTGTGGCCATGTCTCTGGGGCATTTTCTTGACTGTTGAGTGATGTGGAAGCACTGTGGGTGGTGCCACCTCTGGGCAGGTGGGCCTGTGTTGTCTTAAGAAAGCAGGCTGAGCACAGGTCATGGGGAGCAAGCCAGTAAGCAGTGTTCCTCCATGGTCTGTGTTCCAGGTTCCTGCCCTGAGTTCCTGCCTTGGCTTCCCTTAATGATGGACTGTGCTGTAAGCAAAATAAACCCTTTCTTCCCCATGTTGGTTTTGATCAGTGTTTTTACCACAGTAACTGAAGGCAGATGAAGACAACAGAATTCTGAGTTCCTGAATTTTAGCATTTCTGTTGGGAAATCTGCTCCTATTCTGATGTATTTCTTTCTATTCATATGTAACTTGGTACTTCCGTCCTGCAACTTTCAATAAACTTTTGTCTGCATATTCAGTGTTTTGACTAGAGTGTGGGTGGGGAAGACTTTTTCTGGCCTTGGCTGTTCGATGTTCTAAATGCCCCTTGTATCTGATGGGAATCTCTTTCCTTAGATTTGGGGAATTTTCTGCTATTAGTTTATTGAAAATGTTTTCTATGTCTTTGTCACGAATTTCTCCTTTCTCTTTGCCCAGAATTGGTACCTTTAGGAGATGCTTAGACATGTTTGGATTTTTTTTCAATATATAGAGCAGGGTATCAGGAATCATCCTGCTTCAGACTCCCAAGTGCCAAAATTATAGGTGTGTACCCCAATGCCCAACTAGTGTTTTTCAATCAGTTTTATTGACTATTAGTTTACCTATGCTAAAGCCCTCCGATTGAAAGTATATGGCCCAATGACATAACAAATCACACATATACCTATAACCACAATATTGATCAGAATATAGACTATTTCCCCATCTCAAAATGTTCCCTCTGCATACTTCCAGTCAAACCTCCTGCATCTTCACCCTCAGATAAGCAGACTGATTTCCACCACTGGATATGGGACCGCTCTTCTAGAATTTCGGATATACTCAATCATATGGTATGTACTTGCTCAATATAAAATTTTCTTTCTGCATAATGCTTTTTTGACTCATCTATATTACTTTTTATGCATAAATAATTGTGGTCCGAATTCCCTCTGGGTCCCCTGGCCAATCAGACAAACCATATAATATAGTTTGTGTGAGTTTATTAACTTACAAAGGAATGAGTACCCAGTGCCTAGCCCCGCGCCACACCTCAGAGCCCACCTTATCAGACCGTGCCATGCCCATAGTCACCACTAGCATTCACTCACACCTCCAGGGCCAGCGATCACCCCAGGTCCACAAGAGTCAGTCCATTCTGTCCTTCAGCTGCTGAGGAGCATCCCCCACACCAGGTTGCTACCTGCGGCTCCTGGCTTCTGTCCCAAGATGGCTCCCAGCAGCCCCTTCCTAGTCCAAGCTCCGCATCAGGCCCCGCCCATTGGAGGAACTAGCCAATCGGGAGACACTCCACCCCTTTCCTCTGCTCTTACAATCTTCCCAGCCATCTTCCGCTAAAGTCCCTGAGCCTTGGAGGAGGTGACAGATGTAGGGCGATCTCTCTTGTATCATGGCGAGGTAGTGGCTTCTTAGGCCTCCCCATTATTCGTCTTTAGGCCGTGGCCACTGATCTAGCTCAGTGGTGTTTCTTCTACTATAAAAACAAATGGAAGGAAGTAGACACATCTAAACAAACGTGACTGTAAATACAGATGCCTAGAAGATATCCCAGGAGGTGTACTATATTCATTAAACAATATACTCACGATGGCTTCTCCGCTAGGGCCTGTAACCTGTCTCGACGCAAGGTGTTGGCCTGGTCTACAGCACCAGATGTGTGTTCCACCCCTAGGAGCAGGCCTTGTCCAATTAGAAATTTGTCAGTTGTACATGTGTTGGTCGTACAACTTGCAGGTATTGCTTGGCATGTCCATAGTGTGGAGCACATGGGGTCCATTGTTGAGTAGAACTATAGGGGATCCTTTCTTCCCCAACCATCCACATCAATATGAACGTCATCCATCCAGTGGCACGGAGTTTTTTGGCTTAGTCTCAGTTCCATCTCTTCTTCTTCTCCCATGCTCACAACATGCAGTGTCCTCAGCAACATGGCCTTACCGACCTTTCTAGTATACAACCAACATTAATGGCAATGGCCTTGGTGAATTGGAGGACGTCAAGGATCTCTCTCTGACCAACAGCTCATGGGGAGGCAACCCACCCCTGGTACTGTAGATTTTCTTAACAGTGGTATAGTTTGGGAGTCTTTATCCTCATCTTACCCAACTTACATAAAACTCCCAAGAATCTTACAGCTATAGCTGGCCTTTGCTTCTTCAGGTATCTTTCAAATGGGTTTCACATCTGTAAAACACTCAAAGGAAGGTTGACATATATTAAATCAATCATAGACAAGGTCTCACACAGCATGGAAAGGTTTTGTCCATTCATATTAACTGTTTTCTCCATAGATCCTTGTTAGGTACCATAGCATGGGTATGAGGCATTAATATGGTTAATACACTTACAGGTGTTGGCTCCAGTTGACTGACCCTGCACTTGGCTAAGGAGGCAAGGGTTTCTCCTGTCCCCACTGCACTTGTATGTTCCCTGAGTCAGAAAGGCTCTGGGTCTTCCTCCTGACCATAGCTACATCTGTCATCTTCCCATTGACCACACCAGGTTGCTGGGGGAGAACTTGTTGGGAAAACCTGCTTCCACCCCTAGTATAGCCTTTATCAGAAGAGAAATGCATCGTATTTAATCCTTGGGGATTCTTAACCACCCCTTGTACAGTTTTTATTCTTTGAATGTCCTTCGTAAACTGTTCTGGTT
>NW_008338533.1:7464211-7467637 GCF_000622305.1 Nannospalax galili | reverse complement strand
TCATAAGCAATGTGGCCAGGGGCTCTCTGCTTGCTTGCTTGTAAGTTTTTCCTAGTTTTAACAGTTCTAGCATGGAATATTTCCTAGCTACAGCACAGTTAGCTTTTTTTCCTTTTTACTATTATCTGTCTTTTCCTCTGAGTCCTTGGACTTTACACAAGTCAGTGTCCCACCTTTTTTCTCTCTCCAGCTCTGCAGCTGGGTCTGCCAGTTCAGCCTTTGCAGCGTTCCCAACCTGAGGCACATCTTTTATCATGCAACAGCCTTTTCAGCTTTCCCTGCCTGGGGCATCTCTTTTATGATGCAAATTGGCCACGCTGTCTCTCTGTGTGCTCCATTTGGGTCCAGAGCAGGTAAAAGGTTTTCTAGGCTTTGGGTAAACTTTAACAGATCTTCACATACCCACAACATAGCCCCACATTTACAACATAGCTGTGGCCCACACTTCTGCATGGCTGGCCTCTTTTTAGTTACAGATTTTATGACCCATTGTATAACCCATATGATTATCCCTAACCCCATTAAGCATATGGTTTTTGATTGGCTTCTCTCCTGGATTTGGGACTCGGAGCCCAGCTGACCTGCCACAGGGGCAGCAGGAAGTTTCTGAGGCCCACATCCCCAAGGCTATGGTTCCTTTATCCAGCCAGACTACACCAGTTTTGTGGCCCGAATTCCCTCTGGGTCTCCTGTACAATCAGACAAACCATATATTTTATGTGAGTTTATTAACTTACAAAGGAATGAGTACTCAGTGCCTAGCCCACGACTCAGAGTACCTGTGACTCAGAGCCAGCCTTATCAGACCGTGCCACGCCCATAGTCACTGCTAGCATTCGCTCATGCCTCTGGGGCCAGTGATCGCCCCAGGCCCACAACAGTCAATCCATTCTGTCCTTCAGCTGCTGAGCGGCTGGCTGCACATCCCCCACAACATGCCGTTACCCTCAGCTCGTGGATTCTGTCCCAAGATGGCTCCCAGAAGCCCCTTCCTAGTCCACACTCTGTGTCAGGCCCCACCCATTGGAGGAACTAGCCAATTGGGAGAAAATAATATTCTCTTATATGAGTATACCACAGATTCTTTATTCAATTGGTATTGATGGGCATTTAAATTGAACATAACTGGAGTTAACTAATATAAAACAGAGGTTGGAAAGATGTTTCAGTAGTTAGGAACACTTGCTGCTCTTTCAGAAGACCCAGGTTCAGTTCCCAGCACCTACATCAGGCAATTCACAACTGCCTATGATTCCAGCTCCAGGAAACCTGATGCTCTCTTCTGGCCCCTGAGGGTACTAACATCTGCACACACACACACACACACACACACACACACACACACACACACGCACACACACAAATTAACTAAATCATAGGAATAGCCAATACCAGAGCCAGGCATGGTAGTGCACATCTGTAATCCCAGCACTCTGGAGGCTGCAGCAAGAGGATCATGAGTTCAGACCATCCTAGGCTACATAGTGAGACCCTGTCCCAAGAAAAAGAAAGAAAAGGGGCTGGAGAGATGACTTGTTCTGGGCACTTCACTACTCAGACAAAGCTTTGCTGGATGAAAGTCATTACTGGCCAGGGCTACTACACAAAAGTGTCAGAACCCAAGTGTGTAGCACCAAGCCATCTCTAGGGTAAGCTTTTATATAGAAAAAGTATAAATGGTGGTGAAAAGTTTAAGTTCCCAAGTTTACACGTAGAGAGTCCCCTTAGTAATTTCTATTCTATTAAACAACAATTATTATTTTGCAGTAGCAAGCATAACCTACTGAAGCCATAAATCTGCAGTTAGCAGGTGCACTCTGGAACACTCTGACCTGTTCCCAAGACAACTGGGGTCCAGCTGACACGTGTTACCATACCCTGGGCCAACTGCCTGATAATTTCAGAGGCTAGAGTCAGCCTAAACTTTAAAATGACATAGCTATGGTCAAGAAGGTGTCCTATTATAGGGTCAGCAGTTACGGGCACTGGCTGCTCTTCCAGAGAACTAGGTTTGATTCCCAGCACCCACAAAGTAGCTAGCATCATCCCTAACTCTAGTTCCAAGGGACCTATATGCTCTTCTGGCCTCTATAGACACTAGGCATGGATGTGGTACACTTATATACATAGAGGCAAAACACTCATTAAAAATTTTTAAAGACAAAAACAGAAAACCAAAGCTTTTCCAGAACCTACTCTAAAGCTCATTTTCAGTCCTGATGATCTCAGTGCTGGCATTAGTAATTGAGAATGATAGTTGCCTAGAAAGATCAATGACCCTATTCTATAGTAATGGTGGTTCACTAAATTTTCCTTATCCCACTGGGAGACCCGCCCCCATTTAGGGTCTCCCGGTCCTGACGCAGATTGACAGACTGACATAAGACAGTCACCCGACATAAGACAGTCTATTGGGAGGGGGTGACTTACAGAAACACGGATTCTTATTGGCTTTTCATTTTCCGTATTTGAAATGCACAGCCATCCATCTCCCACCTCCAGTCTCTCTCACTCTACATTTGCCCATGTCCAATATGGCTGTGGCTCCACCCCTTAATGGGCTTGACTCCTTCCACGGAGCATAGGAAGGAGGTGGGACCATGGCTTATCAGAGGAACATCCAGGTCACAAATGAAATTTAAGTGATAGCTGCCCAGTGGATGCTGTATTTCCCAGGATACCATCTGACTGCTATCGCCAACTTAGGATGGACAAAAGCAGTCCATTGAGTGTTTCACTCATTTATGAGGAAAAATTACTTGGCAATCTGTTTCTTCTCTCACTAGTGCCTGAGACTGAGCTCAACATTTTTCTGGTTAGCTTAATTGTCAACTTGACACAAGTGAGAATCACCTGGGAAGAGAGTGGCCGGTGGGCATGTCTGTGGGGGACTGTCTTAATTTAACTGATGGAGGATGCCCAGCCCACTGTGGGTGGCATTCCCTAGGCAGTTGGCCCTGAGCTGTGTAAGTGTTGAGAACTCAAGTGAGCGTGCATGTGTCCATGTCTCTCTGCTCTTGACTGTGGGTGTGGTGTGACCAGCCATTTCAAATTCCTACAGCTGTGACCCCTGATATAATGGGCTGTAGCCTGGGATTAAGCTGCATGAACCCTTTTCCCCGAAATTGCTTTTTGTGAAGGCACTTCATCACAGCCACAGCAACTAGGACAGCCATGCTGACAAAGACCCGCCTGGGTATCCGGAACCTCAAGGCACAGGATGTACTTGTCCTGAAATGACTAGCAGGCCTGAACTCTCCTTGCCTGGACCACCTTGAAAAACTCCCATGTGAGACATAAATAAACTATCCTTCTTTAAATCACAATATTTGGTGCTCCTGTGTGATAATAGCTTGGTCTGCACATTGAAATTTGTAAAGAAACTGTCAGAAATGGAATCTTACAAAGTCAATGTGATAAAAAAAA
>NW_008338533.1:7462716-7463585 GCF_000622305.1 Nannospalax galili | reverse complement strand
CCCTAATACGTCACACGCCATGTTAAAACCTAGGGATACAAAATAATGGATATGATTCTGCCATCCCCCGCAAGGAACTCACAGCCTGGAGTGAGTGAGAGGCAGCTAAAAAGATTATTATATATAGAATGGGATATGCAAAGGCAGGTGTGTTAACACAGACTAAACTAGGGCTGGAGAGATGGCTCAGTGGTTAAAAGTGCTTTCTGTTCTTCCAGAGGTTCCAAGCTCATTCCCAGGACCCACATAGGATGACTCATAACTGCCTGTCACTCTAACCCCAGGAGTGACTTTCTGGCCTCTGCAGCCACACATGCACACACACACACACACACACACACACACACACACACACACACACACACCTCGTTCATCTGTAAAGTTAAAGGCTCAGGTCATCTCCCATCCCGCACACCCAGTTTTCACTCATCGTGTACTGACAAAAGTGACAAGAAGTTAATTCAGAGCTGAGCTGCATCTAAAGGGTTCTGAGACTTTAAATGAGTTGCTACTTTAAGTTACTGTTTCCTCATTACTAAGACGGAAACTAAGGAGATCTGGTAGCACACAGCTGCTGTAAAGTTAAAGGCTCAGGTCATCTCCCATCCCGCACACCCAGTTTTCACTCATCGTGTACTGACAAAAGTGACAAGAAGTTAATTCAGAGCTGAGCTGCATCTAAAGGGTTCTGAGACTTTAAATGAGTTGCTACTTTAAGTTACTGTTTCCTCATTACTAAGACGGAAACTAAGGAGATCTGGTAGCACACAGCTGTAATCCCAGCGCGTGAGCAGCTAAGACAGAGAGCTCTAAGGCTAAGCCAGCCTGGGCTAGCTATGCAGCAAGGCTGTATCTCAAAGCTGTACCCC
>NW_008338533.1:7449647-7461948 GCF_000622305.1 Nannospalax galili | reverse complement strand
CTGTCTGTAACTCCAGTTCCAGGGGATCCGACAGCCTCTTCTGTCCTCCACAGGCATTGCATGACACAGGCGCACTTACCCACATGCAGGCGATACGTGCATACACATAAAATAAAAATAATAAATAAAATATTTAAAAAATAAATTTAAAAAAAGAAACTAGATTTCATGCTGTGCTCAGGAGAGGATCAAATGTGGGTCAAGTGACAAGCAGAAACTCCAGACACATAAGGAAGTGTGGAGACAAATGTTTCCCCATGCAGTCCCAGCTACAACAAGAAACTGCCCCGTAGACCCACATGCACACAAACACACAAGCACACACATAAAAATAACTCCCTTTGGAGATCTTTTTTAAAGGTTAAAACCTCATTTAATTTTATGTCTTATAGGGTTTATACTGAGTACAATATTGTACAACTGTATTAATTCACTGCAAACCTAAAAATTTACAGCGAATTTTGAAAGAGATGCATCTTAGCTCTGGAAATTGTTATTGAATATGTCAATGCTGTTGTAATGAAATGCTTCTTCTAAGTATGTGGTTATTAAATAAATAATTTAAAAATAAAAAAATAAAATAAAGATACAAAAAAATAACTCCCTTTGAATAACTCACAGAACTATGAGATATACAATATAAAAAACCACATAAATGACTTTTCCTGCTTGATGTAGTTGTGGAATAACAACTATCAAATATTTATGTATATACCCATATCTTAGGGCTGCGCTCCTTCATTAGAACAGTTTGTGTTTCCAGTGGACTGTGCTTGATACAGAGAGCGGTAACTGGAGAAAGTGTGGAGAACACGTGACTGCTGAATTCTCATCCCTGAATGAAACTGGAAAATCGCCCACTCCAAGGCTCAGGGAACATGACAGGAGAGTGGTGGCCATGGAGGAGCGCGGTAAAACGCTGTCTTCTGAGCACAAGGTTGCTGCACTCATAAAGCGCCAGCAGCTGTGGCTCATCTGCACAAGACCTGCCCAAGCTGGACCCGTCATGCTCCCTCACACATGAGGGACGGCTCACGAGGTCCCACCCCTTCCTGGGGAGCTGCTCATAGTCAGTGACCCCTGGAGGAGGAAGGCTCGCTGTTTTTTAATAAGTGGTGTAGACAGTGGGCGCTCCCCGAGCTCCCGTAAATAACTGCACATCCGTGTTCATGAAAACAACCCTAAACTCAGTGGGTCACAAAAAAGACATGAAAATGGGAGAGGGATTTGTTGAGAAAACGAGTTTCAGCAGGAGTGGGAGGTAATAGAAAGTAATGGGGCAAATAACTTGTTATACACACGTATGAATTTGCCAAATAACTTTTTTCAGGGTTTTTAAATGGCTGGTCAGATAGCTCGGTGGATAAACACACTCACCACTCAACCCCGGCAACCCAAGTTCAATCCCCAGAACCCACCAATGGTAGGAGAGAGTTGACTCCGCAAAGTTGCCCTCTGACCTCCACATGTGCACTGTGGCACAAACACACACACGTACACACATGTACATTACACACATGTACATTACACATATGTACACACGCAATAATTTTTAATTTTTTTAAGTAAAAGCTTAGCCAGATATGATGGTACATGCCTTTAATCCCAGCACTCAGGAGGCAGAGGCAGGTGGATCTCTGTGAGATCGAGGCCAGCCTGGTCTCCAAAGTGAGTTCCAGGCCAGATGGGGCTACACAATAATAATAATAAAACTTCTAAAAATGGTGTGTGTGTGTGTGTGTGTGTGTGTGTGTGTGTGTGTGTGGCAGCTCTCCCTCCAATAACAGCTTGAACAACATGATACCAAGAAGAAATCTATTTGGAAGGATGACAAGATGGTTCAATGGGTAAAGCTCTTGCCGCAAAAACTTACAAACCCGAGTTCAATCCCCAGAACTCATGTAAAGGTGGAAGGAGAGAACGGACTCCATGAAGTTGCTCTTTGACCACCGCACACAATCTGTGGCACAGATACATACACACACACACACACACACACACACACACACACACAAATTAATAATACTAATAAATAGCTTAAGAAACAAAACTCACTTGGGGGCCTGGAGAGATGGCTCAGTGATCAATAGTATTGGCTGCTCTCGCAGAGGACCCAGATTCAATTCCCAGCGCCACATGACAGCTAACTTCAGTTAACTAACTTCCCTAACTTCAGTTCCAGGGGATCCAATGCCCTCTTCTGATCTCCATGGGCATTGCATGACATGGGTGCACTTACCTAATGCAGGCAATACACTCATACACAAAATAATTTCTTAAAAATTGAAAACGCACTTGGAAGCCCCTAGGAGGTACCAAGGGAACTAAGACTTGAGCGTAAAGAAGCATTACCTTGAACGCACCTTTCGGGCACTTGCATAGTGCCAGAATCTGGAAAGATAACCACAAAAGCAGAGCTTCTACCAAACTCACACAGATGAAAGAGAAAATTGGAAAATTTAGAACTTAGTGTTCAGTCAGCATAGATGACCATCAAGAGTTGAATAAAGAAATTGAAGTATAAATACACAATGGATTATTACTCAGCCACAAAGAAAGACAAAATTGTGGAGTTTGGAAGAAAACAGATAGAAACTGACATCATCGTGTTAAGCATAAAAACCAGATTCAGAAAGACAAGCATTGTGTATTTCCTGTCCTATACGGAAGCTTTAATTTTTTTAAAGATGACCTAAAAGCTCTAAGGGATTGTTAGGGAAGAGGAAAGAGATCAGGGAGAAGGGATACTTGGGGGTAAGTGTAAGTTAAGTGTGATACACACAAGTAGGGAAGTGTTACAGCAAAGTCTGTCGTGATGTGTAACAACATGCAATTGATAATTATGATAAACCAACAGCTATCATTTGTAAATATTTATCAATTATGCCATTTTCTAGTAAATAATACAATTTTACAATAGATTACAATTAATAGTCACAACTAAAGCTTGGAATGTATGGAAATATGCATAATAAATATATAGTATTGAGAACTTATCATGGAAATTTTTAAATCACAAAAATAGAGCTAACACTTTTTAAAAATGGATGGAACAAGGATGTAAGCTAAACTTCGTCGAGCCTAGCTTCTTTCACAGCTTTGATTTTAGAGCCATGTAATTCTTTAACATAATAACAAAACAAGGGTGTATCAAAATGACTCTGGAGTGACTTAAAGCTGCTCTGGGAAAATACAGTACAGTGTCAGAATCCACGTAGATTATGACTGCAGTTGTGTAAAATTAATACTAAATAAAAGTGACTGTCAGGTAAGGGAGTGAGAAAGGACTTCATTGTATGACTGGGAAACACAGGGAAAGAATCAAGCATTTACCTGCCTTCGCTACAGAAGCTGTATCAATGGGATATTCTATACCAAATGGAATTCCAGCTTTAAGAAAAGTTGAAGCATGACAGATTACCATTTGATTATTTACGTGCTTTCAATTGAATCCTGATAACTAATGACTGATAACATCACAAAAAGTCCAACACACATTGTGAAGCTCCTGATGTCAGAACCCAACTCCAACAACACTGTGGTTTTGCCCCCAGCACTAAGCCTGTGTTTGCATTGAGCTACCATCTTACAGGAAATAGAGAACCACCGAGCCATTGAAGGAGTCACAGAATGCTACAGCAAAGGAGAGAATGTAGAAAGTTCCACACAGACAGTCCTGCTTCTTTAAAAAGCTATTTGGAAGGAAGGGAGGGAGGGATTGAGGGAGAAGGAAGAGAGACAGAAACAGAGAGAAAGACAGAGACAGAGACAGAGAGAGTGCTTCAATGAAAAACTTAAAGGTATCTCAGGGGCTGAGAGATGGCTGATCAGGTAAGAATACTTGTTCTGGCCGAGGACCCAAACTCAGTTCCCAGAACCCCATCAGACAGCTCACAACCACCTATAATTCCAGTCCCAAGAGATCTGATACCCTCTTCTGGCTTCCCCAAGCACCTGCACTCATGTGCACATACACACAGACACACACATATACACTTAATTAAAAAATAATTAAAAATAATCTTTTCCTAAAAGGTATCTCAAACACCAACTGGAGAGATGGCTCAGCAGTTAAGAACACTGCTCTTCTTTTACAGAGGACCTGGGTTCAATTCCCAGCACCCACACACCACAACATCTAACAACTGTCCATAACTCCAGCTCCAGGGAATGCAATGCCCTCTTCTTACCTCTGCATATATTTCATGCATGTGGTGCACTTACATACGTGCAGGCAAAACACTCAGATACAGAAAATATAAATAAATAAATAATAAATAAATATTTATATATCTCAAGCAATCCCAACAATAGACTTTATTTCATTCCTGATTCAAACCAAAAGACTATTACATACACACATGATGCAAATGCTTAAGAATACTAAATATGGTCTGGAGAGTGGCTCAGCAGTTAAGAGCACTGACTGCTCTTGCAGAGGACCTCAGTTCAATTCTCAGCACCCACATGGCAGCTACAAACTGTCCTTAACTCCAGTTCGAGGAGAATCTGAAGCTCTCTTCTGACTTCCGTGGCATTGCACGACACGGGTGCACTCACATACATGCAGGCAATACACTCATACACATAAAAAAATAAAAAAATTTTTTAAAAGAATGCTAAATATATGTGTGTAGTTCATGTATATTCCCTATACGTTCAAATAATTTGAACCATGCTAGGTATCTGATCACATTAAGAAATTTAGGACTTAAGAGGTAGCTCAGCAGTTAAGAGCACTGATTGCTCTTACAGAGGACCCAGGTTTGAGTCCCAGCACCCACATGGCAGCTATCGTCCATCCATAACTCCAGTTCCAGGGGATCTGATACCCTCTCCCAGCCTCCCTAGGCATTTCAGAACACAGATACACTTACATACGTGCAGGGATAACACTCATACACATAAAATAAAGTGATTTTTTAAAAGAAATTTTAATTTTAGCCAGGCATGATGGCACAAACCTTTAATCCCAGCATGTGGAAGTCAGAGACAGACAGATCTCTGCGAGACTGAGGCCAGCCTGGTCTACATAGGGAGTTCTAGGCCACCTGGGACTACAGAGAGACCCTGTCTCAAAAAAACAAATATATATATACATATATATGTGTGTATATATATATGTCATTTTTAGAAACGATGTCAGTCGTGAGACTGTCTTCCCACTTAGAGTCAGACACTGAAACATCAAGTCATAAACTAAGAGACAATCTCCTCAAAATAATGACAGGTAAAAACAAAGACAGAGAGGATGTGGCACAAATCGTCAAGGGTTGGAGTGAGTGATAGAGAGACCAGGTTCTGAAGAATTCTGCAAAATTCTGTAGCTTTTTAAAATTTTCTATAATTAAAAGAAAAGCTTTGAAAAAGGCATATTACCTTCAAAGCACAAATAAGACCAGAAGTAAATCATAAAATCTTTAACGTGCTGAGAAATACAAGCGTCGATGTAGCATTCCAAGCCTTGTGAAGCTCCCTCAAAAGTGGCAATGGTCCCAGACATTACAAACAAAAACACGATCATCGGCACACGTATACCACGCCTGCCCTTAGCCAGGGCCCAGGAAGGGATAACCAGCGCTCACACTAATGAAAACTTTGCGCAGAAAGAAACGTGAAAATGGGAGAAAACGAAAAAATAAATAATCAAAAGATTAAATCATCCAGTCAGCACATGAAGTAATGACCTAATTAGACAGTTCTTGGCTATCAGAGAAATTGCTACAGATGGGTCTAGAGTTCCAAAAATATGACCACACTATCCAAAGTATTTCAGCAAGGCAAGCTTTGCTTCTGCGGAAAGCTGAAAAGCTGCTGTGAATCCAGAAGCAGGCTCATGCAGCAGGAGCCCCGCTGGGTTCTTCTTCTTAGCACAAAGGGGTCCTGCGCATCCTGTGAGTAGTCAGAGCTCAGCCTCACATTCCTATATAGATGGCTAATCCGGAAGGGCACAGCTGATAAGCAAAATGCAGCTTTTGAGAGTGGGATGCAACCTTGAGGCCTTATTTTTCTTATTTCAAGAAGTACTAACCTTGGAGACATTTGAATTTCTGTCAAGCAGCTTCTTTGCAATTTTTTTACATGAAGTTTAGTCTTATTTAACCCTTTGATAGAAAAGACGACACATTTCTCTTACGTTTCCCACAAAATGCAAATTAAAACTGCCTTAAGATTCCATCTTACCCCGATCAGAATGGACACAACTAGAAATAATTGTGTTAAGTGAAATAAGTCTGACTCAGATAAATACTAGGTTTTCTCTCACATGCAGAATCTAGATTGAAAATTATCTGTCTACGTACATATATTCACACGTGTGTATATGTGTACATGTGTGTATTTACATATGTGTTTGTGAGTCACAAAACGAGAAAGAGGATCATGAGGGGGAGGAGGCGATCTTAAAGGAAGTGAGAGATCAGATCATAGAAGCAGGAGACTGACTTGGGGAAGAAGGGGAACCAGCTGGGGGTGGGCCATGGGGGAGGGCAGTGATAGGGGAACAAAGATAGCAAAGAGCAACGCTGCGGTAAACCTGGTGCTTTGTGAGCTGCTGACAGCTAATAGTAGTCATAATAACGATAGTTGAAGAAAGAACAAGTGAGTGCAAATATGTGATTAATCATAAATGGCTAATAACTGAAAAAATAACTTCTTTGTAGGGATTAAAACATAGATTTAAATACCAGACGTAGTGGCACACACCTTTAATCCAGCACTCAGGAGGCAGAGGCAAGCAAATCTCTATGAATTTGAGTCCAGCCTGGTCTACATAGTGAGTTCCAGACCAGCCAGAGCTCCATAGTGAGACCCCGTGTGTGTGTGTGTGTGTGTGTGTGTGTGTGTGTGTGTGTGTGATGAATAGCAAAAATAACACAAAAGGCAACCGGAGTTGTGCTGTTCTTAGGTACCATCAATGTCAATTCAGTCGTAACAATACTAACATATGGAGTACACCAGAGACTGAGGGTCATCACTCAGCATCTGAAAGAGAGGATGTCATTTACTTGGAATCTCAAATTACGTAAACAATAAACCATGTAGCAGATTGTTATGACTAATCTGAAGATTGGTACCCACAATAGGAGGGCTTTTCATCATGAAGGGCCTGGGAACCGTGATGCTAGGAATCATAAACATCCCGGGTAGAATCTGACAGATTTAACACGAGCTTGTACATGGAGGACTGAGGACAGATAGCCTGAGCGGCCAGGTGTACATGGTGCTTTATCTTAATAATGACACAGGCTACACTTGCACTGCTGTCCCAATACCAAGAGCCATCGTGTTTTATGGGATGAGTGTCCTTACTATAACTTCTGAGTTTAGGAATGAGACCCCATGAGCTGAAAGATTACACACCACACACACACACACACACACACACACACACACACACATATATAAATGTCCTAGTTTGCTTTATTGTTGCTGTGATAAACCGATAAACCACTTGGGGGTGGGGAGTATTACAACTTACAGGTTACAGTCCATCATCAAGGGAGGCCAAGGCAGGAACTCAAGGCAGGAAGTTGGAGGCAAGAACTTAAGTAGGAACCATGGAGATATGCTGCTGACTGGCTTGCTTTCCCTGGCTTGCTCACTTTTCTTAAACAACCCAGGCCCAGCTGCTGAGGGGTGGCAGTCCCCACAGTGGGCTGGATCCTCCTATACCAATTAGCACTTAAGAAAATGCCCCACAGATGTGTGCACAGCTCACTCTGATAGAGGCTCTTCCTCAACTGATACTCCTTCTTCCCAAGTGTGTCACGTTGACAACCAAGATCGGCCATCACAATAAAGCAGGAGTTTGAACGAGTGGACAGTGCTGCTCCCAGAAGACAAGGGTCATTAAATAAAAGTCTCAGTGCCAAGCATGGACACCTCCCTGTGAGTTACTGTTCAGGGAGGCCCCAGAGGCCCCCAAAACAACACAGGCTGTTGTCATTGCTCTTGGTTGTCCACTAGAACCAGATGGTAAAGACCCTGTTGCTGAGGACACAGCACAGTGGTTGCAGGACACAGAGAAATCAAGCTGGAGCTGACTGGGAGACTTCTTTGCTGGCTAGCTTTCCAGGCCACTTGAGGAGAACAGATATCAATGGTCTTACCTACCATGGGACCCTGCATGCTACAGTACCAACCTGCCTGCAAAGATGGGCCCTTCGGTGCAATAGTGGCATGGCTGTTACAAGGGAAACCAGCTACTTTCTCATTGGCTTCAAGGACTGCACCACAGGAGGGAACACATGCCTGGTACTGTGAGCCTAATAAAAAACCCATTGCTGGGATGTCATAGACCCCAGGGGGCAACCTACTACTGTCTGGCTAAATGATCACATTCTCAAGGCATATGCCTTCTACATATCTATGTTCAAGGTCATAGATTACTCTTGTTCTTAATCTTAGTCTAGAAGCTTCTTTCTGCAATGAACAGTGATTAGTTCAGAGACCCATAACTGGTCAAAGTACTGAGAATAAGTAACTGTTAAGAGTTCAGCCCTACTGGAGAGTTGGCTCAGTGGTTAAGAGCACTGGCTGCTCTTGCAGAGGACCCAGGTTCAAGTCCCAGCACCCACACTGTGGCTAACAATTGTTCATAACTCCAGTTCCAGGAGATCTGATGCCCTCTTTTGACATCCATGGGCACTGCAAGACACTGGTGCACTTACACACATGTAGGCAATACACTCATACACATAAAATAGAAATAAAGTGTTTTTAAAAAGAGCTCAGCCCTAAATGGAACATCTGTACAACCTCCCTTCCTCCAAGGCTCAGGGAATATCTCCAGAGAGGAGTGGAAAGCACAGAACCACAGGATGGAGAGAAGCATGGTGAAGCAATGTCTAGACCTGGCATAGCTATAGCACTCATGAACTCACAGCAGCTGTGGTTACCTGCACAGGATCAAATCCCAGCAGAGACATGGGAGGGGCTCATGAGGGCCACTCTTAGCTGAGTGTTATTGGCAGCTGATGGCTACTGGGAGAGGGAATTTTTCTTCAGGAATGTGGCTGCTGGTAGGTTTCCCATGCTCCAGTATATGCTGCCCCACCCCCATCCTGGGCTTATGGGCAGCACTAATCAGACTCAGTGGGTTATGCATGTGGTGGGGGGAGAAGGAGCTGGAGAAATAGGTCAGTGGTTAAGAGCACTGGCTGCTCTTGCACAGTACCCAGGTTTGTTCCCAGCATCCATACGGTGACTAACAACCATCAGTAACTCCAGTTCCAAGGGATCCAACACCCTCTTCTGGCCTCTGTGGGTATTGTATGCCAAGGTAAACTTAACACACATTCAGGGAAAACACTCATGCACTTAAAATACAAATAAATAAAAAACTGTTAAGGTTTTAAAAAAGAAAAAGAAAACACGAAGGTGAGATGGGGACATGTTTGGGGAGGGTCCAGGGGATGGGAGGTGGAGTGGGGATGGAGATGATCAAGATACATTGTATAGACATATGAAATTGTCAAAGAATAAATTTAAATTATTAAAATTAATTTTTAAACACCGAAATAAACCAACATGAATTATCAGTGGCTTTTCTACATACCAATAATGAATATACTGAGAAAGTATTCAGGATAATGATGCCATTCACAACAGCTTCGAAAAATAAAATACCAGGACAGGCTAATTGGCTAGATAGGTTAAAGCACCTGCCCCAAGCCTGATGAATTGAGTTTAACCCTGGGACCCACATGGAGGAAATAGAGAACTGACTCTCACAAGTTTTCCTCTGACCTTCACAGGCATGCAACACACACAAATAAATATAGTTTTCTTCTTTTTTTATTGAATTTTTGTGTATTTCATACAGAACATCCCAATCGATCTTACTCATCTTTATACCCCCCTTCCCCACTGGCACCTTCCTATAGTCCCCCACTGGAATTCATACATTCTGTCATTTGTCTTAAGGACTATTGTGTCAAGTTAGTGTCCCTAGATGTCCCTCAGTACAAGATCATCTACTGAGGTCTAGTCAGCCTATCTAGAGTCTCTTGTTTTAGGAAGATCAACTCTTCCTCACCCAGCAGTAACCAGTTGCCAATATTTCTTCAGCTAAGATTGGAGTCAGCTGTCCATTTCCCCAGTTTGTTTTTTTATTTATCATTTTTATTTTATGTGTATGTGTGTATTGTCTGCATGTAAGTAAGTGCACCCATGTCATGCAATGCCAGAAGACAGAAGAGGCTGTTGGATCCCCTGGAACTGGAGTTATGGACAGTTGTTAGCTGCCATGTGGGTGCTGGGATTCAAACCCAGATCTTCTACAAGAACAGTCGGTGTTCTTAACCGCTGAGCCATTCCCCAGTTTTATGCTGGGTTTTTGTCTCTTTGAATTTGCATGGGTCTGATGCATGCGGACACCGTTGCTGTAGGTTCATATGAGCAGAATCCCAGGAGTCTGTAGGACTGTATTTCCATATGGTCATGCATCTCTCCCTGGCTCTTACAATCTTTCTTCCCCTTCTTCTGAAATGGTCCCTGAGCCTTGGGTGAGTGTAGTTTAATATTGGACTCCTAAGGACCAGCATTCTGCAGACTCTTAGTCTCTACACTTCAGCCATTCGTGACCTTTTGTGTTCCTGGCCCTCTGTTTCATGAGGGGGCTTCATCAGTGAGAACTGAGATAGTCACTATTGTCTTCTTTACCCTTGTTCTGTGTTCCGTGAGCCTTAAGTGCAGAGGTTGCATTGTAGATGTGCCACTTAGACTTGGACAATCAGAGAATGTGGCCAGTTGTGGAACTCTGTAACAGTCTCCATCTGGTGCAAAAGAAGCTTCTTTGATGAGTGGTGACTGGGATACTTGTCTGTAAATACAAGGATCCATATTTTTCACATAGTAAGAAATTATAAATATAAGGATTTTTAAAATAAAATACCTAGAGATAACGCTAACTAGAAGTGAAATGAGACTTGAAAGCACTGAAACAAATCAAAGCCCTTGAGGATGGAAAGACCACCCGTGCGCTTGGATTGGCAGAACTCATGAATGTATCTACTAATAAAAAGTGATTTACAGGTACAGTGCAATCACCATCGAAGCCTAATGGCATTCTTCACAGAACATGAACAAGCGATCCTCAAATTCATATGGAAACACAAAACACCAGGCACAGCCAAAGCAACCCTAAGCAGAGACAGCAGTTCTGGAAGTGTCTCCATTCTTGATCTCAGGTTACGTTACACAGCCACAGTGACAAAAGCTGCTGCCACACAGCAGAAGTGCAGGTCAATGGCATGGAGGAGCAGGAAACGAGGTCACACAGTCAAATCCGCAAACATGTCAGGAACATACACTGGAAAAAGACCATCCTCTTCAACAAATGATGCTGCAAAACTAGATATCTATAAGAATGAAACTAGATCCCTATCTCTAACTCTGTAGAAAATTCCATCCAAAAAAATAGAGCAAAGACCTTCATCTAAGACCCGAAACTGTTAGAGAAATACAAACATAAAACGATTTGAGATATAGGCAGGGGAGAAGAGTTTCTGGAAAGGGCTCTAACAACTCAGGAAATAGTTTCAATAGACAAATGAGACTGATAGCTTTCATGATGCTACAAGGTGCTATGCACTCAGCTGGAAGAGAGGAGTGATCCGACACTCTTACTCAGCTGTGACCCTGTGTGCTACATCACCATCCTGATTAGGGAGATGTGCCCATGGGTACAAAAGTAGCGATGAGTCAGGCATGGCGGCCAAGCCTTTGATCCCAGCACTTGAGAGGCAGAGGTAAGTGGATCTCTGTAAGTTCAAGGCCAGCCTGGTCTACATAGTGAGTTCCAGGACACCTGGGGCTACAGAGAGACCTTGTCTTTAAAAAAAAACAGTAGCAGCTCTCGCCAACCCAGAGGCTTCTCTCTCTAGGGTAAGTTGATCATACCCTCAGAGCCTTGACTCCCCAAGCCTCATTCACCCTCCCATCTCCCTGGGCCTGCATGACACGCCAGCCTCTTTCATGGATGCCTGGGGGTGACCTTTCCTCTTCCTGATCCTTTGCATCCAGACCAACCCAGCTCCTCAGTGCAGTCCCCAGGAGCCCTTAGGGCCACTTCCCGCCCCCATCTTCCTTTGTATCTCTGGGTAGCAGGCCACCAGCTTCCCTAAACAAGCATCTTTCCTGAGCCCAGATACCAGGCCAGTACAACTCCCAAATTCCTGAGGCCAAAATCTTTCCTGGAGGGATCCAGACCTTAGGAGAAAGCCTGAGAGCATCAGAGCCTCATCTGACTTGGGCCTCTGTGGGAACTCCTGAAGACAAAAGCAATCTGGCCACTCCA
>NW_008338533.1:7447907-7448763 GCF_000622305.1 Nannospalax galili | reverse complement strand
GGGACTAAAGTGTTCCCAGTTCTAAATGAGCACAGATGCCAACCCAGATTAATTTACCCAGCCAAAATGTCTATTATAGTCAAAGGGGAAGAAAAATCTTCCATGACATAAAAAGGCAGAAGGAATTCATGTCCACAAAACCAGCCCTTTAGAGAGATCTGGAAGCAATACAAAGAGCTGAAGAAAGGAATGACTATACCCAAGGGGTTGTGGAAAGAAATCCAATGAAGGTATAACTGTGGAAAAGTACAGCTACATCACGAATGTAAATAGAAATAAAAATGACAGGATTCAATACTCATCATTCATTAATAACTTTAAATATTACCGAACTGAACTCCCCAGTCAAAAGACACAGACTAGGTGAATGGGTTAAGAAACAAAACCAATCTTTTTGTTGTCTGCAAGAAACTCATCTCACTTTCAAGGACAGACACTATCTTAAAGTGAAAGGACGGGAAAAAATATATGAAGCAAATGGTACTAAGAAAAAAGCAAGCATAGCAATTCTAATATCTGACAAAACAGACTTTAAACTAAAACTAATCAGAAGAGATAAAGAGGGCCACTTCATTCTGATAAAAGGAACAATAAATCAAGAAGATATTACAATCAGGAACATATATTCACCAGACTCTGGTGTACTCAACTTCATAAAAACAATACCACAGGACTTTAAGACCCAGATTAATCCAACTCACTAATAGTAGGGGGACTTCAATACCCCACTGTCTCCATTAGATAAGTCAACAGGGCACAGAGTTAACAGAGACATATCTGAATTAAAGAATGCCATATATCAAATGTACTTAACAAAGTATTCCACCCAAGCACAAAAGGACATACTTTCTACTCA
>NW_008338533.1:7446705-7447368 GCF_000622305.1 Nannospalax galili | reverse complement strand
CAACGAATCCAAGAGCTGGTTCTTTGAAAAGATGAACAAGATTGACAGACCGCTAGCCCAGCTAACCAAAAGAAAGAAAGAGCACCTCCAAATCAACAAAATCAGAGATGAAAGGGGAAACATCACAACAGACACCAGAAAGACAACAGAAAGATACAGAACAATATAAGGGAATACTTTAAAAACCTATAGGCTACTAAATTTGAAAACCTAAAAGAAATGCATGGATATCTACAGGCGTGGGAACCACCAAAACTAAACCAAGAAGAGATTAACAACTTAAACAGGCTCATAACACATAAAGAAATTGAAACAGTAATACAAAAGCTCCCGACTTAAAAGAGCCCAGGACCAGATGGATTTACAGCAGAATTCTATCAGACATTTAAAGAAGATCTGCATCCAATACTACTTAATTTATTCAAAAAATAGAAATGGAGGGAGAACTTCCAAATTCCTTCTATGAAGCCAGCGTCACTCTAATACCAAAGCCAGATAAAGGTAAAACCAAAATAGAAAACTATAGACCCATATCCTTAATGAACATATATGCAAAAATTCTCAACAAGATACTTGCAAACTGCATACAGACACACATCACAAAGATCATCCACCAGGATCAAGTCTGCTTTATCCCAGAGATGCAGGGATGGTTCAATATAC
>NW_008338533.1:7445563-7446392 GCF_000622305.1 Nannospalax galili | reverse complement strand
AAAGTTTAAATCTTTAAAAGAAAGAGATTGAGGAGTTCCTCAGAAGAGGAAGGACCTCTCATGCTCATGCTCATGGATTGGAAGAATGAATGTTGTGAAAATGACCAAAAGCCACTTATAGGCTTAATGCAATGCCAATCAAAATCCCCATGCCATTCTTCACAGAGTTGGAGAAAACCATCCTAAGATTCATGTGGAAGCACAAAAGACCTTGGAGAGCCAAAGCAACCCTGAGCACTAAGAGCAATACTGTGAGGATTACTATACAAGATTTTAAGCTGTATTTCAGAACTATAGTCATAAAAACAACATGGTACTGGCACAAAAATAGACCCATAGCTCAATGGAACAAAATTGAAGAACCAAATATAAGTAAATACAATTTCAACCATGTGATATTTGACAAAGGGGCCAAGAATATTCACTGGAGGAAAGACAGCATGTTCAGCAAATGGTGCTGGCAAAACGGGATCTCCACCTGTAGAAGAATGAAACTAAACCCCTATCTTTCACCTTGCACAAAAGTCAATTCCAAATGGATCAAAGACCACAATGTAAAGCCTGAAACTCTGAAACTGTTAGAAGAAAACATTGGGAAAAACCTACAAGATATAGGTGTAGGAAAGGATTTTCTAAACCAGACATCAATTGCTCAGATAACAAGGGTAAGAATTAACAAATGGGACCTCATTCAACTAAAAAGCTTCTGGACATCAAAGGAGACAACCAAGGAAGCAAACAGAAAACCCACAGAATGGGAGAAAATCTTTACCAGCGACACATCTGACAGAGGTTTAACATCCAGAATATATAACGAATTCAAAAAACG
>NW_008338533.1:7443580-7445105 GCF_000622305.1 Nannospalax galili | reverse complement strand
CAAGGGTAAGGAACCAGGGAGGTAAACGTAAAGAAAGAATCTGAAAGAGAACAGTAGGAAACAGGTTTTAATAAGGGAGATATGGATAAAAATTGGGTTAGTTTAAGGGAGGAGGGAGGGAAGGGTATATGAGGAAACTATGGCATAAAGGGAAAGAAGGAGCTCAAGAGAGGTAGGACCATAGGAGAAGGGTATTATTAAGGGAGAAAGGGGGGCAATGGTCGCACCTTAATTGGGAAAACCATGATGGAGGGGTGAGACAATGCGAGAGATAAACAATGCCTAGCTAGTTTTGAAAACCTGAGGGAACCATATTACTCCAAAAATCTACTGACAAATTATACCTAGCAGATCAAGAAATATACGTCTAGGTAAGGTTTATCTGAGAACAATTGGTCTTTGCCCAAGATTTATCTACATGACTCACAGTAATTAAAAGTACCAGACTGGTGGAACTAACCTTCTTAGATATTTAACACACATACTTTGAGACCTATACTAATTTGGTCAGAAGGACATAAAGGACAGTTTTTTCCCCTTGCGCTCCTCGGTTGACTAGTTCCAGGGGACTATGAGCACCTCTCAAAATGTCCTGTAATTTTGGTGGGTCAGCTGTCTTCTTGATCAAAGAGGCCAAGGAGACCCCACCAGATGGACTTGAACCAGTGTCCAGTCTACAAAGAGGAGGGTCAACACAGAGGAATCATTTCCTCCAAGCTTCCAAGCGAAGCCAACCATGGTTGAGCAGGACCTTTGACTTATCTTCACATAGGCGGAACTGGTAAAAGAAAGGAGCCAGGGGCTCCTCCCATGTCCATGTGACCTCTGAGGAACATATCTTCAAACGACCTTAAGAGTAAAAATAAATTGGTTTATCTGGGCCAACTATATGGCCTTAAACACCCAAAAGGAAAGTATAACCAAAGATTAAAGGCACCAATATAATTTCTTAAGAGTCCATATGTATAGCTAAAGGCTACATATCAAGCAACAATGCCAGATAGGAGATACCTTCTTTTGAGTTGTTGGCTAGGGTGGCCCAAGGGACTCCCAGACAGTGACCCAGCATAGAACTGGGAAAATGAACAGCAGACCTCAATCTCATCTAAAGGAATATTGACAACTGATTGCTGCTAGATGAGGAACAGCTGACCTTCCTAAAACAATGACCTCTAGATAGGCTGACTAGATTCACCAGAAGGGCAAGTAGTTGGGAAGGGCTGGGGGTGCCAACAACACAGCAGACAGTAGCAGGGATATCAGAGTATAAGGGCTTTAGTGGGGAGAGGGTGGCTATGGGAACTGGGTGTTTAATTGAATAAGATGGTTTGGGATGTTCTGTGTGACACACACACACACACACAAAATCAACAAATTTTTAACAATATATTATATTTGTTGAGGAAGCTTGGAAATTTATGTCATGCTAATTAGCAGAGGTGATAAACATTACCACTGAAATCTACCCGATGACTTTATAGACATACACAGGTGCCAAGGATCTGAGTGCGACCGATTATGACTA
>NW_008338533.1:7434175-7442881 GCF_000622305.1 Nannospalax galili | reverse complement strand
CCTCATTTAATTTTATGTCTTATAGGGTTTATACTGAGTACAATATTGTGTAACTGTAATAATTCAACTGTAAACCTAAAAATTTACAGCCAATTTTGAAAAAGATGTATCTTAGCTCAGAAAATTTGTTGTTGAATATGTCAATGCTGTTGTCATGAAATGCTTCTTCTAAGTATGTAGTTATTAAATAAATAATTTTTAAAAATACACTAGCAATGCAGGAGAGGGATGAATAAAAACAAAGTAAAATGGCGTGTGTGTGTGTGTGTGTGTGTGTGTGTGTGTGTATGTGTGTTTGTAGGAAAACTTCATAGTGAGACTTTGTAATCTTATGTATTTGTTACTTTTTTGTTGCTGTGATAAAACACCATGACCAAAAGCAATTTATAGAATAGTTTATTTTGGCTTATGGTTCCAGTGGGAGGGGAGGCACGGTAGCAGACTGCCAGAGCGGAAGCTGGCTGATTCATGTTCACACACACACAGGAGCATAGAGAACAAACTGGGAGTGGAGGGAGGTTATGAACGCTCAAAGCCGGCCCCAGTGACTGCTTCCTCCAGCAAGGCAGTACTTCCTAAAGAGTCCATGATCTCCCCAAACAGCACCACCAGCTAGGGGCAAAGTGTTCAAATACTTGAGCCTATGACGGACATTTCTCATTCAAACCACCACATCTTTCTTAAAAAAATTTTTTTAAACTCAATGTTCATTTTAGTAAAAGAGATGTGGGCTGAATATTTAACGTCATAACTATCTAGGCAAGGAATTCTGATAACATGAAACCATGACCACTTATTATCTACTTTCGACCTGCCCTGTGCTTTTACCGTGTCTGCATCTCTGTTACCGACTCCCAAGATCCCATCACAAAGCAAAACAGATTCCTCAAAGCAAGACAGCTTCAAGTTAGCATCATGCAATTCATTGTTCCTATTTCAGTTCCTTCTGAGATGGAAATCCTTATTTCTGCCTCATCCCCACTCAGGAACAACAGGCAGGATGCAACCACCAGACTCTGATGGTGCAGGACGTAACCACTTCTGTACCAGAGTCTGATGGCATCGATTCCCTATTATTCTGTCCTAGAATCACACATTAGTAGAGCTTAAAAAGAGATCTAGAGAGAAAGACAGCTGGACGCTGGAGGCAGTTTAAATAGACTGATTAATTCCCTTGCAAGTTTTCTTCTCTCTGTAACCCTCACGAAGAAGGTACATTTTCTAGCACCATGACCAACAAAAAATCCAGGGCAGTAGAAGGCAGACAATACGGTCCTGTGGTTGCTCTGATTCTGATCTCCTGTGAGCTTTACCATCGCCTATGATACCTTTAATATGAACGTATTTAATATAAAAAGCCCTGCAAGGTTGTGCTCAAAGGCAGCAAACACATCCTCATCCTCACTGCCATCAAGCAGTTGCTTATGACCAAGGAGACCGTTTTCCTGGACTGCTCCTAGCTTATACCTCTTACCTGGCATGGTTATTAATAAGCCCCTTTCCGTACTCAAAAGTGTACAGGTTTAGGCTATAAATTATGTGATCACCTGTTAATGAGCACACAGTTATGCTCTCCCAGAGCAGGAGGGGAAGGAGATTAATACTGAGTGCTGACTCTAAAGCTCGGCAAGATGCTGGGTAAGTGGATTCAGTTATGTCTCAGCACTGTAGAGGAAAGTAGTGTTTATTACCACTGAAGAGAAGGAAAGCAGTGTTTCCAGATTATGAAGAGGGCCTGAAGAAAGACAGAGAGACGGAAACTAAGAGAATACGTCAAGGAAAAGAAATCCCCCTCTCCTCCAGATTCTGTTAACATTTCTCCCTGGCTGACAAGCAGGTGTACACACACACACACACACACACACACACACACACACACACACAGAAGCCTGCCCACAAAAAAAAAAAAAAAGCCATAGTCAATTATTTAGGCACTATCTCAAAGAAGAGTGTTAAAATAGCAAACGAACCATGCTTGTTTAAGGCCAAAATGTACATGATCTTTGAATTTAACCCTGTCAGCGTCCCTCTCTCATCCTTAAACCTGAATGACGCACCTCATAAACCACCTTACGATTTCACTTACCAAAGAAAACTCTTCAAGATAAATAAGTAAACCAGCATGTTTTTACTTTTTAAATTTTGTCTAATAGTGCACCTCAGTTATAAATAGCATAATTTGATAAATGCAGCTTGAAAACCCACAATACCGTATATATAGTATATATTTATTTTTATTATTATTATTATTATTATCATTATCATTATTATTATTAAAACACGCATCTCTCCAGCCCCTTTCACTGCAAGCTTAAGTTCATGTTCCCCCTTTCTCTCACCCCTTTCTCAAGAAACCTTACTTTACTTCCTACCGATTCACCCTGAAATTCTTTTCTGGACATAAATCAAAAACCAACTTCAAGTCAGGCATGTACCTCACACCTGTAACCTCAGCACTCAGGAGGCTCAGGCAGGACGATCACCACGAATCTGAGGCCAGCCTAGGTCTTATAGTGAGCTCCAGCTCAGCCTGGGCTGCAGAGTAAGAACTTTTCTCAAAAAAAAAAAAAAAAAAAAAAAAAGACTCAAAAGGAGAGAGGAAGTCTGCAGACTCCAGGCAGCACCAGGCTGTCTCCCACTGGCTCCAACAGGCCCGCGAACGGCTGCACAGGGATCAGAATCCAAGTTTGAAGTTAAGACGGTGCTCTCCTCCCACATCGCTTGTCAAAGGAAAATAGATTGATTTGAAGCATTCGTCCAGCTCTGCACAAGGTACCAGATGTTCATCTCATTACAGATGGAGGTGACCACCTGTGGATCCTGTCTGCTAAGGTGACCACCCACGATTTTGTTACTTGCCACACTGCCTATCAAATGAGTCTGTTGTCTTTCCTTTATATCTGGGCAGGCATGTGCCTGGCTCTAACCAACAGATCATAGCAAGAACTTAAGAAACCTACCAGCTTCTGTGTCCCTGATACCCTGAGCTACCACAGAAAGATTTCCAATTGTGACAGAAGAGCCCATATAAGGAGGAAAAACTAAGTCAGGCCCTATATGCAGCATACACCAGCTCTCAGAGAAGCAGCCTTGCGTGGGGAGCTCAGCCCACAGTATGCGGAGTGGACGTGGGCCTTCCCTGATGAGTGTTGCCGGGTGTCCTGGCCCACAGCACAGTGCACAGGCAGCCTGTATTGCCTGAGGGCACTGGGCTGCCGACAGGTTTGTGTTGCAGCAATAGATAACGAACACAGATCTCTTTCCACATTCTAATCTCTCACCCAACCACACCCCAGATCATATCTTTCTGGGTCTTTTAGACAATCAGGGATTGGTACCCGGAGAGGAAAGACCACCCAGAGCCACAGTGGACTGGCTGGCTGCTCCCCCTGCTGACATGTCCCCTTATCCATAGCCACCTAGGTTTGCTCAGGTGAAGTTCTAGAATTTCCTCTTCTGCTTTACCCTTATAGTTCCAAGGCTGCTAAGTGTTGTTCCTCCTGCAGTGCCTTCTCGGTGAAAGGAAATGGATCAGAATTTCCTCAGCTACACCTGTGATGCTTGGAACTTATCCTTTCACACTAGCCAAAGGCAAAGGCTCTGGCTTCGTAGCCAGCTTGGAATTTCCCCTAAATACTCCAAAACCAAAATTCTTATTTGGTTAGTCTTTAGTGAGAAGAAGAAAAAGGAGGAGGAGGAGGAGGAGGAGGAGGAGGAGGAGGAAGGAGGTGAGACAGCATGTGAGAACATGCACGTGCTTATTTTTATTTGTTTTTCATTGTATGCATTTATATGTGTGTCTGTGCATGTGTGTATACCACATGTATGCAGGTGCAAGAGCAGCATGTACTCTTAACCACCAAGCCGTCTCTTCAGTCCCCATGCCTTACTCTTGAAAGACAAGATCGCTTTAAAATGTTGTAATACAGTTGGATTTAAGAGTGTTCTCGTCACAGACTCAAAGCAGATCCCCAGGTTGATAAGAGGCCACCGTACTGCTCAATGCCCTTTACCAAATCCCTTGCTGACTGGGAACGTTTGGGTGGAAATCTCTCTGGCTTAGCAGTCAGGGGGATTTTCCTTGTGTGTGTTGTTTCTTCGGGGTCCGGCTCTGGGTCCTTGAACAACTAGCTCAAGCTCTGGGTCTTGGTGTTCTCATCTGCTACAGTGAAAATTCAAAGGCACACGTGAAAGTCAGAACAGTCAACTTCATGGAGGCCTGAGCTAAGCACACTCGCACGCTGCCCCTCAGTCTTTCTCCCCGTCCCTGCGTATCCGTTTTCCTTTTCTCCCTCTCCCTACACCGCCTGATACCTAGAGAAGACAGTACTTGTGATCACATAGCCTAGGTCTCTTTGTTTAGCCTTTGAATTGGCTTACCATCCACCCCTTCACCCCTCCCTACACATCTGTAAACAACAAGGCCTGGGGACCACCATGCTGTTTTCATAGATGGCTCTTACTGTGCTTTTCCTGTAAGTGGCATGCAGCTCTTTCAGGAAGTTGGCAAGGTCTAAATGTTCCGTCCCATTACTCAATGTCACATTCTCTGGAGGATCATGCTGTAGTGTGTACAGCTCGAGAGCCGCACCACATTTTTGTCATCATTGTGTTGTCAGTTTCAATTAAGGCTGAGAACATCTGATGAACAGAAGGAGGTGGCCAGAGAAAGGTGGGGTCAGATTGGCTGATGGGCGTTTTGACAGCCAAGCAGTCTTCAAACCAGTTTACGAGGCTGTTTTAATTACCTTGGCAGTACTCATCGAGACCCTCTCCAAGTGCCTCACATTAAAAAGTCTTCTCATCAGCACACCAAAATTATCAATGATTAAAATGTCATAAACCTCCCAGCTCTCTGCTGGGCCTATCATATGGATGGATGCTAAGATTATTATAGTCAGAGATAACAAGCTGATTCTCTGGTTGCCATTGGAAACAGTTTAGACCTCTTAAAACACTGAACAAGCTCTTCAAGTCAATGTAGCACATTCATGTTGTGCCTGCTGAATGAATCGAATTGGATTAAAGAATCTTTTTATACAGAATTAAAAGGAGCATGTTGTCAGAAATTGGCACATTATTAGTTGACACTGGTGAGCTTACGTAAAGAGATTAGCTATCCACGTATACTGTGTGGAGAAGGGTGGAGAGACATGAAAGTTAAGGGGACATGAGACTGGAAAGGAGCACTCACTATGGAGTCTGGTTCCTCTTGACAGCTGAGAAGGAAGAATCTCAGTATAATTATCATTTGCTGTGGAGGTTGAAGACATGAAAATAATACTCCTTTTATATTGATACTTTTAAATGATACTGTTAAAACAGCAATAAAATATGCGTGAGACCTGAGTGTATGTGACCCGAGCATGATCATATTTCTTTCCCAGATAGTCCCTAGGAATCTCACAAACAAGGCTCTTAATTTTGTTTACTATGAAAACATCCCAACATTTTATAAAACCTCTGTAATCTAGAGTGTTACCTTATTAACACTAATCCTATACAACGTTCCTCAGGAATAATTTTTTTTTTTTTTTTTTTTTTTTTTTTGTCGTTTTGGGTCTCCCTGTAGCGCCAGCTGGCTTGGAGCTTGCTACGTAGACCAGACTGGCCTCAATCTCACAGAGATCCACCTGCCTCTGCCTCCCGAGTTGCTGGGATTAAAGGTGTCACTTAAACTCTTCAGCAACCCTCTAGAGATATAACTTCAGAAGCGACCTAAAATGTATACACGGCTATTGTGAAGATGATCGATCATGACTGACTCTCTTGAGAAACCCACATGCTCACTGGGGGGAGTCTTATTCTTTCCCCGATTGCTTCTTTTTCTATTACCTTTGCGCTTAAATCTTTGTTAAACACTCTTCTTAATAATCTCCAGTGCTGTCTGCTTCATTCAGACTCCTGAAATTCTTTTCTGCCGAATAAAGAATACGGGCTTTGCTCGAGTACATGGAGGTTCCTGAAAAGCATTGTTCAGGCAGCCACTGATGATCGCCTGTAGGGTGCCTCCAGCTCTTGCCCCAGTGCTGTTGAAGGTATGACCCAACTACATGTAAAACTAAGTGTAATCTTGACTGTGCTGAGATCTGGGGAAAATAATAAAAATAAGCATGTAGGGGCTAGAAAGATGGTTCAGTGCTTAAGAGCATTGGCTGCTTTTCCAGAGGACCCAAGTCTGGTTCCCAGCACCCATAGCCTGCAGCTCACAACCACCTGTAACTCCAGCTCCAAGGGATCTGATGCCTGTGGCCTTCTTGGGCAACTGCATTCATGTGTACATATCCACACTGAGATAAACACACATATATATAATTTAAAAATACATAAATAGGGGCTGGAGAGATGGCTTAGTGGTTAAGAGCACTGACTGCTCCTGCAGAGGACTTTGGTTCAATTCCGAGCATCTACATGGTGGCTAGGAACTATCCTTAACTCCAGTTCCAGCATATGACACAGGTGCACTCACATACATGGAGGCAATATGCTCATGCACATAAAATAGAAATAAATAAAATATGTTCCCAGTTAATTATTTATTTATTAACCACATACTTAGAAGAAGCATTTCAGTACAACAGCATTGACATATTCAATAACAATTTTCTGAGCTAAGATGCATCTTTTTCAAAATTGGCTGCAAATTTTTAGGTTTACATTTGAATTATTACAGCTATACAATATTGTGCTCAGTATAAATGCTAAAAGAAATAAAATTAAATGAGGTTTTGACCTTTAAAAAAGATCTCCATTTCATCATTAAAATACACAGTTTCGTACAGAAAAATTCATTTTTAATGCAATTGACATTAAGATGTTTGCACATGCATTTCTAATCTCTATATATCTGATTATTACTAGTGACAGTCGGTTGCTTTCTGAGCTCCTTGGCATCTGAGCATGGATATAAATTCATCAGGTAGATTTCAATGGTAATGTTTTTTACATCTACTAATTATTTTTATCATTTTTTTTAATTTTTAATAGCCATATGATTAGAAGAATCATTTCACTACAGCTTTGACATATTCAGTAACACACTCCAGAGCAAGGATACATCTCTTTCAATAGTGACTGTAAATTTTTAGGTTCACAGTTAGTTAATACAGTTATACAATATTGAACTCAGTATAAGCCCTGTAAGACATTAAATTGAATGAGTTTTTAACCTTTAAAAAAGATCTCCATTTCATTTTAGAATATATTGTTCCTTGCAGAAAGACTCATTGTTTTTGCTACTAACACTGAGATGTTGGCGCATGCATCTCTAATCTGTATGCATCTGATTATTACTAGTCATAATCAGTTGCACTTGGCTCCTTGGCGCCTGTGTATGTCGATGAAGTCATCGGGTAGATTCCAATGGTAATGTTTATCACCTCTGCTAATTAGCATGACATAAATTTCCATGCTTCCTCAACAAATATAATACATTGTTAAAATTTTGTTGATTTGTGTGTGTGTATATCACACAGAACACCCCAAACCATCTTATTCGACCGTACGCCCACTTCCCAGATGGCACCCTCCCATAGCCTCCCTCCCCCGACTAGAACCCTTATACTCTGATATCCCTGCTACTGTCCGCTGTGTTGTCGGCAAGCACATAAAGTTATTTATTTTTATTTTTATGTGTTGTAAGTGTTATGCCTGCATGCGTGTAAGTGCACCTCTGTCATGCAGTGCCCACAGAGGACAAAAGAGGGCATTGGATCCTCTGGAACTGGAGTTTCAGACAGTTGTTAGCCACCATGTGGATCCTGGGAATCACACTTGGGTCTTTTGCAAGAATAGCCAGTGCTCTTAACTGCTGACCCATCTTTCCAGCCCCAAAGACTTGGATTTCTTAAACTTGGGGTTCTTGGATGTGACACACCCATAATGTATTCCAAATCCTCTTCACTATCCCCTGGTACTTAAGGAACTAAAGTAACCACACATATCAGGAAGCCTAAGCTGCCTGCTTTGCTGAGTTAGAAACTCTTTGTTTCTGACCCAGAAGCCTATGTCTTCCATCAACATCCATGTACCTGTTCTGACCATTCTCTGGCAGGCTGACTCTTGTCTCTGTGCTCATCAGAATTACCTCTGAGTTTCAAAACTACAGACCTACCTGGACTCCACTTCCATGGTTCAGAGGCAGCATGGCAGGCCTGAAGCACAGCCACCTGTGTTTGTGCAAGTCCCTTGCAAGGTTCTACTGCACACTTCCACTGAGACCAGTGTGTTCTCATGGTACTCAGGCCCTCTGATGGTAGCTCAGCCTAGGAAGGTGACCAAGCTTCTGACAGGGATCACTTTCCAGCTGAAGTGCCCAGGAGGGTTCTGGGGACATTATACACTAAGGCATGTGCAAGTGGTGTCCCCTGGGGAAAGATGGGCCTTTCTGCTTCAGATCCTTGGGCTCCTCACTGCAGGGCATCCGGTTGGGTGAGGGCAGTGGCAGTGAACATGCAGGGCTGGAACCTGACCTGAGCACTTTAAGCAGAGGGAAGGAGGACACACTCTCCCAGAAATGCTGCTGCTGAATCATTACTCTCAAATCTAGAACACTCTCTAAGTGATCAAAACACTCCAGTAGTTACAAAATTTGTATCTGCCTCCATCCCTCCCTCTCTCCCTTCTCCCTTCTTCCTCCCCTTCTCTTCTCTCCCCACCCCCCCAGCTGTGTGACTTGTAGAGGCTTTGACAACCTTTTTCATTCAA
>NW_008338533.1:7425925-7433666 GCF_000622305.1 Nannospalax galili | reverse complement strand
GAGTTCTTTGGGTATATGCCAAGGAGTGGTATAACTGGGTAAAGTGGTAAGATCATTTGTAGGTTTTTTTGTTTGTTTGTTTTTGTTTTTGTTGGTTTTTTGTTTTTGTTTTTGTCTTTTTGAAGCAGCGTTTCCCTGTAACCCCAGCTGTCCTGGAACTCACTATGTAGACCAGGCTGGCCTTGAACTCACAGAGATCCACCTGCCTCTGCCTCCCAAGTGCTGGGACTACAGGAGTGCACCACCACGCCTGGCTCATTTGTAGTTTTTTAAGAATTCTCCACACTGCTTTCCATAGGGGTTGAACAAGTTTTCAGTCCCACCAGCAGTGAATGACGTTCCCCTTTCCCCATATCCTCTCCAACATTTGGTATCATTTGTTCTCTTGATCTTAGCATCCCAGGGAAGTAGAGGAAGGTGAGGGTGTGGCCAGGCCCAGAGTGCTCCTGGGGACCCGAGAAGGAACTGAGTTGTTCTGGATGCACAGGATCAGGAAGCAGTGGTGGTTCCCCATCTGTCTGGGTCACCAAGACAAGGAATGGGACAGGACCCAGGCTAGGAGGAGAGACCGGCGGGGGAGATGGGAGGGTGAGTGAGGCTGAGGGAGTCAAGGCGTGGAGGGCAGGATAGACTTACCGGAAGAGAGAAGCCTGTGGGTGGCAGAGAGGCCTGCGGGTCCTGCAGGCCCAGGAAGCAGAACATAAAATATTTATTTAAAAAAATACATAAATAAATAATAAAAGTTTGAGGAGTTACCAGACAATCTCCAGGACAAAAGCTAAGTTTTTTTGCAAGACTGTCACCTTGACTTTCCTTTTCCTTCCTTGCACCGTGGGTGCCGTCCGCCCTGCCTGCATCACAGGTGCAGTTCGCCCTGCCTGCATCACAGGTGCCGTCCGCCCTGCCTGCATCACAGGTGCCGTCCACCCTGCCTGCATCACAGGTGCCGTCCGCCCTGCCTGCATCACAGGTGCCGTCCGCCCTGCCTGCGCCGTGGGTGCTGTCCGCCCTGCTTGCATCACAGGTGCAGTCCACTCTGCCTGCATCACAGGTGCCGTCCGCCCTGCCTGCATCACAGGTGCAGTCTGCCCTGCGTGCACCGTGGTTGCAGTCCGCCCTGCTTGCATTACTGCAGTCTGGCCTGCTCACATCTTCAGTGTTCCGGCTCCTACTGCAGCCTTGTCCTATGACACCATTCCTAGGGGGGACGGGAACAAACATCTACTCACTTCCGGTAAGGAACCAACAACAGAAGGAAATAAAGATACCACCAAAGTCCCACTTGGTGAACCAGCAGGTTCTATGGGCGATGCTCACCGGAACAAGGGGACTCAAAGCCGCATCACCAAATGCCACCCAGCACAGACGGCGGCTTATAAAAGCAGGGCAGCTGGGGCTGAGGGCACAACCTCCAGGCAGCAATACAGGTGGAGAGCGTCTCCTCCAGGGTCTTCTCCAGGCAGCTCAGCTGATCTCAGAGCGGCTCTCCAGAGACCTTGCTGCTAACATAAGCTTAGGGAGGGAGGGGCCCAGTATTCTGGTCAGTTTCAGGGTCTTCCCGATGCTTTATTTACTTCCTGAGTTCTAATGAGCAGGATGGAATGCTTCATCTCCTTTTAGAACATTCAGAGTCCAGACTCCCCAAAGTCTTGAGTATCCCTGTTAATAACACATATTTTTAGTTAAAGTAGTTTATTTTATTATTACTGTTAAAAGGTGCATATTTTAGGAATGAAAGCACATGAAGTTCATGTGTTTGTCTGTATTAATAGACCACAAATTAACAGTCACAAGGTTCCTGAGCATGAGCACTGGAAAGGACAGTGTCTGCAGAATTAGGAGGTGCTTGCTTCTAAGGCAAATTTTGAGATCTTGCTTCTCTCCGTGTCCAAAAACACTATCATGCCATGTGTCTTACCTGTCCGTTGTCGTGTGACCGCTCACCCTGCTTTCTAAACTGAACGATGTGAGTATCCTAGCTTTAATAATGTGGCAGTCCATTGTGACTGCCTCCTAGAGACACATTCATAGTTAGCCAAATATGTGGAGTAAGGTGAGACAGAAGGGGGGGCGGCTCAGTCTTATCATTCACTCACAAGTGTCACGTGGTATAATGCTTCGCTTTCATTCATGCTGTTATAAAGCCTCTATACAGTAGTTTCCTGAAGTCAGATTGGACTGCGGCAGGTGCAGCCCCTCACCAGCTAACTTTCCCTTGTTCCTCCACTGTGTCAACTTGTTTAGCAGCTATGTGGGAATCTCTTTTAACAATGTAGCAGTTAGTAACTCCAGTTCCTTTTAGTCTTTTCACCAGCCTTGAGTGGTTCTTGGATCAGTAGTTTAGAAACCCCTATAGTAAGCTGCAGGTAATAGAACATTCTTATGTTTCAATTTTGTTCAAATCCTGCAATATATACAAATTACGTTTCTTGCATAAATTGGCTAGGGATAGTGCCACCAGCTAAATTATTTTATGAAACTAAATTATCTTCAAGATTGATATTTTTCATAACAAATTACAGCTAAATAACAAGAAAACAAAGGTTTTTCAATAGCATCATTTTTCAGATTTCAGTCACAGAAGAGCTTGCTGTGTTTATTACCAACTCAGTCCTACCCCTTCTGAGATAAAAGTCAGGCAAGATTAAGGCAAAGCACGCTTAGGCAATAATGAATTCCTTTCTCAGAGTTATATACATTCCATGTAAATTCTCTTGCCCTCCCATGTCCCTTGCTGGTATAACTGAAATGTCGAGATCTTTAGGGCTAGTCCCCTTGTCTATGGCTTCGAGGCTTGAATGAAAACTTTCCATCAGTCATCTGGACCCTGTGCATCACTCGCAAAACGTCAGGTTAACCTGAGTAACCAGA
Organism: Nannospalax galili; assembly: GCF_000622305.1. Taxonomy (NCBI): domain Eukaryota; kingdom Metazoa; phylum Chordata; class Mammalia; order Rodentia; family Spalacidae; genus Nannospalax; species Nannospalax galili. The sequence continues at coordinate 7,430,795 of NW_008338533.1, read as the reverse complement.
CTAGAGCTGACACATCTCACACTGGGTTTTCCCACTGGAAGTCCTTCACCCGCACAACTCATTACTAAAGCAACTTAATGAACTGTGTCTGAAAAGAAAAAATATTTATTGTTTTTTATTTCTCGTTTTCTCACGAGCGAGACACGCTTTCACTGGTCTCCCCTGGCCATGCTGATGGTCTCTTGTGCTAACTACCTTTTTCACATACACTCTACTGTTCTGCGTATTAATTTCCAGTCACAATTGTTCTTTAATGTGTCTGCTGCTCTCCAAGATAAAAGTTTCTTTTAAGGCAAAGATTGTTGCTATAGATTAAATTATGTCCCTCTAAAATTGTATGTTGAAGGGGCTGGAGAGATGGCTCAGTGATTAAGAGCACTGGTTACTCTTCCAGATGACCTGGATTCGGTTCCCAGCACCCACATGGTGGCTAACAACTGTCCATAACTCCCACTCCAGGGGATCTGACGACCTCTTCTGACCTCTGTGAGCACTGCACGGCACGGGTGTCCTTGCATACATGCAGGCAATACACTCATACACATAAAATAAAATAAAAATAATCATTTTTTTTCATTCTTATGTTGCAACCTTAAACCCCAATGTGATAGACTAAAGATGAAGCCTGTGGAAGATGGATGCAATAGATGAGGTCATGAAGGTGAGGTTGATGGCATGATCACCTTTTAAAAAAAAAAAAAGCAGAATACTTACTGCCCCAGTCCTTCGTGCACGAAGAAGAGAATCCCTGAGCATAGACCAAGGTGGCAGGCACCTAAAAGACAAGAGGCTGCAGAACGAAGCTTTCCTTGCTAGTGAAACAGACACCAGAAGCTGCTTGTGCTGAAAAGTATAGATTCCTCACTCCAGCCCACAGGTAACTAAATGTCCAATGAGAAACTCTGACTTCTCTACATTTGTTTTGTGTCTCTGTGTCTCCTTTAATTTACCTAAAGATACACAGATAAGTCACTGTTCTAAACCCCTAGTCACCTTGGATTCCAGAAGAGCAAAAGCTTAGAAGACAGACCATCCCAGATGAGGGCAGTTATCCACGAAGATGAGGCTGCACCCTCAGCATTCACAGATTAACAACTTATCAGCCACTTGCAGGACACACCAGAGCTGAGCCCATGGTGAGTCAGTGACAGACAAGATCTCACCTGACCAGGACTGCTTAACTCTGCACGCCTTCTGCCGTGTTTGAACATAAGCCTGTCAGTGACCCCAAAGGTGGCTTTAGGGATCACCAGACCCCTTGATTTGCTCCTCCTCCTGCTGTGGCCACATGGAATAAATCTCTGCTTTTGTCTATTACTCTTCCCTTTATTGTATTGGAACACGTGACTGAGCTCAACTTGGGGTTACCAGAGCTCAAGATTATCAGCTTGGAGTTACGAGAGCCCTAAAAACTAGTGACTCCAGGTCCTTGATTTTGGACTTCCCGCCCTCCAGAACTACGAGAAATAAATTTTTCTCATCTGTGGTATTTTGCTGGTGAAGCCTAAGATAAGATATTCTCTGATACGCTTCTCCATCCCTAATCATCTGACACAACACCTGGCACATAAAGGGTTAAAAGGTCATGTTGAATGAGCTCACCCATACTGCAAACTGTCCAGTGGGAAAAACTGGTTGACATAATATTTTTTTACCATCTATGCTGTTTCTTTTTGTCTTAAGACAGGGTCTTTCTGTAGCCCCAGCTGGCTTGGAATGCCCTATACAGACCAGGCTGACCTCCATCTCATGGAGATCTGCCTGCCTCTGCCTCCAGAGTCCTGGGGTTAAAGGTGTGCACTACCACTTACCTGCTTTTTGTGGCAGAGTTATTTCCCTAACGTTAATGTCAGCCTGGCTAAATACTATCTGACACTTGTGGTTTTAGAAATTTGCAGGAGAGAAATTTTTGTGCTTCTCAGTCTGACTGCAAAATTCCAAGAGGAAAAAAATATCAAGCCAGCCAGGCTCGGAAAATCCCCTTCCTAGTGAGGTCTTCTCACCCTTGCACACTACTGATTCAGAAATCAAAGAGTCTCTTTTAAAATCCAATTTATAATCATCAGGCATGAATAAACATCTTAGTGAAAAAAATGGCAGTGGTTTAACTGACTTGTGTTGTTATTGTACAGGGACTAAAATTCCTGTTTACTCCAGGCTCACCACCATAAATCAGAAGCTGTGATTATTGCATTATATTTTGCTTGTTTCCCTTTGCTTTCTAAACAAGTTTTTGTTATTGGAGTTCATTTGATATTTATTAAGCACGTTAATATTTAAAGCAACTCATCATTTTACAAATTCTGATGGAAGAAAGTCAAACTTGTTAAATGTTATGATGATTTATCATATTTGATAGGGCCCAAGAGCAATAAAATCCAGTAATCCGACTGTGGAGATGGTAGGGATCGTGGCAAAGAAAGGAAAAGTAGGTCCCTCTGCTGTTGGGGTCATAAAGGTAAGAACCCCCGCATCACCCTCTGCCCTCATGTGTTGGCTTCAGGACTCACTGACTTTTGAGGTCAGACGACCCAAGAGTGGCTTCTGTTGGATTTTGCTCCCAACCTTTACAGATTGATGCCGGAAACTTTCTGGAATCTGGACTCACTAGAGCATCAACTGCACAAACCCCATCTGGTCTCCCACAGAGAACAAGAGGAGGATCTGCAGTCAAGTGAAGAGTGACCCATCCCAAGGCACCTGCGCAGTGATGCACCAGGAAACTTCTGAGCGTCAGCTTAATACTGAGGAACTGATTTTGCTTTAAGATGCTGAAGAAAAGATATCTAATGAAGAGAAAATAGCAGAATCGAAAGGACATGGTTCCTGGTCCTCTGTAGGAAAGATGGCAGTCCCTAGTATTGGTCATAATCAAAGCATGAGACACACTTGAGAAGTCCTATGGTGGAGAACGTCTAGGAATGCAACGAGGAGAATCCACCTACCCAATCCTGAATTGTAATATGCTGAAGAGAACTACTGTCATAAACTGTTGATACTGTAAGTGTGCAAAGCATAAACTGTTGATACTGTAAGTGTGCAAAGCATAAACTGTTGATACTGTAAGTGTGCAAAGCATAAACTGTTGATACTGTAAGTGTGCAAAGCCTTCGTGTTCACTCTTTACAAATTACTGAAAGTGAACTCTATCAGTGTAAGTGTGATGTTTGATTTTAATTGCCAACTTCACACAATCTGTAGCTACCTGGGAAGAGTCTCAATGAGGGATTGCCTGGATTAGGTTGGCTGTGGGCATGCTGTGGGTGATTGTCTTGGTTAACTGGTAAGAGATTTAACCTCAGAGTGGGTGGTGCCATTCCCTGGGTTTGGATCCTGGACTATACAACCAGAGAAATCGAACTAAGCACAGCATGTATGCATTAATTCCTTTCTCTCTGCTCTTGAGTACGAATGTGGCATGACCTGCTGCTTCCTGCCACCTTGGCTTCCCCACAAAGATGGGCTGTAATCTGGAATTATGAGCTAAAATTAACACTTTCTCCCCTAAGTTGTTTTTTGTCAGGGCATTTTACCAGAGCAACAAGAAACAAAACTAAGACAGTAAAGGATGTGGGAAGTCTCCCGTTGTCTGGGTGGCTAAAGAGGCATTTGAAAACTCCAACTGCACACAAACACTATGGCTATAAGGGATATACTAAAACCTTCCATTGTTCATCATTTTTTAGGGCATATACGAAGATTCACAGGAAAACGCCAGACTATGACTATAAGGAATATGGGAATGTTTTGAATACTCTGTCAAAACTCAGAGAAAATAAGATAATTAGTGGAAAGCAACCTTATAAAAGTCAGGAATGTGGGAAAGTATTTAAGCATTCTACATCACTCTACAGACATAAGAGGATTCACAGAAGGGAGAAGACACACGAATGTAAGTGATGTGTGAAACCTTTATGTCTTCTAACTTCATGGTACATACAAGAATTCACACTGGCAAGGTGGCTAATGAATGTAAAGAGAGTGTGGGAAATCCTACAGTTCTTCAGATCTTGTTCTAATTTGTTCTCCACTGCTGTGACAAAACACTCTGACCAATACCAACTTGAGGAGGAAATGGTTTATTTTATCTTACATCTCCTGGGTCACAATTCATCAGGGAGCCCAAGGTAGGAACTCAGTTCAGGAGCCTGGAGGCAGGAGCTGAAGCACAGGCCATGGAGGAATGCTGCTTACTGGCTTGCTCCCCTAGCCCATACTCAACCTGCTTTCTTATACAACAAAGACCCACCTGCCCAGGGTGGCACCACCCACAGTGGGCTGGGCCCTCCCACATCATTCAGCAATCAAGGAAATTTCCCCCACAGACATGGCCGTAGGCCAGTCCAATGGAGGCAATTCTCCAATTGAGGCTCCCTCAACCCAGGTGTGTCAAGTTGACACTAAAGCATCCAGCACAGGTCTCAAGTAACATGGAAGACCCCATAAAGAGATAAGCTATACCACGTAAAAAAAATGTGGGAAGGCCTTTGCTCTTAAATCTTACTTTACAGTAGATATGAGAGTTCACACTTCAGAGAAGCCTTCTATCTAAAGAGCATGGGTTGGCCTCCTTCAATATATCCTCATGGGTTGGAGATATGGCTCCGTAGTTAAGAACTCATACTGCTCTTTCAGAGGACCTAAGTTCAGTTCCCATCACCCATGTTGGGCAGCACACAACTACCTATAACTCAGCTCCAGGGAATCTAATACCCTCTTCTGGCTTCCACTAACACCTGCACTCATGTGCACATACCACACACAGGCGTATAATTAAAAAATATAAACTAGGCTGGGTGTGGTGGCGCACGCCTTTGATCTCAGCACTCAGGAGGCAGAGGCAGGCCGATCTCTGTGAGTTTGAGACCAG
>NW_008338533.1:7425155-7425842 GCF_000622305.1 Nannospalax galili | reverse complement strand
TGTGTGAATTCTCAAAGAATTAATACATATGTATATATATATATATATATATTCAAAACTCAAACTGCATGTAAGAACACATAGTAGAGAGAAATCCTATAGATGAGAGAATGTAGATGAGCCTACAGGCTTATCAACAGATCAGTACTGAGTGCTATGTTGAGGTTCTTGACCTCATGATCCAAAAGATGGAGATGCCTTTCATTCCTCAGATTTGGGAGACCCAGTGCCTGGAGGATGCAGCTGGTACATATGCAACCCTTTAAAATCATGCATATATTTTTTCTCCATGTTCCCTACCATCTCCACAGTTCGGTTATTAATTTTATTGATCTCAGGCACTCAAATGTGATAAATCATCATAATGTTCAACAAGTTTGACAACTTCCTTCCATCAGAATTTATAAAGAGATGAGTTGCTTTAAACATTAACTTTGCTGAGTAAATATTGAATGAACTCCAATGGTAAAACAAAACATGTTTACAAAGCAAAGGAAAACAATCAAAACATAATGCAATAATCACAGGTTCTGACTGATGGTGGTGAGGCTGGAGTGAACAGGACTCTATACAATAATAACGAAAGTCAGTTCAACCAGCATGGACTGCTTATTATTATTGTTTTCATTAAGATGTTTATTCATGTCTCATGTTTATACCTAAAATGAATTTTTTTTTTTTGGTCTT
>NW_008338533.1:7412457-7422736 GCF_000622305.1 Nannospalax galili | reverse complement strand
TGGTGTTTTTGAGACAGGGTCTCCCTGTAGCCCCAGCTGGCCTGGAACTCACTGTGTAGACCAGGCTGGCCTTGAACTCACAGAGATCCACCTGCCTCTGCCTCCTGAGTGCTGGGACTAAAGATGTGCACCATCACACCCGGATTTTTGCAACATTTTTGTTAAGTCTCAAATTATTAGAATATAAGAAAGTAAGGGGCCAGGAAGTAGCTGTGTGTGTAGCATGTGCAAGGCCCTAAGTTTCGTTCCCAACACCATACATACACAGACGTCTGAATCTTCCTTGCTGGTCATGGTAAATGGCAGATTAAGAACTCTACTTGGGCTACAAAGTGGTTTTTAAAAACTGACATAGATGCCTGAATATGTTAGGAATGTTCGTGGAGGATGCATAAAAAGCCAGTTGTCATGTGTGTCACTAAAGGAGACACAGAAATTAGAAGCAGGAACGAGATCATTAGATTACTAACAGTGTGATTTTTAAATCCATAGTTATATATTACCTGTTCAAATGCATTATTAACTATATCACTTGAAAGAAATAAAAGTCTCCATAATGACTATAAAGTAGGTGGGTGTGCAGACAGCCACTGCAGAGGGAGAAAGCAAAGTCATTTAACTACTGTAATTGTGAAAGGAAGAATGCCAGTTTGTACCTATATAAGTGCAGCTGCTTTTTAAAGATATATTTTTATTATATTTTGATTATGTGTATGTGTGTATCTGTGAGTTTCTACACATGAGTGCAGGTGCCTACAGGGGCCAGATGAGGGTGTTGGATGCCTTGGAACTGAAGTTACAGATGGCTGTGAGCTGCCATGTGGATGCTGGGAACCCTTGTCCTCTGCAAGAGCAGCCAGTGCTCTTAACCACTGAGCCATCTCTCCAGTCCCGTGCAGGTGCTTTTTTCATCTTGTCTCATATAAAAGTCCAGAACACAGAGATCTGGAGCAGTTCTCAGAATACACTTCCACAACATCTTTTTTACCACATCTGCATAAGAAGACAGCACCTTACCAACCAATCATTTCAAGGTAAAAAGGCCTGCTGTGCAAAGATATGGGTACATTTCACTTAGAGATCCATTTGTAAGTGTAAATAAGTGGAAACCCTCAAGATCACACCACAGGTATGAACTTAGTCAAACAAGTACAGGAGGTCAAGCATTGAAATAGGCTTCCCGTGGTGGTGAAGAAGTGCTTGCCTTTGGAAGTTCATTAGCATGCAATGAGTCTCTGTGCTGTTGTCTGAATCTCCACAGTTGCAGATGTCGCAACCAAGCTGATTAAAGTCTAGATGAATCCTCTCAAAGACGTCATCACTGAGACCATCAAAAAAGACTTCAATGACCAGTAGTGTTAGAACTTCCAGTAGAGAGCCAGTTCTATAACACCAGTACCATCTTCTTCCCTGGGACAGGTCATGTGAATTTCAGATATCAAAGGCCTGTTTCTTCTCTTCACTCCCTGATGTTTAAGGAGATAACCACAAATCACACCGAATAGTCCTCAGTTACTCAAAACCTGACAGTATAGCTCAGTAGTGGAGCATGTGCCTAGCATGCTGGAAGCCCTGGTATTAACCTGAGGTGGGTATCATGCTCCTCTACCTGAAATCATAATCCAGTAATCACTGTCCTAGCTAGCTTTGTCAACTTGACACAGTCTAGAGTCATCTGAGAGGAAAACCTCAGGCAGAGAGGGATTTCCTAAGTCATATTTGTCTGTGGGCATATGTGAGAGGGGGACTGTCTAGACTATTTATTGATGCAGGAGGGCCCAGTCCACTGTGAGCACCACAATCCCCTAGACAGGTGGTCCTGAGCTATATAAGAAAGCTAGCTGAACATGAACCTGCTAGGAAGCCAGTAGGCAGTTTCTTCCATGGTATTTGCTGGAGTTGCTGCCCTGACTTCCCCCAGTGATAGGCTGAAATGTTTGCTTGCTCTCTCTCTCTCTCTCTCTCTCTCTCTCTCTCTCTCTCTCTCTGTGTCTGTGTGTGTGTGTATGTGTGTGTGTGATGTGTATGTGCAAGTGTTCATGCATGTGGAAGTCATAAGTCAATGTTGGATGTCCTCTGTCCCTCTCTCTGAACATGGAACTCATCAACTAGAATAGCTAACCAGTGAGCCCCTGATAACTGCTTGTCTTTACCTCCTGGTGCTGAGATTTACAGCTATTCACTGCCATACCCAGCTATGTGGATACTGGGGATGTGAATTCAGGTCTTCACACTTGCGCAGAAAGCACTTTACCCACTGAGCCACCCCCCAAGGCCCATCCTAACTCCTTTGTGTCTAATTTTCTCCCTCTTAATCCACCCCCCTTGTATCGGATTGTTCTATTAAAGAGACCAACCTGTGTTCCAAAAGACTGTCATAAAATTTTTTGTTGTCCTATTTTTCTATATCAAGTTTCTCCAAAATGGAGACTATTCTGTTAACACCGCATCTTCTGCCCTCTGTGGGTAAGGACTAGAGAGGGATGCCTCAGAGATGCACAAGCACTGGAAAAGTTTGAAGCTGTGGAAGGACAATGTTCCTTCTCTGGACCAACCAGGTACTTCACTGTACAGTTCTTTGACCCCTGAGGCTGAATGGTATTTGGCTCCCTTCTCTCCAAAAAATATTCTCATGTTTAGTGAGTATTTAGATGTTCTAGACACCCACTACATCTTTGCTAATTCCATCAGTATTTTGGTGAAATCTCTAGATTTTTCTGTATGTGAGATCATCTCATTTACAAAAAAAGGATAATTTCAACTTTCTCTTTTACAATGTGGACAGGTTTCTTTTTGCTTTTCCTTGATTGTTCTGGTTAAGAATTCCAGTTCTGTGTTGAACAGAAGTGATAAACTGAACTTTATTTCTTAATCTTAAAGAAAAATCTGAAGAGGACTGGAGTGATGGCTCAGTGGTTAAGAGCACTAGCTCTTCTTCCCTGAAGACTAGCTCTTCTATGTAAGTGGCTAAGAGAGAAAACCAATCAGTGGTCCAACTCAGCTGTAAAGCCCAATAACCACAACAATGACCAGCACAGCAAACTATATTGGTGCAGTAGTGGCACTTTTATTTTAGGGCTAATCAACATCTGTCTAATTGGACTTAAGGCCCACTCAATGGGAGGTAACTCCTGTGTAGTACTGTAAACATAGCCAAATACAATTGGCTGGAGAGGTCATAGATCTTAAGAGAAAAACCTGCGTCTGCCACATCCCTAGGCAAATGTGATTTCTTACTGTATGCTAAATATGAATTCTTATATTTGCAGACATTTATACCTCTCACCACTCATCAAAGAAGTTTCTTTTTGCAACAGGTGGGGGCTATTACAGAGCTCCACAAATGGTCACGCACATAGAATACTGTGAGATGCCCAGCCCCAAATGACACATCTACAATGGAACCTCTACACCTCAGGTTCACAGAACACAGAATAACAAGGGGTAGAGAGATACTAATGCATCTCTCAAGCTCTCATCAGTGAAGCTCCCTCTGCAACAGAGGGTGGTTAACACAGAAAGCCACAACTGACCAAAGTGTAGAAAATAAGAGACTGCAGAGTGTGTCCCTGGATAGGATTCCTATATTAAACTTCACCCACTCAGGGCTCAGGGACCATTGCAAAAGAAGGGGCAGAAAGATTGTAAGAGCCAGAGGTAATGGATGAACATAGGGAAACAGAGTTTTCCAGACAGCTGGGAACTTGCTCATATGAACTTATAGCAAGAGTGACAACATGAACAAGATCTATACAAACTCAAAGCAGATAAAAACCCAGCATAGGCGCTGGAAAAATGGCTGAGTGTTTAAGAACAGTGGCTGTTCTTGCAGAAGATCTAGGTTCGAATCCCAGCACCCACATGACAGCTAACAACTGTCTGTAACTCCAGTTCCAGGGGATCCGATGGCCTCTTCTGTCCTTATGGGACATCACATGACATGGGTACACTTACATACATGCAGGCAATACACTCATACACATAAAATAAAAATATTTTTTAAAAAACCAGCATAGACGTGGGGAGATGGGTGAGAAGCCCCAACCTTAGCTGAGGAACTATTGGCATCTGCTGGGTGAGAGAGAGTGGTCTTCTTTAAGGGAGAGACTCTAGATAGGCTGACCAGGCTCCAGTGAATGGACTCACGCTGAGGGACATTTAAGGACACAAACTTGACTTAATAGGCATTAACAATATGACAGAATGCATGAAAGCCGGGGGGGGGGGGTCTATGGAGTTGCAGATAGGGAAGAGGGTCTAAATATGAGCAAGATGTAGTATATGAAATGCACAAAAATTCAATACAAATTTTTTTTGAAGAATTAGCATTGTTTCTCTAAAGGCTCAGGGTGTAATCTGAATACACAAGATAAACCAGGCGCTGCGGCAGTTGCAGCTGAGCAGGAGCACAAGCAGGAGGACTTCTTCAGTCCTAGAATCTGAAGCCAGCCTAGGCAACACAGGGAGACTCCATCTCAAAAAAGGGAAAGAGGGGCCTGGAGAGACTGCTCAGTGCTCACAGGTTAAGACCACTTGCTGCTCTTGCAGAGGACCCAGGTTTGCTTCTCAGCAGTTAGATCAGGTACCTCACAACCACCTGTAACTCCAATTCCAGGGTATCCAATGTGATCTTCTGGTTTGCAAGGGCACCTGCATGTACGTGATACACAAACATACTTTCAGGCACACACTCATACACAGAATTTTTTTTAATAAGTATTTTTTAAAATGGAAGGAAGGAGGGAGGAGGAAGTGGGGAGGGGGATGGAAGGGAAGAAGGGAAGACGAGGAGGAAGGGGAGGAGGGGGAAGAAAATGAGGAAGGGAAGGAGGAGGAAGAGGAGGAAGAGGAAGGGGAGAAGGAGGAGGAGGAGGAAGAGAAGGAAGAAGAGGAGGAGGAAGAGGAGGAAGGGGAGAAGGAGGAGGAAGGGGAGAAGGAGGGGGAGGAAGAGAAGGAAGAAGAGGAGGAGGAGGAAGAGGAGGAGGAAGAGGAGGAAGAAGAGGAGGAAAAGGAAGAGAAATCAAATGCATGCTCTCCAAGCTTGGGATCAGTGAGGAGAAAGGCCTTTAGGATGAACAAGGGCACACCATAACTTTTCTGGGAGGAACTCCTTGCTCCTGAAAGTGAAGTGCTTTTGTGCTAAATGCACACCATGCTCCTGTTACGCCATCTGTTACAAGTCCTTTCTCAGCTGCCTTCTGAACAATGCATACCATAGTCTCCTCAGCCGTCCAAACATAAAGGTAAGTTGGGTTGATGAGATACCTCAGCAGATAAAGGTACTTCCCACACAAGCCTATGACCTGGGTGTGAGCCACAGAACCATAGTGGAGGGACAGAACCAACTTCTGAAAGCTGTCCTCTGACCTCCACACCTGGCATGCCCCGGCTGGTACACACACACACACACACACACACACACACACACACACACACAGATAGTAAATAAAATAATGCTAAGTGACCAGATTGGAGGTGAAAGCATAGCAAAGTTGTGGTAAAACAAGATCCCAGACCACAGCTGCACTTCCCATGTTCTGACTGGAGGTTTTCTGCACTATGCAGATTAAACAGTGCAAAGTTTCCGACGTGGCAACAAGGCCCTGCTCGCTGCCCAGCCCAGCAGAGCCCCCCAGGAGCCATCTTCTCTCTTACCAATCCCCCACCCTAATATGCTCCTCCAAAAGGAAAATGAAGACTGGGTTTCCTCCTCCTGCTCCTACATTTCTTTATACAAATGTGCATATTCAAATGCCCACCACCTCCCTCACATGCTCCCTAATAAGATGATACATATTTATGTCCTATTTATGTGCATTTCCCCAAGGTTACTATTACATACTAAAATCCTCAGTTTCCAAAAACATAGAGTAAAACACAAGGGTGAAATGAGTTAATACTAATATATATATAAAACTACGTGTGTTACTCACTAGGTTTTGCTTCACAAGAAGTGAAAATAACCACTATTTTCTCTCACAGAGTTTGTGGTGGTTTGAATGAGCACCGTCTTCCATAACCCCTGACATTTGTCCCCAGTTGGTGGCGGAGGGTTAGGAGGCGTGGTCTCGCTGGAGGAAGCACGTCAGTGCGGGCGGCTTAGACAGTTGGTAACCACGTTCCGTTTCCACTTTGTCTCTGCTTCCTGTGCATGTTTGAAAACGTGAACTCAGCTCTCTGCTCCAGCTGCCTCTGCCCCCTGCCTCCCTGCCCCATGGACTCTACCCATAAGCCCAATAAACTCTTCCTTCTATAAGTTGCCTGGGTCATGGGGTTTATCACAACAGAAAAGTAACACATAGTTTATATTTTATTATTTTTATTTTATGTGTATGAGTGTATTGCCTGCATGTATGTGAGTACACCCATGTCAGGCAATGCCACGGAGGTCAGAAGAGGGCATCGGAGTCCCCTGGAACTGGTTCATTTATTCTTAAATTATGTGTAGTGTGTGTGTCATTGCTTGTACATATGAATACAGGTGCCCATGAAGGCCAGAGGAGTCAGATCCTCTGGAGCTTCTTTTATGTGTATGAGTGTATTGCCTGCATGTATGTGAGTACACCCATGTCAGGCAATGCCACGGAGGTCAGAAGAGGGCATCGGAGTCCCCTGGAACTGGTTCATTTATTCTTAAATTATGTGTAGTGTGTGTGTCATTGCTTGTACATATGAATACAGGTGCCCATGAAGGCCAGAGGAGTCAGATCCTCTGGAGCTTCCATTACAGTAGGTTGTGAGCTGACCAATGTATATTCTGGGAACTGAACGTGGTCCTCTACAAGAACAGTACTCACTCTTCACTACTGAGCCATCTCTCCAGCTCTCATTTTTTTTTTTTTATTTTACTATTGGGGCCTGGAGAGATGGCTCAGTAGATAAGAGCACTTACTGGTCTTCTAGAGGACCCAGGTTCAATTCCCAGCATCCACATGATGGCTACCAACCATCTGTAATTCCAGTTCCAGGGGATCCAATGCCCTTTTCTGGCATCTGCAGGCACTGCACACATGTAGTACAGTTACATACATGCAAAAACATTCATACACATAAAATAAAAATAATTTTCTTGGTCCTTTGAGACAGGGTCTCCCTGCAGCCCCCTCTGACCTGGAACTCCCTACGTAGACCATGCTGGATCTCAAGTGTCGGGATCAAAGGTGTTCACCCCACACCTGGTGCAAAAAAAAAATAATAATAATTTTTTTAAATTATTTTGTGTCCATGGCATGAGTGACGTCAGAGAACAACTTGACGGAGCCTGTTTTCTCCTTCCACCCTGCAGATCCCAGGCATCAAACTCCAGTCATCAGGCTTGGCAGCAAGCACCTTTACCCACTGAGCCATCTTGCTGGCCCTCAAATATTTTGTTTGTTTTTGAGACAGCTGCAGCCCCAGCTGGCCTGGGACACACAAAGATCTGCCTGCCTCTGCCTCCCGAGTGCTGGGACTAAAGGTATGCACCACCACACCCGGCTCAAATAATTTTTTTAATAAGAAAGATTTCTCTAGCTGGGCGTGGTGGTGCACACCTTTAGTCCCAGCACTCGGGAGGCAGAGGCAGGCAGATGTCTGTGAGATAGAGGCCAGCCTGGTCTACATAGTGAGTGTCAGGCCAGCTGGGGTCACAGGGAGACCCTGTTGAAAGAAGGGAGGGAGGGAGGGAGGGAGAGAGAAAAGAAAGAAAGGAAGGAAGGAAGGAAGGAAGGAAGAAAGGAAGGAAGGAAGATTTCCTAAGCAGAATTAGGGATCTGGAAACCGCAGGATAACAAGAGTTAAAGCTTGCTGTATAATGTGTAAGCTCCTATTATCAATCTTAATAAACAGGGACATATAGACAAGGATCTCAACCGCTGTCCCCAAAGTCATAATGAACATACAGTCTGAACCCAAATGGTTGAAGGAATGGATTGCAAAGCGCAAAATGATGACTAGCACCTCAGTTACAATAAAAACATTTCACATTCTGCAGTCTTCCGTCTGTTGGGAAGTCCAGGTAACTGTGATATAGCCTGGGAAGATCTGGCCTCAATACACAGCTCTGGCTCTACCTAAATGCTGGGAATGTAGTTTGGCATTATTGATTAGCCAAAAGCCATTTTCTTCACAGTCCAATCCATTTTAAATCTTCTGAAAGAAATAAGCAGCCAACTCTAAAAGTCTCATTTCAGTAACAATGGCGTCCATTTTCCTGCCATTCACAGGGTTTTCCCCTCAGCCCTTTACAGTTTTTCATTGACCAGCCCATAATAGATACTTACTAAATGCCATGCTGAGCAGATAAATGAATGAATAATGGAATATCATTGAGACTCCATCTTGGGACACGGCTTCAGATCTGCTTTGACTACATGTTTTGATCTTTGTCTCTTTTACTTACCCTTTACTGCCTAATAAGTCCTCCACACATAGTTAAACCAGTTACAACTGTTGTTTCCCATGATGCCGCGACTTGGCTAGGCTCTGACAGGGAATTTTTCTGCTCCACATGGTGTTGGCTGGAGTCGAGTGTAAACCTGGGTTTCTTCACAAGCTTTTTCTCTCCAAGACCCCACATAGCCTCTTGCTACTGTATGACTGTCCCCACAGGGTCCTGTTTGGAATGCCATTCCCCCATCTGATGGCACTCTCTTGAAAGGCCATGGAGTCTTTAGGAGGCGTAGTGTGTGAAACTTCTCCCAGGGAGGGAGGACACACACATCCATTCATCCTAGATGGGAAGCCATGGCAGACCAGAGTAAGGAGTCTATCGTAGTCCAACCTGCTGAGCCAATGCGTTTTTACTGAGGTTGACGTACAGGAGTGCAGATGAGAGCTCACTTACAGCGGGGCCACCCAAAGGCCGCTGCATTGCTCAGAACCCCTGGGAAGGACCACTCACACTCCAAATTAGCCAAATTTTATTCAGCTAGCCAGCAACTGCACTCTCTGGGTCAGGATTCAGAGAGTGCAGCCTCGACACAGAGGAAAGTAAAGCTTTTAAAGCCAAAAACCCTGTCCTGACAGACCAGGTGTTTGTACAAGATTTTAGAAGAATAACTGTTTGTTCCTGCAGGTATGTAAGCAAGCAATTTACAGAAGCCAGATAAGCATTAGGGAATTGGTTACCGAAACCTTAAAACATTAATTGAGATATTTCTGGGTTTTATGGGGGTGTTTTCTATGGTTAAGCCCTTCCTGGAACTGCCTGTCAGGGAGTTCATTAAAATGGTGACTTTATGCACAATGGGGGAATTTGGGCTATCACAGCATCACCAAAAAGCCCAGCACAGGTGAGATTCCCCAAAAGCTGCAATCCTGGAGCCCCACCCCACCCCCACCCTGCCCACAGCCTGCCTGCATCAGCTGGGCCTGCTGAAGAGTCCAGTCTCTGACAACTTGGCAAGTCAGAACCTCCCCCCAGCAGCCACTACTGCATCCATAGCGTTGAGGAGGGGCCTTGCAAGTCCTGCAAGTTTCAGCTTCCCCAGAGGGGATGTTTCAATTTGGAGAAAATTGCTGTACAGGAGGAATGAAAAAATAAACAATTTTTTTTATTTTGGCTTTACATTTTTATCTTTTATTTATTTTGTTTTTTGAATTATTTTATGGATGTTATCTTTTATTCATTTTTTTCTGTGTAAATTTTTTAAATATTTTTATTGATTCTTTGAGAATTTTATACAATGTTTTGGTTTGGGTTGGGGCTATTTGTTGTTGTTGTTCTGTGGGGTTGTTTAGTTTTAGTTTGTTTTTTTTTTGAGGGGTTTTTTGTTGTTTTGTTTTTAGTTTTTTTTGAGACAGGGTCTCCCTGCAGCTCCAGGTGATCTGGTTCTCACTAGGTAGACCAGGCTGGTCTCGAACCCACAAAGATCCACCTGCTTCTGCCTCCTGAGGGCTGGTATCAAAGGCATGTGCCTCTGAACAGACCATACAACATGTTTTGGTAAAAGTTTTTGAGGCAGGGTTTCATGTAGCTCAGGCTGGCCTTGAACTTACAATGTGGCTAAGGATGACCATTAACTACTCATCTTTTTCCCTCAACTTCTCTAGTGCTGGCATTGCAGACATGGCCCCATGCCCAGCTTCTCGTTCTTAATTGATAGAAAAGGCAGCTATTTAAAATAGTATCAGTAAGATTACTCTGGATAGTGATAGCACTTGGCGTCAGGGCTCTAAAGGATGGGAGGGAAGAACTGGGGCCTCCATCTCAGGTAAGTACCTCACATGAGACACAGCCTTCATTGACGGTGGACTATGCCAGACGTTCTAGGGCACTAATAACAAAAGATTTAATATA
>NW_008338533.1:7402203-7412383 GCF_000622305.1 Nannospalax galili | reverse complement strand
ATATATATATATATATATATATATATATATATAATTAGTGTGCTGAGGGTAGAATCAGAACGGAGTCACATAAGATGCTCAATTAAGCTGAGAATGCCAGGAATTTAATTACATTGGAGAAGGTAATAAAGGGGATGGATAAAGAAGCCAGAAAGGAATGCAACAAATAAAAAGCAATTACAAAAATGGCGGCCAGAGGCTGGAAAGATGGCTCAGCAGTTAACAGCTCTGACTACTCTTGCAGAAGACCCAGGTTTGAATCCCAGCACTGGCATGGTCTCTAACAACCATTCTAGCTCCAACACCTTCTTCTGACCTCCGTGGGCACTGCACAACACAGGCACACTTCCACACATGCAGGCAATACACTCGTACACATAAAATAAAAATAAATAAATCAAAATTTTTTTTCAATGGTGGGTCAGTACCATCTTGAGAGAAAACCTTCTGCTAAAAAATTGAGCTATCCTGGGGACCTGAGATCAAGGAATAACCATAGTTCAAGGAGCTTCAGTTTGACCTGCCACAGCCACATGATGAGAGACGACTCAGAGAGCAGGCTGGATGCCTATAAGCCACAGAGTGCAGGCAGAGGAGGGTCAGCTCAGGCAGAAGAAAGGCGGCCAGCCTCGGTGCTGCAAGCATGTCCATCAACTGAAAATAACCCTGGAGGTTAAAGGTTCTGAGCCAGCCAGACATGGCACTCACCTTTAACCCCAGCACTCTGTGAGTTAGAGGCCAGCCTGGTCTACATAGAGTTCTTGGCCGGCTGGGGCTGCAGCAAGATCCTGTATCCAAAAAAAAGTCTGAGCCTGAAGTCAGTGGGTGGATCGATCAAGACACCTGTCTGTCATTCACTGCCATAGACAGGGAACTCTGAGATCCCAGTGCGCCTGACACCCACAGCTTCTCCCCTCCAACAGCGTGATTACTACTCGGGGATCTTGAAAGTACAGAGACAGGTCATCCACTCGTACAGCTCTTAGTGCTGCAGTTCCTCACCACCTTCCCAACATCACCAACCAGAACATGAGCCACCCAAGAGGATACCATCCGGGGAATCTCCAGAGAAAGATCTGCGCAGTCTACATACAGCAAAACTAAGTGACCAGCGGAGGCTCTTGGTGCACAGAGGAGGAAGGTACCAAAGTGACACCTCTAGTGGACGGCAGACTCTCGCCAATCCAGACCCAGCCACAGCATAACCATAGGAAAGATGGGAAGCCACTCATTCAATGGCCAGGCCCAGTCACTGGCAGTTTCCATTGTGAAGGACCCAGAAGGAAGTCACTCCAAAGCTTCATCCTTTCTGATCACTTTTTCACTTTTTTTTTTTTTTTTTTTTTTTTTTTTTTGTCTTTTTGGGACAGGGTCTCCCTGTAGTCCCAGCTGTCCCGGAACTCACTATGTAGACCAGGCTGGCCTTGAACTCACAGAGACCCGCCTGCCTCTTCCTCCCAAGTGCTGGGACTACAGGCGTGTGCCACCACGCCCAGCCGTTTTTACACTTTTTTAAACATTTATTTGGTGTGTGCATATGTGTGAATTCATGGGGGTGTGTCTATGCCACAGTCACATGTGGAGGTCAAAGGACAACTTGCAGGGGTCAGTTCTCAATTTCCACCCTGTGGGTTCTGGGATGAAACTCGAGGCATAAGGCTTGGCAAAAAATGCCTTTACCTGCTGAGCCATGTCACCTGCCCTTCCTTTTCTTTTTGACTCTTGTGGGTCACACACACACACACACGTACACACACACACACGTACACACACACACACATACACACACCCCACACATTTTTGTCCTTATTAGCAGTACTTATATATTTTTTTAATTTTTTTGTTTTATTTTATTGGTATTTTTGAAACAGGGTCTCCCTGTAGCCACAGCTGGCCTGGAACTCACTACGTAGACCAGGCTGACCTCGATCTCACAAAGATCCGCCTGCCTCTGCCTCCCGAGTGTGGGACTGCAGGCGTGTGCCACCTCGCCCGGCTACTTTTTGTTTCTAATTTTATGTTTTTGTTATTCCCCCTCATGCATTCATCCGATTCTCTTTGTGCATTTTTTATTTGCTGGGCAATGCTTTTGACTTTCCCTTGGCTGTTCTGGCTTTTTTTCTCACGCTCTGTCCCCCAACTCCCCTCTACTTTTACTAGTATTTGACCTTAGCTTTGGGTTTTGTTGCTTTGTTTTTGTGGAGGAAAAGGGTTAGTATTATGTTGTTGTTTTAGGACATTGCTTCGTGTAGCCCAGGCTGGCCTTGAACTCACTATGCAACTTTGGTTGGCCTCAAATTCGCTATGTAACCCAGGCTGGCCATGAACTCACTACATAGCCCAGACTAGTCCAGATCCTCCTGCTTTTACTCCTAAATGCTAGGGTTACAGGCCTGTACTATCAAGTCAGGCTTCGGATGTTTATTTTAAGTACTCTTATACTTTTTTTAAATTATTCTTATATTTGCCAGGCGTGGTGGCGCACACCTTTAGCCCCTGCACTCAGGAGGCAGAAGTAGGTGAATATCTCTGAGTTCAAGGCCAGCCTGGTCTACATAGTGAGTTCCAGGCCAGCTGTGGCTACACGGAGACCCTGTCTCAAAAAAGACCAAAAAATAAAATAAAATAAAAAATTGTCGTTATATTCATCTAATTTTGTTTTTGAAATTTTTCATGATTGTGAAATTTTTGTTATTTCCTTTTTAATTTTTCTAGTCTCTTGCTTCTTCCCTTCTATAAAATCCCACCACCCCCCCCCCCGTTCCTTTCTCCTTTCTCTGGTTTGCCCTTGCCCCTCTCTGTCTCCCTCCCCTGCCTCCTCCTTGCTCACCCCTTTACTATTCCCACACTTTCCCTCAGTAATGTCTAACTTCACATCAGAGTCTAGACTAGCTTTCTCAGTTTCTGGTTTTAGTCACTGGGGACACAGTAAGGGGCTCTAACTGATTACAAGTATAATGATGTATCTCTCATGGGTTGAAATTGTGTCTGTTATGGCCATTTTCTCACCCTGAATGGAACTAGGGATTGTGCCTTCAAGAATAGCCACTCAGCAGCATGGAAACCTTTGATCCCACCTGAGAGGTAAAAATAGGAGAATCAAGAGTTCAAGGATAGATTCAGCTATGGAGCAAGTTTGAGGCCAGCCTGGGCTACAAGAGACCCTGTCTCAGCATATCCAGTTACCCCATCCCCCCAAAAAGAAAAGGCTGCTCAGTAATAAAATTCCCAATAAATCTGGGAGAGAAATCCAATCAACAGATGCACAAGTAGCAACACAGGATTACAGGCATGGAAAAGCTGTGGAGGTGGCACTCCCTCAGAAGATCCTGACACCCCAACCCCACGACTCAGACAGCAAAGCAGACTAAATGCCAGGTGAACACTGTTAACAGTGTGCTGGAAAAAATGACCAGTGACCTAAAGGAGGATTCACATAAAACAGGTGATTTCAACCCAAGACCTGAAGAGGAAAGTCAGCAACAAACGGGAAAGTAAAACAGGGAAAAAGCGTTAAAATGGATGAGAATCAACAGCATAAACCAAAAAGTTAGCAACATGGAAAAACTCAATAAGGAATTTGAGATCTTGGGGAAAAAACTAGAAATTGCTGTTAATGCAAAACTTAGAGACTCAAAGAAATTAGTGGAAAACATCAGCGATGGGCTGAAGAAAGGGACTGTCGGGGACTGAGAAGCAAACACGGGAAGACTGCATTCAGGTATCAGCATGAGGGACGTGTCAGGCTGGTCATAACCGCCATATCCAAGAACTCCAGGATGCATCTAGACTGCGAACCTCAGAATCAGGAATAGAGCTAGGAGCCGAGATGGGCAACTCCATGAAATTATAGGATAAACTTTCCCAAATCTAGAGAAAGAAATAAGAATCCAGAACACAAGTCATGCAGACCCTCAAATAGACAGGACCACAGAAGAGCCTCTCAATGGCGTATTATAGTCATGATGTCAAAAACGTAGAGCAGACCATCAAGGTGACTCTTCAGCTAAAAGTACCTGCTGCCAGGCTGACAGCCTCTCAATTTGATCCCTGGAACCCACATGGCGGAAGGAGAGAACTGACTCCACCTAGTTGTCCTCTGACCTCCAAACAAGTGCCATGGCCTGCACATGCACACTCGCACACACACACATGCATATATATCAGTATATAACATAATAAAAAATAAAATGGTAAAAAATGCGAAGTGATGGAAATATTTAAAACAATAAGGAAAAACCACCAATTCAAAAAGAGAAACACGTCAGAATGACATCAGACTTCTCACTAGCAAAACTAAAAGCAAGGAAGTGTGAAATGATGTATATTCAGTCCCTAAAAATAAATAACCGAAAACTAAAATTATTATATGCAGCAAGGCTAGCTTTAAAAAATATATTTTTATTTTACGCATATGAGTGTAGTGCCTGCAGGTGTGTAAGTGCACCCATGTCATGCAGTGCCCATAGAGGTCAGAAGAGGGCATCAAATCCCCTACAACTGGAGTTATAGACAGTTGTTAGCTATGTGGGTGCTGGGAACTGAACCCAGGTCCTCTGCAAGAGTAGCCAATGCTCTTAACCACTGAGCCATTTCTCCAGCCCCAAGGCTATCTTTTAAAATTGACAGAAATAAGGACATTACAGACAAGTGCAAAGTAAGATAGTGTATGGCCACGAAGCCTGCGATGGAGAGAGATGCTAAATACAGTAGAGGAAGAAAGAAGCTTCAGTCACAAGAACAGAGATTAAATTTCACAAGGCGAGCAGACAGACAAAAGAGAACCAGGAAGGCATCAATGACGTCCAATACAATAAATCAACACCCAACAGAGTAAATCAGCACACCCCTAATTATAGGAGAGAACAGAAATAACAAACAATAATCCAACCAGCCAAAAAACAACCAACAAAACTACAGCAATTAGCAAGCATCTCTCAATTATAACTTTAAATGGAAAGGAACTTAACTCATCAGTAAAGAGATGGCGACTGGGTGACAGTATTTAAAAAATAGACCCAATTATCTGTTGTCACTAAGAAACACATCTCACTGGTAAAGACACCCACAGAATGAGCGTCAAACAATGGAAAACATCTGTCAAATGAATAGAAGCTGAAATAAGATAGTGTATCTATTGTGGGATTCAGTAAATAAACTTTAAAACAAAGTTACTCAGAGGAGATGAGGAAGGCCACCATGTATCAATAAAGAGCAATGTTTCAAGAAGATATTAACTACTATAAATTTATCCACCAAATATAAGGGATCTAATTTTATAAAAATAAACTCTAATACACATAAATGTTCACAAAGGTCCTGATACAAGAGTAGGTAGGTCATCCAGACTAAAAATCAACAAAGAAACTCCAGAGCTAAATACACCATAGATCAAATGAATTGAATACATACCTACAGCTTATTTCAACCAGAAGATACAGAATACACATCCCTCTCAACAGACTATGGAACCTGCTCTAAAATAGACCACATTCTTCATCTGTTGCAACAGAAGTTTCTTTGATGAGTGGTGACTGGCATACTTGTCTGTAAATATAAGGATGCATATTTTGCACATAGTAAGATTGCATTTATCTAGGGACGTGACAGCCTTAGGGTTTTCTCTAAGATCTATGACCTCTCCAGCCATGTGTATTTGGCTATGTTTACAGTATCAAACATGAGTTCCCACCCATTGAGTGGGCTTTAGGTCCAATTATGTAGCCGTTGATTATCTCCAAGATAAAAGTGCCACTACTGCACCAATATAGTTTGCTGTGCTAGTCATTGTTGTGGTTATTAGCCCTTAAAGCTGAGGTTGGACCATTTATTGATGTTCTCCCTTAGCAGGTTGCACAGTGTTCTCCAAAAGTATGAGAGCTAGCCTTCGTGGAGGTGGCTTCCAGACAGAGACTATTATAGACAGCCACAACCGATCATACACGGAGACTAAGTGTCTGTGACATACCCAACCCTAAGTGACACACTTACAATGGAACCTCTACACCTAAGACTCATAGAACATAGTGGAACAAGGGGTAGAGAGAACACTAATGCATCTCTGAACTGTCATCAATGAAGCTCTCTCGTGCAACAGAGGACAATGAACCCAGGGCTCAGGACCGTTGCAGAAGAGGGGGCAGAAAGATTTTAAGAGCCAGGGAGGAGGTGCAGGACCATATGGAAATAGAGTCCTACAGGCTCCTGGGACCTTGCTCATATAAACCTATAGCAATGGTGTCAGCATGCACAGGACCCATGAAAACTCAAGCAGACAAGACCCCAGCAGAGAACTGTGGAAAAAGGCAGCAGGACCCACCTTAGCTGAAGAACTATTAGGCAGCTGATTACTATTGGGTGAGGAAGAGCTGATCTTCTCTAAGGGAGGGACTCTAGAAGAGCCAGCAAGGCCCCAGTGATGAACTTGCACTGAGGGATGTCAAGGAGCACTAATTTGACTCAATAGGCCTTAACATAAATGTCAGAATGCATGAAATCCAGGGGGCGGGGCTATGGGAGGATGCCAGTGGAGAAGGAGTTATAAAGATGATTAAGATGCTATGTATGAAATACAAGAAGATTCAATAAAAATATATAAAAAGTAGGCTACATTCTATGCTACAAATTAAGTCTTATCAAATACAAAAGAGTAAACTGTCCTCTGGTATCCAATCAGATCATAGTGCAAATGGTACTAGAAATCAATAGCAAGAAAATGCACAGGCACATGGAGAGGGAAGAATCTTCAAGAAATCAGGAAAGAAATCAAAGAGCTCCCAGAATTAAATTAAAATGAAAGCACAACATACCAGAATCTTTGGATACAGCTAGGGAAATGCTCAGGGGAATGTTTATAGGGATGTGAGATTATGTTTTTAAAAATCAGATCTATCAGCTGGGTGTGATGGTGTATGCTTTTAATTCCAGCACTTGGGAGGCAGAGGCAGGTGGATCTCTGTGAGTTAGAGGCCACTCTGGTCTATATAGTGAGTTCCCTATAGCTGGGGCTACAGGGAGACCCTGTCTCAAAAAGACCAAAAAAAATCGGGTATATCTAAAAATAACCTAATGATGGTCATCAAGGTTTTAGAAAAATAAGGACAATACAAACTCAAAAGCGGTAGGAGGCAAAAATCACAAAGATCAGACAGAAATTAATGAAATGGAGTGAAAAACATTTGGAATCGACCAAATGAGTTGTTTCCTTGCAAAAGTAAACAAGACAAACCACTATCCAAACTAAAAAGAGTAAAAAACAAACAAAAAGAACAAACCAACCAAATTAAAATCATGTACAGTACTGCGTAAATTGGGCGTGGTGTGCACTCCTGCAAGGCCAGCACTTGAAGGTACAGGAACAGACAGGAAGATCACTGGGGCTTGATGGCTGCCAGACCAGTGAGAGAACTTGCCTCAAGTGACCTGATGTTCTCCTCTGGGCTCTGTGTGCACACAAGACTACACATGTACCACACACACTCAAACTCGAAAGAAAGAGAGGGGGGAAGGAGGGAGAGGGAGGGCGGGAGGAATTTGGTTGTTCTGGCAGACAAATTTACCATAAGAGTTAAAGAACCAGGACCAGAGATGTGCTCAGTGGCAGAGCACTTGTGATGTGCAATGCCCTGGGGTCCATCCCCAGCACTGTGAGGGGGCGACTTGTACATGCTAAGAATGTGCTCTATCACTGGCCCGTATCCATCATGTCCATCAGGCACTACTGAATTCTCAGGGTAGGCCCTCGTGACTTAACAACTTTGCCAATAGACCCACCTCTCACTACTAATGCAATGGACTCAGGTTTCAACCCTTAACCTGGGTGATGTTCAAGCCATGGTAACCCTCTTTCCTACTTGATCTTTTCCTCCATATGGGGTAGTATTTTATATGCTTTTAAAAATCTTATGTTTCCTCTCCTCCAGCAGAACCGTGTGTCTAGCTTTCGGTCTGCCTCGTACAGCTTTAGCACTTAGGACAAGACTTAAATTGCTTATGAAGTGCATTACTTTTCATTGTTGTGGTAAAACACCACGACAAAAAGCAGCTTACTGAAGAACTTGTTTTGGCTTATGGTTCCGAAGGGAGAGTTTGTGGTGGCAGGGGAGACAGGACCAGCAGGTAGCTGGAGTGGGAAGTGAGATCACATCTGAACCGCACGCACAGGAAGCAGACAGAGCGAACTGGAAGTAGGATGAAGCTACAGACTCCTAAAGCCTGCCCCTGTGATGTACTTCCTCCAGCAAGGATTCAGGTCCAAAAAGTTCCATAACTTCCCCCAAACAGTGCCAAGCAGGAACCAGAATATGTCCAACAGAGCAAACTAAAGGCTCTCTCTAGACAAAGATAGCACACTTATATTGCCAGTTAGCTGCCTTCTGACTTAGAGGCTGGCTGTGGGTAATGCCTATTTTAAAAGACAAGTGAATACTGAGGTATTTAAAGTCTGCTACGGTACCTGAGTTTGTTGAAAAAACGTCTTCCTCTGCCCAGGTGGAAATATGCTCATCTCCGTCTACAGAAGGGAAGATCAGCAATGTAATTACAGGTGGAATAAGAGCTATAAGCTCCAGATTACTCTCAGGAAACATTTCCTGGTCTAAATGCACTTTTTAATTAGCTCTTCCAATACCATCATGCTAATTGGCTAATTTGGGAAGAATATGAGACCCTGTGTGCTTTAAGAAAATCTGTTTGTTGATATATTTATTTGCAACTGAGACTGTCTTATTGCTAGCAGGACAGATATTATTAAAACAGAATCACCTGCTTATTTTAACCAGGTTTTTTTAAATGAACACACATGAATTGCATTATCCCTAGGGTTTCAGGGAGAAGTATTAGCATTTTGAGTGATGGGAAATTGCCACTTAGCTGGGAAATAAATGAGCTTTAAATAGACTCCATTATTTTTTACAAGGTTATTATTGTAAATGTTTCATCAGAAAAGAAATGTTCTTCTGGTCTCCCCTCACTGAGTTGATGATTGGGGTGTTCACCTCCAACTAGTCCAGCTCTTCATCTCAACCACAGCCAGTTCTCAGAAGTGGTTTTTATATAAAATGAAATTATCCTTTATTGTTCCACATAATATTGCTAGAAAGTTTCTGTTTGTTATGCTATGAACAAAATGCATTAAATTTATTTGTCTGGACTAAGAAGCAATGGCTTCTTAAAATTTTTGTCAGTTCCGTATATTTTACTATTATCCATGATGTTCTAAATGCCATAGAAACATTTCTCAGCACATAGGAAACTGAGGCAGAAAGAGTGAGTTCAAGGCTAGCCTAGTCTACATAGTGAATTCCAGGCCAGCCCTAATAGGAAGACCCTGTCCAAAAAAGAGAAAAAAGAAAAAACAATCAAACCTGCTCTTATGTTTTCCCATTTCAATGCTCCTTTCCAGACCAGTAAATAATTTTTAAAGCAATTTCATGGATAGAGAAAAGTGCCTTGTTTCTGTCATATGTCCAATCTGTGTTGGTGCTCATCAAAAAAAAATAAAATGGAAAAACAAATTCAAAAAACAAACAAATTTCATGGATTAGTCTGCGTTTTGCAAAGTGTGGTATAAAGGATCTGCTTCCCCCAGTTCAGGGTCCTCTGTTTATCAGAAAGTTTCCTTCTCTGCCTGCATCCACCCTGCATGGTCAACTAAAGATCTTCGGTAAGTTTGGAAATGCTCCAGTGCCCCCTACCGTCACAAATGCGGAAACACGTCTCTGACGCTCCATTCAGAGGCCTGTGCTTCCAAAAAAGGGATTTAAGCAAACAAGAAGAGCAGTGATTAGTCACATCGATGCATACACGGAGGGAAGGCAGAAGAGAGGCGGCCAGGGAGGCTAGGAAGAAGGCGAAATAGGGTCTATAGGAAACCCACTTGTGGATAACAATAAAATTGGTGTTCGAAGCTCTTTTAATATTCAGTTAATCTAGAAATTTATCCACGGGATGGTGAGGATGCCATATGACATTATCAAAATATGCATATATGTATTTTCTAAAGTTATATTGTAGATATTTCATCATGATTTCAAAGTAATATGTAAACTGGATCCAGATCTCTCTCTCTCCCTCTCCCTCTCCCCCTCTCCTTTTTCCCTCTCTCTCCCCTCCCCTCCTATCCCTTCCCTGTCTTGTCTGATCCCTCTCCCTCTTTCTCACTCTCCGTCTCCTCCCTCCG
>NW_008338533.1:7397723-7401870 GCF_000622305.1 Nannospalax galili | reverse complement strand
ATCAAAGGAGACTTCAGAGTAAAACACAGCTTGGGAATTCCAAAGTCAGTCAGCATCTTAGCATTTTACCTTCTCTTTCTCTCTCTCCCCTCTCCTCTCCCCTCTCCTCTCCCTCTCCCCCTCCCTCTCCTCTCTCTCCCCTCCCCCTCTTTCTTACTCTCCCTCTCTCTCTTGTCCTATCCTCTTCTGTCTTCTTTCCTCTCTCCCTCTCTCTTCTCTGTCTCTCCTCCCTCCCATGTCTTGTTCTCCCCCCCCTTCCCCCTCTCCCCTCACCATTTCCCCTGGCTTCTCTCATGGTGATGGATGATTGGACTGGGTGATGTCAACATCAGGACTTTTCATTTCTGAATTCTCCTTCAATGACCATGGTCTCCACCTTCTAGTCCCTCAGACCTGACATCACACCTTAAGTGGTATCATAACCTAAATGGTATCATAACAACTCCACCACTTCGAGAAGGTCATTTGCAAGTATCCCAGGATCTAAGCCCCTGACTGCTTTTTGATTTTTTTTAGTTTGTTTTTTTTTTTCTCATAATCCTCCACAGTTTTTCTGACTCACTGGAACAACCCAACATGCTGTCCCACCATTTTACTTGGTATCATCTCACAGACGTCCTACCTATTACACCCTCATTTCCACAGAGCAGCTCTCCAGTAACTTCCCTTGCATGAATCCAACACCATTATCCCTCCTTCCTACCACCTTATCCAGCAGGCAAAACTCCATCCATAACCAAATCACTTCACTTATTCAATCCACAATCTAACAGAAGCACATGAAGGAAACCAGTGGCACCAGGTGTGGTGGTGCACACCTGCAATACCAGTAGTTGGGAAGTGGAGGCCGGACGATGAAGAGTTTGAGGTCATCCTTGGCTACATGGTGAGTGGAGGCCAGCCTGGGCTACATGAGACTCTATCTTTTAAAAAGAAAAAAAAAATGAACAAAGAAACACCCAAAATTGAGTGACCTCTCTTTAAATTCATAATCACCAAGGTGAAGAGGGCTGTTAGTCCTGGTGCATCTTCCTGGACAAGATGTTGCTGGCTAATTTCCATTTCCTCCTCACGCTCCCTTTCTCTCACTCCCCCACTCTGGGCTGTTTCCTTCCTAACAATCTGCCTCCTCCTGCCCTGTCAGAACAGCTGACCTGAGAACGCCCCCTTCCCATCTCAGCCCAGCCTCCATTCCCCATCTCAAGAACTTTACTCTGTGACCACTGTGTGCTCATGTGTGCTTTGTTCTCTGTGACTTTACAAATCCGTTTTTTTTTTTTTTTTTTTTAGACATGGTCTCCCTATAGCCCCCAGCTAGTCTGGAACTCATGAGGTAGACCAGATTGGCCTGGATCTCAGAGAGATCCTCCTGACTGTGCCTCCTGAGTATTGGGATTAAAGGCGTATTTATAGGGGAGGGCTCTGCATATGCCACAGTGCAAATGTGGAGGTCAGAGGACAGTTTTCGGGAGTCTGTTCTCTCCTTCCACCATGTGGGTCCCTGGGATGGAAGTAGGTGGAAGGTCAGGCTCTCCACCTTTAGCCGCGGAGCCATCCTGCCAGCCCCATAATTCCTTTCGATATCAAATGGACTGTAACACCTCTCATGTAGGTCTTTAAACTCCATTAGTTTTCTATACTCCCTTTCTCCAACAGACACCTCATCTTTTGAACCATCTTCTTGAATCTGTGACCTCCACTAGCATCAAAAGAGCCTTAGTTAAAGTTGACAGTGATGCCCACGCTGTCGGACCTGGTGATCAGTACTCAGTCTTATCTTTACCTCTTGTAGAAGACCCAGGTTTGGCATTTCTCTACTTCTCCACTTGGCTGAGGGCTTCCTACGTGTTTGTTCAAAGAATGATGCCCCCCAAAAAAGTTTGCAGTGCAGAGCTAGTCACCAGTTCCCCCAATGTACAATTGGAAGGAGAGAGAAGTTTAACTTTCACTTAAGCTTTACAGGCTGATAAATCACTTAGTGAGAATTTGACATTCATGAAGTATTTTTTTATTCTTCTGATCCTCTGAGATTATCGCTGTTCAATCACTCAAAATGCCTTTCATTAATTTCCCCAAACTTTTTGAGAGCCTATTATATTCCAAGTAATGGAATAGATATATCCAATTTATATTATGTCCTCAAGAAAATTATAGTATGGAAAAAACAGGATTGTGTATAGCTAACTATATAAAATGGATCCTTGTCTTATGATGGGATGGGGGAACAAAGCAGGTACACAGGAAAATAAATCTTTTTGGAAAATTTGGTGGCAAAATTGGATTTAAAACTCCTCCTAAGAAACGAATAGAGGGGCTAGAGAGATAGCACAGCAGTTAAGAACACTGTTCTTGCAGAAGACCCAGGTTCGAATCCCAGCACCCACATGGCAGCCAACAACTGTCCGTAACTCCAGTTCCAGGGGATCTGACAGCCTCTTCTGTCCTCCGCAGGCATTGCATGACACAGGTGCACTTACCTACTTGCAGGCATATATGCATACACATAAAATAAAAATAATATTTTTAAAAAAGAAAGAAAGAAATGAATAGAATGGGGGCTAGGGACGGACTGAGTTGGTAGAGTTGGCTGGCACACAGGAAGTCCTGCCTTTGAACCCCAGCAACACATGAAGTTGGGCACAGTAGTGCACACTTGTAATCCCAGCATTTAAGAGGTAGAGGCAGGAAGATCAGAAGTTCAAGATCACCTTCAGCTATGTGTCAAGTTTAACTTTAGTCTGGGATATTTGAAACTCTGTCTCAAAAGGATAATTTATTTAAAAAAAAAAAAAAAGCAATGTATAAACCCTACCAACTGAGCTATATCTACAACCCTGTGCTATATCCACAGCCCTGTGTTTGGGGTTTTTTTTTTTTTAATCTATTGAAACATTCTTAGTAAAGGATTGGTAAGATGACTCAGCAAGTAAAAGCACTTGCTGTCAACCCTGATTACCTGAGCTTAACCCTTCATGGTAGAAGGAAAGAACTGACTCCAATAAGGTGTCCTCTGACTGCCACAAACATGCCGTGTTAAGTGTGCACCCATACATACACACACACATATACTAAATGTAATAAAATATTTTAAAGATTTTTTTTTTTGAGATTTAGGTATTCACTCACCTCCCTCTGTTTCCCTGGGCCTGCACAACCCACAGGCCTCTCTCCCACCCACAGGCCTCTCTCCCACCTGCAGGCCTCTCTCCACGTAAGTCTATCCTGCCTTCCACGCCTGGACTCCCCCAGCCTCACTCACCCTCCCATCTTCCCAGCCTGTCTCTACTCCTAGCCTGGGTCCTGTCCCATTCCTTGTCTTGGCACTCCAGACACCTGGGGAACCAACACTGCTTCCTGGTCCTTTGCATCCAGACCAACCCAGTTCCCTCTAGAGCCCTCTGGGCCTGGTCCAGCCCTCACCTCCAAATGTTTCCCTGGGCCTTCACGACCCTCAGGCCTTTCTCCAACCCTCCAGCCTCTTTCCTGGAGGCTGGGGCTTAACTTTCCTCTTCCTGATCCTCTGCGTCCAGACCAACCCAGCTCCTCAGTGCAGTCTCCAGGAGCCCTTGGGGCCACTTCCCACCCCTATCTCCCTTTACATCTCTGTGTGGCACGGCCACCAGCTGCCCTAGACCAGCATCTTTCCTGGGCCCTGCTCCCAGGCCAGTCTAACCCCCAAATTCCTGAAGCCAAAACCTTACCTGGAGGGATCCAGACCTTAGAAGAAAGCCTGAGAGCATCAGATCCTCATCTGACTTTGGCCTCTGTGGGAACTCCTGAAGACAAAAGCAGTCTGGCCACTCCAAAATAAAATGAAAAGAGAGAACCGGAAGCTTAGACGAACCAGCTTTTCATGACCAAAAAGTAAACCACAAAGACACATAAAGTTCACAAAAAGAAGTAGACCTAAACTTGAAGGCTGAGTCTCACACGACCATCAAAAACAACAAAAAAATTCACATGCCAAAATCATAGAGAAAAAATAACATGAAAAACCAAAATACCATATCCCCACCAAATACCAATAGTCCTCTAGAGGAGTACAAGGAGAACCCCCTAGAGATAATTCAGGACATGGAACTCAAAAGAACAATTATAAACATGATAAAAGAATTCAGTTGCTTTTTGGGGTAATTTGAATTACCTT
>NW_008338533.1:7396011-7397351 GCF_000622305.1 Nannospalax galili | reverse complement strand
GGCAGCAGGATTATAGAAGAAAACTTCCCTAAATTAAGAAAAGACTTACCTTCAAGAAGCACATAGAACACCAAGTAGACATGATCAGAACAGAAACTGCCCAAGGCACATCATAGTAAAAATATTAAATGTACAAAACAAAGAGACAATACTGAAAGCTGCAAAAGAAAAACAACAAGTCACATTTAAAGGAAAACCCATTAGGATTACAGCTGACTTTTCAGTGCAAACTATGAAAGCCAGAAGAGCCTGGACCTAAGTATTCCCAGTTTTACATGACCACGGATGACAACCCAGATTACTATACCCAGCCAAAATGTCTATTATAGTTGAAGGGGAAAGAAAAATCCTCCATTACATAAATAGGCTGAAGGAATTCATGTCCACAAAACCAGCCCTTCACAGAGTTCTGGAAGCAATACAAAGAGCTGAAGAAAGGAATGAATATACCCAAGGGGTTGTGGAAAGAAATTCAGTGAAGGTATAACTGTGGAAAAGTGCAGGGGCCCTCCAGGCTCAAGTGGACCCAGCCTGTAGATTGCTCTGGAGGGACTACCCACACGGGGGATCAGGGAGAGGGAAGTGTGCTGTCTGCCTGTTTCGACAGCCCTCCTCGAAGAGGACAATCAGACGCGACAGGGAGTCTAGTCAAGCAGGAACTCATTTATTGCAGGTGTCACAGAGCTTATAAAGGCAAAAACCACAGTTTGGAAATCCCCTTGGAAACCCCCTCCCCCAAATGCACCCAATCAGCTTAAAGGTCAACCTGCCACATGGGCAGGGTCCCATAGGCATCAACAATGATGACGCGCTGATCGCTCGTCCCCAGACACAAGGAAGTATCCTTCAGCCAATTGGGAGGTTTTCAAAACACACTGTTCATCTGTACAGGGTCGCTTGCAGGCTCCCACAAAAAAGTTCAGCTATATCAAGAATGTAATGAGAAATAAAAATGACAGGATTCAATACTCATCTTTCATTAATAACTTTAAATATTAATGGACGGAACTCCCTATTCAAAATACACAGACTAGGTGAATGGGTTAAGAAATAAAACCAAACTTTTTGTTGTCTGCAAGAAACTCATCTCACTTTCAAGGACAGACACTATCTTAAAGTGAAAGGATGGAAAAAAAATACCAAGCAAATGGTACTAAGAAAAAAGCAGGTGTAGCAATTCTAATATCTGACAAAATAGACTTTAATCTAAAACTAATCAGAAGAGAAGAAGAGATAAAGAGGACCACTTCATTCTGATTAAAGGAACAATGAATCAAGAAGATATTACAATCATGAACATATATTCACCAAACTCTGGTGCACCCAACTTCATAAAAACA
>NW_008338533.1:7394784-7395205 GCF_000622305.1 Nannospalax galili | reverse complement strand
ACAACAGACACCAGAAAGATACAGAACATTATAAGGGAATACTTTAAAAACCTATATGCTACTAAATTTGAAAACCTAAAAGAAATGGTTGGATATCTAATGGTATGGGAACCACCAAAACTAAACCAAGAAGAGATTAACAGCTTAAACAGACCCATAACACAAAAAGAAATTGAAACAGTAATATAAAATCCCCCAACTAAAAAAAGCCCAGGATCAGATGAATTTTCCACAGAATTCTATCAGACATTTAAAGAAGATCTACATCCAATACTTCTTAATTTATTCAAAAAGATGGAAATGGAGGGAGAGCTTCCAAATTCCTTCTGTGAAGCCAGCATCACTCTAATACCAAAGCCAGGTAAACGTACAATCAAAAGAGAAAACTATAGACCCATATCCTTAATGAACATAGATGCAA
>NW_008338533.1:7394243-7394769 GCF_000622305.1 Nannospalax galili | reverse complement strand
TGGACTGGAGGGAACACACCCCAACATAATTAAAGCTATATACAACAAATCCACAACCAACATCATTCTAAATGGAGAAAAAATCTGGAAGCATTTCCATTAAAATCAGGAACCAGTCAAGGATGCTCTTTTCAATATTGTGCTTGAAACTCTTGCTAGAAGGAATTAAAGGAGTACTAATTAGAAAAGAAGAGGTCAAATTATCCCTTTTAGCAGATGAAATGATACTATACCTAAGAGATCTCAAAAATTCTCCAAGAAAACTCCTAGAACTGATCAACACTTTCAGGAAAGTGGCAGGTTACAAAATGAACCTACAAAAGTCTGTAGCCTTTCTATATACCAATAACAAGAAATCAGAGAAAGAGCACATGGAAACACTCCTGTTCACAACAGCTGCAACAATAAAATAAAATATCTCAGAATAAACCTGATTAAAGAGCTCTACAAGGAAAATTTTAACTCTTTAAAGGAAGAAATTGAGGAAGACATCAGAAGATGGAAGGACCTCCCATGCTCAAGGACT
>NW_008338533.1:7392235-7393892 GCF_000622305.1 Nannospalax galili | reverse complement strand
ATGTTCAGCAAATGATTCTGGCAAAACTGGATCTCCACCTGTAGAAGAATGAAACTAAACCCCTATCTTTCACCTTACTCAAAAGTCAATTCCAAATGAATCAAAGACCTCAATGTAAAGCCTGAAACTCTGAAACTGTTAGAACAAAGCATTGGGAAAACCCTACAAGATACAGGTGTAGGAAAGGATTTTCTAAAGCGGACACCAATAGCCCAGGAAACAAGGGCAAGAATTAACAAATAGGACCTCATTAAACTAAAAAGCTTCTGTACATCAAAGGAGGCAACCAGGGAAGCGAACAGAAAAGGCACAGAATAGGAGAAAATCTTCACCAGTGACACATCTGACAGAGGTTTAATAACCAGAATATATAAAGAACTCAAAAACATGAAAATCTTTCCCCACGCCACATCTGACTAAGGTTTAACATCCAGAATATATAATGAACTCAAAAAATAAAATCAAGAAAGGAAGTAACCCAATTAAAAGATGGGCTAAGGAGCTGAACAGAGAATTCTCAAAAGAAGAAAAAAAGATGGCTAAGAAGCATCTTAAAAGGTGTTCAACAACATCAGTAATTAGGGAAATGCAAATTAAAACCACTTTAAGATTTCACCTTACCCCAGTCAGACTGGCTAAGATCAAGAGGACAAATGATACCAAATGTTGGAGAGGATGTGGAGAAAGGGGAACACTCATCCACTGCTGGTGGGGCTGCAAACTGGTTCAACCCGTATGGAAAACAATGTGGAGAACTCTTAAAAAACTACAAATGAATCTACCATTTGACGCAGTTATACCACCCCTTGGCATATACCCAAAGAACTCGTCCTGTTGCAGAGACACTTGTACATCCATGTTTGTTACTGCTCTTTTCGCAATACCTAAGAGATGGAAGCAACCTAAGTGTCCCTCAATTAACGAATGGATAATGAAAATGTGGTTCATTTATATGACGGAGTTTTACTCAGCAGTAAAGAAAGATGAAATCATGAAATTTGCAGGTAAATGGATAGAACTAGAAACTGTTATACTAAGTGAAGTAACACAACTCGGAAAAAAAACGACATATGTTCTCCCTCATATGTGGATTCTAGAACCAGACTCTGATAAATAAGTATGCAACCAGACAACTACAGGAACCAGGATAATGGAAAGGAACCATGGATGTAAAGGAAAAGAAAGAACCTGAAAGAGAAGAACAGTAGGAAACAGGCCTTAATAAGGGAGATAAGGATAAAAATTGGCTTAGTTTAAGGAAGAGGGGAGGGAAGGGTATACAAGGAACCCAGGGGATAAAGGGAAAGAAGGAGCTCAAGAGAGGTAGGACCGTAGGAGAAGGGTATTAGTAAGGGAGAAAGGGGGGAAAAGGGGGCTCCTTAAGTGGGAAAACCATGATGGAGGAGTGAGGCAATTTGAAAGATAAAATGCCTAGCTAGTTTTGAAAACTTGAGGGAACCATATCACTCCAACAACCTACTGACAAATTATACATAGCAGATCAAGAAATATATGTCTAGGTAAGGTTTATCTGAGAACAATTGGTCTTTACCCAAGATTTATATACATGGCACACAGTAATTAAAAGTACCAGACTGGTGGAACTAACCTTCTTGGATGTTTAACAGACATACTTTGAGGCCTATAATAATTTGGT
>NW_008338533.1:7391365-7391799 GCF_000622305.1 Nannospalax galili | reverse complement strand
AAAGACTCCCAGACAGTAACCCAGCATAGAACTGGGAAAATGAACAGCAGACCCCAATCTTATCTAAAGGAATATTGACAACCGATTCCTGCTAGATGAGGAACAACTGACCTTCCTAAAACAAAGACCTCTAGATAGGCTGACTAGATTCACCAGATGGACAAGTAGTGGGGAATGGCTGGGGGTGCCGACAACACAGCAGACAGCAGCAGGGATATCAGAGTATCAGGGCTCTAGTCAGGGGAGGGAGGCTATGGGAGGGTGCTGCCTGGGAAGTGGGTGTATAGTTGAATAAGATGGCTTAGGATGTTCTGTGTGATATACACACAAAAAAATTGACAAATTTTTTTAAATGTATTATATTTGAAGAGGAAACATGGACATTTACATCATGCTAATTAGTAGAGGTGATAAACATTACCACTGAAATCTAC
>NW_008338533.1:7384710-7391054 GCF_000622305.1 Nannospalax galili | reverse complement strand
GAGAGATGTATTCTTGCTCTGGAGTGTGTTACTGAATATGTTAAAGTTGTAATGAAATGCTTCTTCTAATCATGTAGTTTTTAAAATTTTTTTTAAAAATTTAGGTATTTATTTTATGTATATGTCTGTGCACCACATGTGTGCAGTTACCTGAGGAGGCCAGAAGAGGGCACTGGACCCCCAGGAACTGGAATTATAGGTACCTTTGAGCCACCATGTGGGTGCTGGGACCCAAACCTGGGTCCTCTACATGAGCAGCCAGTGTTCTTACTCACTGAGCTGCCTTCAGCCCCTTAAATATATTCCTAATAAGAATAGTTAGTAAATAATAATAACATTTTTACAAAAAGTAAATTATTAATAATAAAATAAGGAGTTTCACTGAAAGCCCACAAGTAGAGGGCATACTATGTAGGTATTCCTGAATTACCAGAGCAGCAGACTCCTAGGAATTATCAACTGTACCCAAGTCAACAATAGACATCCAGGTAATAAAACAGAAATAGTGAGGATGAAGGATCAGCAAAGAAGTCAGTGCCAGAGCCGTAACAGACTGCAGCACAGTGGTGCCTACAGGTGGACGAGCCCTTTTATTGACTAAATGTATTGACTATTAACTTTTATTGAGCTAAAACAATGCTAGGTGCTAAACGTGCACCCTTTTCACAAGCATCAAAACAACCTCAGGAATTGATCAGACACTCAGCCTTAACTCCGTTCTGAAAGGCCACAGCTCTGTAAGGTTAAATGCTTTTCCAAGGTCACAAGCCCAGGGAATAACAGATTGACTGTTCCTATCTGATGCTTCCAGTTTGCTCCTCAGGAGGGGTCTGATTAGTGAACCAGAATGCCTTCTACAGCTCTCCAGCTAGAATAAGCAAATGGTTAGAACCAAGGACCGGCAGAGTATGTCATGCAGGGGACTGTGATTGGCTGCCAATTAAAATCAAGAAATCAGCACTACATGTCAGATTAAATACAATTTGGAAAGAGGGTGTCATTGCAGCAAATAGTAGAAAAAAACTAAACGATGAATTAGAAATCATTGAAGGCACAAGGCTTGATTGAAATCGCAGTTCTTCAAACTTTATCAATTCAAAGAAGCACGAGCCACAAGGTGCTCACACTGTTAGAAAAAAATCAAACTCCTCACCTACTGCACCCTGAGCCCAGAGGCAGCCTTATGCACCTGTCTCCCTTCAGCGGCTCAGGAGTGCAGTAAGGCTCACTCCCATCAGGCCACTGGATTTTCGCCAGGTCCTCATCACACTCGGCTACAGTTCATGTTAGTTCATTGACAAGTTATAGGCTGTTTCTCTCAGACCGCATCTAAAAACAAAGGACATCAAGCAAAGACCAAACACACTGGTCTTAACTAAAGATAAACTAGAAAGTTCCAAATGATTGGACATTAAAAGACAACCAGGGGGCTTGTTGAGATTCTTGGCAGGTCTGTGACAGCAAGAGGGGCTTCCAGGCACTTCTCACTGGAGTTTAACTATAAATTTCAGTTAAAACACTAAGTGTACCCTAAAACTGCCATAACATCAGCTAATGAAAGGTTGCCAAGAGGCAGTGAGAAGCAACAGAGCCTGGCTGGGTGGTGCAGCCTGTTATCCTCATTCTCATGAGACTAAGGCCTGGTGGGTGGTACAGCCTGTTATTCTCACTCTCATGAGACTAAGGCCTGGTGGTGCAGCCTGTTATCCTAGCTCTCATGAGACTGAGGCAGTAGGACTGTGAGTTTAAGGCCAGCCTTGGCTACATAGTAAGGCAGTTCAGAAAGAAGGAAGCCAGGCATAATGGCACACACCTGTAATTCCAAAACTTAGGAGTCTAAAGCACTTGGATTCAAAGTCATTCTCCACTACATAGCAAGTTCAAGGCCAACCTGGGCTACATGAGACCATTTCTCCAAAAAGGAAAAAAAAAAGAAAGAAAAAAAATGAGGGAAATGAGGGAAGGGAAGGGGGGGAAGGAAGGAAAGAAGGCTAACCATCTTGTCTTAGTTTGGTTTTGGTTTTTTTCATTTTGTTAAGACAGGGTCTCTCTGCAGCCCAGGCTGGCCTTGAACTCAGTCTTTCTGCCTTGGCCTCTAGAGTGCTGAGATCACAGGTGTGAGCTCCCACACTGAGAAAGAAATAACTTTTTAAATATTTTTTATTATTATTGTCTGTGTGTGCATGATGCAGGGTGGAGGTGGGGAGTATGCATGCCATGGTGGGCATGTGGAGGTCAGAGGACAGCTTTGTGCAGTTGGCTCTCTCCTTCCACCTTTATATGGGTTCCAGGGATCAAATTCAAATCTTTGGGCTTACGTGGCAAATGCCTTTACCCACTGAGCTGTCTTGCCAGTCCAAATAAGTTCAATGAAAAGAAGGAAGAAGCTGGGCATGGTGGTCCATGCCCATAATCCCAGCACTCGGGAGGCTAAGGCAGAAGGATTACAACGAGAAGGAAGGAAAGTAGGAAGGCAGGAGAGAAGGATGGATGGAAGGAAGGAAGGAAGGGAGGAAGGGAGGGAGGGAGGGAGGGAGGGAGGGAGAGAGGGAGGGAAACGTGCAAATGTGTGTGGTCAGGTCACCTGGTCACCTCGGCTGTCTCTCATCAGCTGCTGTCGACCTTATTTATTCAAAGAGGGTCGCCCTGCTGGGACCTGGGGCTTGCTGATTCCATTGACCAATGAGCCCCAGAGATCTGCTTGTCTCCAACCCCCCAGCAGCAGGCTTCTGAGCACACACCATCACATGGCTGCTGGGAGACAACTCAGGTCTGATGACCGAGCATCTCCCCAGTCACAAGATTTTGTTTCTGTGGTCCAACTTTCAGTCCACATAAACACGAATGTACTAGGACACGTTTTGTATTGCCTGTGACAAATTACAGCTCAAGTTGGCTGAGTTAACAAAAACAATAAATTTCTCTGTAGAGCTACAAGACACAGAGGTGGAGCTAGCTAATGAGACAGGTAAGGGCTTACAGTGGCTTCACCACTCACGGGAAGACGCTGGTGTCCTCAGAACTGACCGTGAGCTTTCCGCCCTTCTCTGGCCAGTTTGGTTAGCTTTGTCTCCTTCTGATTCAAAGAACAGCAGGTACCACAGGCTGCTGGTTTAGTTCTCAGCATCACTTTCTCGACAGGCTAACAGAATTCCAGAGTTGAATGTCCTGTGCTGGACAGGCTTTGTTTGGACCGTGTGCTCATCCCAGGTGGCTGTGATGCTCAGGCTGAGCTGAGGTCACATGCTGGGCACCAGAGTAGAGGAGGCAGATCTTACCTCATCATATACACTACAAACAAGAGCTAGGTGCTTTCACTAGAAGGGGAATAGACAAACATGCTTAAACACTCACTTCAGATGAGGATTATCTGTTCACATTTGGATTAGAGTCAATACGCTCTGAAAATAGTTTTCAGGGAGCAAAATACATGTGGCCTATGTAATTTCACATTTATAATGCAATAAATTGCTTGAAACTTTCCGGTTTTTTCCAGTCCTGGGAGTTGAATCCAGGGCCTTGAGTATGCTAGGCAAGCATCTTCCACAAGCCCTATCACTTCTCATTTTGAGACAGGGCCTCACTGGTTTCCCAAGCTAACATTCCCACGGTAGCTAAGGCTGGTCTGGAACTTGGGTCCCTCTTGCTTTAGCCTCTACCTAACTGGAATCACAGGTCTGTACCACCAGGCACAACTAAATTAAAAATCTTGCTTTAACTCAATATAGTCTATAAGAATAACTGACCTAATTCATTAGAATTAAGAGTGATGAAGTTTCCCATCCAAGAACTAACCAGGCCCCGACCCTGCTTAGCTTCCGAGATCAGACGAGATCGGGCACGTTCAGGGTGGTATGGCCGTAGACAAGGACAGCTGGGGCTACAAGGAGACCCTATCTCAAAAAGAAAAAAAAAAAAAAAATGAGTGATGAAGTTTAAAGAGCATTTTTAGATTGCTGGAAACCCAAAGAGATGAGTCACTGAATACAGCCTGTTGTTATAGACTGGATCCAACCAAGACTGAGAGAAAAAAAATATTGCTATAATATTAGCAGAATTAGAGAAATTTAAGTAAGCTCTGTAAATTAGATAATAATGCCATAGCTTTTCCTGGTTTTGAAAACTGCACAGTGAGAACTGACAGTCCTGGGGTAGCACGCCTTCCTAGAGCACAAAAGAGCCTGGGTTAGGCCCAGCACCAGAGGAGAAAGGGAGGACATTGTCCTGCTCTCTTTGTTTTTAGGAAATACTGAAGTAGAGAGAAATGTGTGTGTGTGTGTGTGTGTGTGTGTGTGTGTGTAATGTGCTCTTAGATATGTAGTGTGGGTAACTGGATGGACAGTTAGAGCAATAGATAAGGGTTGAGAGATGGTTCAGCAGTTAAGAGCACTTGCTGCTCTTGCAGAGGACCCAGGTTCAGTTTCCAGTACCCACATGGGAACTCACACAAACAGGGAATTTGACACCCTCTTCTGGTCTCCACTGCCATTGCACACAATGATGTACATACATACATGCAGACAAAACACCCATACACATAAAATAAAACTAAATATTTAAAAGGATATATGGCAAGTTGTCAGACAAATAGGCAGTCTGCTACATTTTTAACTACTGGCTGGGGGAGGAGAGATGTCTTGGATTTTGTAGGACCTGGTGGTTTACTTAATGTCCTGATCTCACTGCAGCTGACATCAAGCTCCCAACAATACAAGACTGGAAAGAGTTGCTCACAATTTACTTCAGGGAGCCATGAAGAGCAGATTCCAGCAAGCTATCGTGTCTTGGTATATACTAATATTCCGAGTTTTCTATAAGCCTAAAATTACACCAAAATAATTTTTGTTTTAGTTTTTTGAGACAAGGTCTCTCACTCAGTAGTCCAGGCTGTCCTGGAACCCACTATGTGGTTGAGGGTCTTCTCGGACTGGGAGTGCCCCTCTTGGCTACACCTACAATCAGGAAGCAGAGGGGTGAGTGCCAACAAGGCTCGGGTCTCTCTCCTTTGAATTCCATCGGGATCCAAGCTCATGGAATGGGTCTCCCCCCTCAGTTAAACTTTTCCGGAAATGCTCGAATAGACACACGCAGAGATGTGCGCACATGGTGGTTCTAAATTCAATCAAATTGACAGTGGAGATGAACCATCGAAGCATCCCCACCCTGGCCTGAGCATCCAATCTGTATATCAAAGAGCCAAGATAAGAGGGGATGGGTGGTCAGCACAGTTTGCTATTAGTGACCCCTAGAGCCTAACATATCACGATGGGCCAGCTTTGCCCTCTTCAGATGCACCAAGGACAAGTT
Source organism: Nannospalax galili (assembly GCF_000622305.1). NCBI lineage: Eukaryota > Metazoa > Chordata > Mammalia > Rodentia > Spalacidae > Nannospalax > Nannospalax galili. The sequence continues at coordinate 7,385,747 of NW_008338533.1, read as the reverse complement.
TCTCTACCCACAGAAAGAGATTAAGAGCCAGGTATGGGAAAACCTAAGACAGTAGGATGGGAAGTTTCAGGCCAGCCTGGGCTACATTAATGAAACCCTGTCTCCAAAAAAAAATAAATTACACATATTAACTATTAGCCATTATTCAATCTGCGGTATTGAGGTTTTTGTTTGTTTGTTTGTTTTTGTTTTGGGGGTCTTTTTGAGACAAGGTCTCCCTGTAGCCCCAGCTGGCCTGGAACTCACTATGTAGACCAGGCTGGCCTCAAACTCACAGAGATCCGAGTGCCTCTGCCTGCCTGCCTCTGCCTCTGCTGGGATTAAAGGCGTGCACCACCACGCCCGGCTGGTATTGAGTTTTTTTTATCTACATCCTGCTCCTTTGAACAGTCTGTTTTCTGGGATACTAGTAGACACTGGAACCTGCTAAGTGGATCTCTCTACATAACAGAGCTGAACACAATAACAATGGATTGAAGGCAACATTTTATGAACTTGACATCACAGACCAGATTGGATTTCTGATGAGCTAAAATGCCTGGGGTTTTGGGTCAACATTACCTAGTTTCTAGCCTAATTTAGAACTGTGACCACGGTGCAACGGAAGCTCTTCCAGCACTTGTCAAGTTCCTGGGCGCTTTATAGATAACGAGATAAATTTTAAAGTCCAAAACCAAATTTATTAGCCCTACATATAGGTGTATGAGTTATACCAGAGCTGAATTCCGAGAGAATATGAAAGCCAGAGCACACACATTTAGTGATTCTGTTGTTTAAATCGTTGCATTCCCAAATTATCACATGCTTTATGCTTGGCCCTGTCCGCATGCTCTAGTTCATCAAGAACGTTCCTGATGGTCTCGACAGAGACTTCTCCTCCTTGGTGTTTTTTTGATGCAAGATTCCACACATTTTCAAATTCTTCTTCAGAAAGCTTGACTCCAATGTTAGTTAATATTTCTGAAATCTAGAAAAAGAAGCATTTAAGGCCAGACCAGGATTTTTTTTATTTTAAAAATTAAATAGTAAAATAAAAT
>NW_008338533.1:7376448-7384365 GCF_000622305.1 Nannospalax galili | reverse complement strand
AAGGAAGGAAGGAAGGAAGGAAGGAAGGAAGGAAGGAAGGAAGGGAGAGACGGCTAAGCAGTTAAGACCACTGGCTGCTCTTCCAGAGGACCAGTTTGGTTCCCAACAACCACTGGCAGCTAACAACCATCTGTAACTCCACTTCCAGGGTATACAATGCCCCCTCTGGCCTCAGAAGGTACCGCATATGCCTGGTGCACTTACATACATACAGGCAAAACACCTATACACACAAAATAAGAATGAATGTTTTTTTAAAAAAAGAAAAGAAAGAGCTGGGTGTGGTGGCGCACGCCTTTAATCCCAGCATTTGGGAGGCAGAGGCAGGTGGATCTCTATGAGTTCCAGGCCAGCCTGGTCTACATAGTCAGTTCCAGGCCAGCTGGGGCTCCAGGGAGACCCTGTCTCAAAAAGACCAAGAAAGAAAAGAAAGAAAGAAAAGAAGGAAGGAAAAAAAATAGGGTCAGTGAGATGGCTCAGGAGGTAAAGCCACATTCTGCCAAGCCTGATGTTCATCCCTGGGACCCACATGGGGGAAGGAAAGAAACAACTCCCAACAGTTGTCCTCTGAGCTCTACATATGCACACCTTACACAAACTACACACACACACGCACACACAAACACACCATACACATACACAAATAAACACACCATACACATACATGCATTCTACATATACACACATCAAACACACATATACACACATAAACACACCATACAGATACATACCACACATACACTAAACACACATATACAAATAAACAGACCATATACATACACATATATACACACATACATGCATAAATACACCATACACATACACACTACACATATATACAAATAAATACACCATAAACATACCACATACACAAACACACATAAATACACATATATACACTCATACATATATAAACACACTATACACATACACAAATAAACGCCATACACATCAACCACACATACACACACACAAATAAATAAATGTAATTTCAAAAAATTCTAAGACAAAAAAAAATTGGGGGGGTCTTTTTGAAGTAGGGTCTCCTTGTAGCCCCAGCTGTCCTGGAACTCACTATGTAGACCAGGCTGGCCTTGAATTCACAGAGATCCGCCTGCCTCTGCCTCCCAAGTGCTGGGACTACAGGCGTGTGCCACCATGCCCAGCTAAGACAAAAAATTTTAAATGAACTAAATTTAAATGAAGAAAGGCAGCTGGGAGTGGAGGTTTGTGCCTGTCATCCCATCACTGAGGCAGCAGAGGCCAGAGAAGGCTCTTGAGTTAAACATCAGCCTGGTCCACACAGGAAGACTCTGACCAAAAAAAAAGAATTTTACAGTATACCCAGAAGAAAAAAAAAATACCAGCATGTTCAACCAAACTAAGTATTTTTCATCAAATAATCCAATATTTGAGGATCCTATAAACTTTTATCCTATTTTTTAAAAATAGATATAATTTTGAAAAGAAAAAAGTAATAGTCATGGGCTGGAGCTCTGGCTCGGTTGCTGGAGTGCCTGCCTAACATGCACAAACCCTGGATTTGATCCCCAGCACCGCCTGTACCAGGTGTGGTGGTATATACCTGTAATCCCAGCACTTGGAAGGTAGAGACCAGATAATCAGAAGTTCAAGTCCATTCTCTGCCATTCCCAGCACCCAGTAGGATGAGGCAGGAGGATCACGATTTCAAGGCCAGCCTGGGCAACAGCAATACCCAGTCTAAAAAAAACCTAACCAAGTATATTGCCTCAATCCTGTAATCCCAGTCCCTTGGGAGGCTGAGACCCAAAGCCACCGAGAGCTGAAGGTGGGTCTGTGCCACACAGTAAGTTCCAGGTCAGAAGAAAGATGCTGTCTCGAAAAGAGAGTAAAAAACAACAAAACTAGTAATAATCATCATCGTGGTCGTTGCTAAGTCACAACTTCTGTCTGTGTGTGGCGTGTGGGGTTGGAAGTTGAAGTGATGTCAGTACCTCTTCCTTCGATCTGGTCCTGAAGAAGTCTCTCTCAAACACTCCCTTCTGGGAGAAGATGGATGGGTACAGCAATGAGTACGCATTGCCCTCCTCTCCGTAATTATTCATGTCACTGACGCGACGAATCCGGGGAGCGGGAATATCCGACCGAACAGTTGGAACGCCATAGATGGGGTAACCTAGGGCATGGATGACGGAGAAAAAGACACTGAAATATACCAGTAGCCACAGGTGGTGGCTGAGCACGTGAAATGGGGCTGGTCTGAACTGCAGTGTGCTATAAGGGTAAAATTCAAAGGCTGAACAAAAAGAGTGTGGCCCAGCAGGGCACATTCTGGTCAGACTACTTGGAGGGCTGAGGCAGGGAAGTGCTTGAGGCCAGGCGATTAAGGACAACTGCAGAAACACAGTTTCCATTTTTTGAAAAGTATGAGATGCTGAAAAAAAAAAAAAAAAAGGTTTTTTTGGAGTTTTTGAGACAGGGTCTCCCTGTAGCCCCAGCTGTCCTGGAACTCACTATGTAGACCAGGCTGGCCTTGAACTCACAAAGATCCACCTGCCTCTGCCTCCCGAGTGCTGGGATTAAAGGCGTGCACCACCACACCCGGCAGATCTGAAAATTTTATATTGATTAATCATTGAGATGATATTTTAGATTTTGTTTTTAGACAGGGTATTGTGACATAGCCCAGGCTAGCCTTGAACTGGCAACAATCCTACCTTAGCCTACTGGGTGCTGGGATTATAGGCATGTGCCACCCCAACCTGCTTGAATAGATATTATTAAAATTAATTTCATCTGTGTTCTTTTGGAGAACAAGACAATAGTGGGATTGGGACAGGGTCTCACATAGCCCAGGTCGGCCTCCTACTCACTGTGCAGCTGAGGCTGGCTTTAAATGGTTGATCTCCCATCCCCACCTTCCAAGTGCTGTGATCACAGGAATGCACTGCCACACCCTACAGAATTATTACCTTGTTTGGAAATAGTGGACTGGGGTGTAATTAAGCTGAGGCGGCACAGGTGTATGAAAACCCGTAATCCAGCGTGACTGGGGTCCTTATGAAAAGGAGATGTTTGGACACAGGCACTCACATGGGAGTCCACGGGTCAGAGCAGAGGTCGGGGTGGTGCAGCAAAACCAAACAGGGCCTTGGATTGCCAGTACAGCATGAGAGGCTGAGGTGAGGCCGGGAATAGATCCTCCTCCACAAAACCCACAGAGGGAGCCAAGCCAGAGACACTCAGCCTTGACTTCCGGTCTCCAGAACTGTGAGACAGTAAGAATTGTTTATTTGGTAGTGAGGGCTGGGAAGTGCAGTGCCAAGGACTGGTCCAGAGCCCTGGGTGTGCTAGAAACAGGCTGAACTTCATCGCCTGTCCCTTCATTTTCACTTTTTATTTTGAGACAACATCTCACTAAGTCACCCAGGCCAGCCTTGACTGTGAGGTCCTGCTTTCCCCCTCTCAAGTAGCTGGGGCTGTAGGTGGATACTACCATGCCTGGCTTAAAGTCTGTTTGCCAGACCACCCAGCTTGTGCTACTTTCTTATAGGAGCCCTGGCAACCTAACACATGGGGGCTTATATTGGACACTTTTCCTGTTGTGATAAAATTCCTGTAAAAGCAACTTAAGGGAGGTTTATTTTGGCTCAGAGTTGAAGGTACCATCCATCATGCCAGGGCAGCCGTGGGACAGACACAGGAGGATACTGATCACAGAGTCCAACGTCAGGAGGCAGATACTGATGAATGTTGATACTCAGTCCAGGACCTCAACCCAGGGAACCGTGCTACCCATACTCAGGGTGTGTCTTTGTACCTCAATTAATGTAGTCTAGATAATCCCCTACAGGCGTCCCCAGAGGCTTGCATCCTTGGTGATTCTAGATCCTGTTAAATTGATGGTCAAAATTAACCAGCACAAGGTTTAATACATAGAGAACAATCTTTAATACTTGAAAACAGAGTGTATTTGGAAATAAGAATCACGTGGTCTATGCTAGATGTGGTACTGCACACCTTTAATCCCAGCACTTGGGAGGCAGAGGCAGGCAGATCTCTGTGAGATGGAGGCCAGCCTGGTCTACATAGTGAATTCTAGGCCAGCTGCGGATACAGGGAAACCCTATCACAAAAAGACCCAAAAAAAAAGCGTCATGTGTTCTGAAAGTCTTCTGCTGTGTTGGGTAAGTCCACATTACTGTAACATTCAACGTTCTATGAGACTTTCAATGTCATTAATACATAAACAATTATTTTACTTGGGCCGTCGTGAACGAGTAAGTAAAATCTGCATGTGACCCCTAAGTGCTTATACTACACAGTTAAATGTAAGGTCCAAAGCATAGGGGAATTCCCAGCACAATGCAGGGAGAAGCTAGGGACCCTGGGGGGGCACACGACGCACTCGTCCCCACACTTGCCGATCGCTTTTTAAAACTTAACGAAGGCCTTGACATGCGTACAGACAGCAGGAACAGCTCCGACGACTGCGTTGATCTCAGAAGAAGTTGTCGTATAGTGCTTAGAGACTCTGTCACTTGGTCTCAGGAGTGTGCGGAGAGTCTCTTCGGAGCTCCCGGGTTCTTTTGGGACGATGTCTTCTGGCTTTATCAGGAGAGTTGGCTCGGTGTCTCTCACAGTAGCTTCAGTAGTGTTTGCACAGTTTGGTTTTCTGCCTTGAAGAAAAATGGAAGATGTCGTGACTTGGTGCTTGCCGGGAACAAGCTAGGTTTCCTCAGCTGGCAAGACGGCTCTGTGTGTAAAGGCTCCTGCTGCCAAGCCTGACGACCTGAATTCAATCCCTGAGGCCCACAAGGTAGAAGGGGTGCTGTCCTCTGACCCCTACACACATACACCAATAAATAACAAAAGTAATTTTTTAAAGATGAGTTTTCCGGGTACCCTCATCTTAACAGCGCCTGAGTGTCGGTGAACTGGATCCTGCTCTCCGCACTGCGGACTAGCAGGTTCAGGCTGGTGTCGAGAACCAGATAATCGAGCATGACCTAATGCCTCATTTTGCTGCTCTACTTACTTTGTTCCAGAAAAGACCTTCCAGTCTGAGTCCAAACAAAAAACTCTCCTCTCCCTCCCTCCCTCCCTCCCTTTCTTCTCTCTCTCTCTCTCTCTCTCTCTCTCTCTCTCTCTCTCTCTCCTTCCACTGCTGGTCTGGAACCTGGGGCCTTGAGGAATCTAGGAAGGACTCTACTACTGAGCTACCTCCCCAGCACGTGCGCTCTCTCTCTCTCTCTCTCTCTCTCTCTCTTTCTCTCTCTCTCCCTCTCCCCCTTTCCCTCCCTCCCTCCCCCCTCTTTCTCTAGAACTTATCCTCCTATTTAACCTGAACTACAGAGTTGTTTTAAATCTGAGTCCTCGGAAGAGATAAAAGATATATTTGGAGTTGAAAATTCCATACATGACCTGTCAACATGACTCAGCAGGTAAAGGCACTTGCTGCCAAGCCTGATGACCTGAGTTTGAGCTCTAGGACCCACATAATAGAAGGAGAGAACGGACTGCTGCAAGTTGTCCTCTGCCCTCCACATGCATGTTATGGCATGTATACACACACACACACACGTATATGTAAAAATAAAATTCCACACATACCTGGTCGGGGGCGGGGGACGAGCACACACCATGGCAACATCCAGAGAGGAGAGGAGAACACACTGAGCTCCAGGACCCATATCTAACCAATTCCCCACAAGTCCACGTACAGAGGAAAACCCAGGGCTGAGGGTTGTAGCTTATGGCAGCATGCGTACTCAGCATGCACGAGACCCTGTGTCAGAGTCCCATCACCACTGCGGGTGAGAACACTGGAGGTAGAGCTGCAGATTGGCTTTGCTGAGTCTCTTTTGAAAGTTAGGAGACTTCCTTTTCAAAGATCTGACTGCTCCACAGGTTCCGCTAGAGGGCACTGTGGTGTTTCCATCCCACAGGAGCTGAAGGCCAAGGGATTCAGCCCTCCCAGGGCAGGACTGCTGGGGCAGTTCCACAAAGTGCAGGCTTTGTCATGAAAGCTACACACACACACACACACACACACACACACACACACACACACACACACACACCCCAAAAGGCAGAAATGTACACCATTTGAAAAGTTGTTCCTAGCTGGGTGAGGTGGCACATCCCTTTAATCCCAGCAATCTGGAGGCAGAGGTAGGTGGATCTCTGTGAGATGGAAGCCAGTCTGATCTACATAGTAAACTCCAGACCAGCTGGGGCTACAGAGAGACCATGTCTCAAAAAACAAACAAATAGGGGCTGGCGAGATGGTTCAGCGGTTAAGAACACTGGTTGTTGTTGCAGAAGACCCGGGTTCAAATCCCAGCACCCACATGGCAGCTAACAACTGTCCTTAACTCCAGTTCCAGGGGATCTGACGGCCTCTTCTGTCCTCCTCGGGCACTGCATGACATGGGTGCACTTACCTACACATACGCAGTACACACATACACATAAAATAAAAATAATAAAATTTTCTTTTTAAATGTTCTTCCTCAGAAAAAGAAACAAACGGAAAATGGAAAGCCAGCCTTAGAGAAAACTTACTCCTGTGCTCCAAGTCAGCAGTAAGGCTGAATTCCTGGCAAGCCTGGCCACAGGGCTGACACCTGTAATCCCAGCATGAGGGAGGCAGAGGCAGGGGGGTGGCAAGTTCTAGCACAGTGTGGAATACACAGCCAAACCCTGTCTAAAGGAAAGGGGGAGGAAAGAGACCAGAAAGGAGGGTGGGGGAGGGAGATTTTCTGAGCCCCATGACCACTACCCCATCTGAACCAACTGGCCACAAGCTTACAGGTCCTTCCCTAAAATGGTAGAAGGTAAAATCCTCAAGAACTCTGCTGACAGCTGGCCCGTGGCACATGCCTGCCATCCCAAAACTCAGGAAATGGAGGCAGGACGATCCGGAGCTCAGAGCCAACCTTGGCTACATAGGCAGTTTGAAGCTAGTTTGGGCTACATGATACCCTATCTCAACACTGCCACCCCACAAAAAAAAAAAAAAAAAAAAAAAAACTACTCCATTGAGTGAGCTGTGTGTGGTGGCCTAGGCCTGTAATCCCAGCCCTTGGAAGTCAAGGTAGGAGGATCATGAAATCAGGGTGAGTCTAAACTATGTATCTCTCAAGAAATAAAGGGGGAGGGAGGGGGGAGGGAGTGAGGGAGGAAAATGAGGGAGAGGAAGAAGGAGAAGGGGGAGGGGAGAGAGAGAGAGAGAGAGAGAGAGAGAGAGAGAGAGAGAGAGAGAGAGAGAGAGAGAGAGCTGGTGAATTTCGATCCAAAAACCAGGAACAAGTTGGACACAGTCGGGCAGGCCTGTAGCCCTAGCACTGGAGCAGCTGAGCCGGAGGACGTGCCTGGGCCGGAGTGCACCTCTGTCTGACCAAACAAAACAAGAGGCAGGGTGGCAGCACAGGCCTACAGGCCTAGTGTGCAGGGCTGAAGCAGGAGATTGCCAAGACTTTCAGGCCAGTCTGAATACAAAGCAAACCCTAAAAAAGAAAAGGAGTTAGGTTAAGAAATACTTGGTTTGAAGACAGGCTCCTGCTGTCTAGATAAAGCTTGATGAGCTGGACCAAGAAAGAAACTACCAGGGAGGGCCTACACCTGTAACCCTAGCACTTGGGAGTCAGAGACAGGAGGATGCCACAAGTTGGAGGCCAGCCTGATCTGCATAGTGAGTACCAGGCCATTCTGGGCTATGGAGTGAGATGAGAATCTGTCTCCAAAAGGGCAGGAGGGGTGGCACACACCTTTAATCCCAGCACTCAGGAGTCAGGGGCAGGCAGAGCTCTGTGAGATTGAACCCATCCTGGTCTACACAGCAAGTTCCAGGTCAGATGGGGCTACAGGGAGACCATGTCTCAAAAAACAAAACAAAAAAGGGAAAAAAAAAAAAGGACTGGAGAGATGAGT
>NW_008338533.1:7375925-7376204 GCF_000622305.1 Nannospalax galili | reverse complement strand
AGAAGATTTAGCAGGTGGAGAAGGGCCTGCTGTCCTCCCAGAGGGTGAGCACAGCCCTGTCCTGAACACCAAAAACATTCACATAACCAGTGAAGACTACACCGTGGTTTTATGGGGAGGCGACAACACGGGAGGCAAGAACAGCAGCATCTTCACTAGAAGATTTAGCAGGTGGAGAAGGGCCTGCTGTCCTCCCAGAGGGTGAGCAGAGCCCTGTCCTGGACACCAAAAACACTCACATAACCAGTGAAGACTACACTGTGGTTTTATGGGGAGGCA
>NW_008338533.1:7360849-7375724 GCF_000622305.1 Nannospalax galili | reverse complement strand
AAAGCTTTTTGAGAGACGATAATCATAGCATTACCTGTATTACTTTTAGAACATCTGGAAACAACCTAAATTTCAGAGTGAAGGGTTAGAATGCATAACCCATGAGGGAGTGTGAACGGAAAATGCAGCTAGACACAGCGTGGAGACTCTTCGCTCCAGAGAGCTTCGAAAGCTAAAGTTTGTGTTTGCTTCGCCTTTTTAAGCCAGGGTCTCACATAGCCTGGGGTAGCCTCAAATTCACTATATATCCGAGGATGACCCTTGAACCCCTCACCTGTCTGCATCTCATCGCCCAGGTGCTGGGATTACAGGTGTCCACCACCAGGCCTGGTTTGTCTGTCTGTCTGTTGAGAGAAGATCCCTATATATCCCTGGTTGACCTGAACTCACCATGTAGACCAAACTGGCCTCACACTTGCAGCCATCCCCCTGCCTCTGCCTCCCAAGTGCTGAGTTTAATGGTGTGCAGCACCACCGCAGTTCTGATGGTTAAATTTTAAAAAGCAGACAAAAATGGTACATTTATTGCTGTTGTACATACAGCTTGGGCAGAAGCCAGAACTGGGGCCTCTGCTATCCTTGTAGTATCCAGACACCTCAGAGCAACTCTGTGACAGAAAGGGAAGCAGAGAGAGAGAGAGAGAGAGAGAGAGAGAGAGAGAGAGAGAGAGAGAGAGAGCAGTTGCCTTGAAAGACTGTCTCCACTCTATCCAGGCCAAACCTGCTCTGGATAACCTGCTGTAGATCTGAGCGCTGGCGCAGGCATAGCAGCTGCAACATCTCTGTTGGGACAGAGACACAGCGCTGAGCACCGTCAGATCTGTCCCTTGTCCCAGAACTCAGAGAGCAGAATGAGGTTCTGGATGATGGTGACCCTCCCTCTACAACTCCACAAGATGTCCTGGAGAAATTTTAAAAAGAAGGCATTGGGGCTGGAGAGATGGCTCCATGGTTAAGGGCACTGGCTGTTCTTGCAGAGGACCCAGGTTCGAATCTCAGCACCCACATAGCAACTAACAACCGTCTGTAACTCCAACTCCAGGGGATCCAACACCTTCTTCTGTCCTCCAAAGGCACTGCATGACACAGGTGCACTTACCTACGCAGACTAACACTCACACACATAAAATAAAAAGAAATCAATCCAAAACAAAAGTTTTAAATAATAAATAAAAAGAAGCCATAAATAAAGTAATAAAAGCAAAAAATAAAAAGCTGTGCTTTCCCGCACCTCGTTGCGTCCGCCATCTCTGCTCTGTTAGGACCCTTGTGTACCCCAGTTCTGGCCAATGTGCAGAGAACAAGAGGCTGCAGAGTGCTGATCCCTGGGTAGGACGCCTACATGAAACTTCTGCCTCCCAAGGCTCAGGGGTCATTGCAGAAAGACGTAAGAGTCAGCGGAGGTGGATGACCTCAAGGAAACAGAGTTTTCCAGATAGGTGATCAGTTACTCATATGAACTCACAACAACATTGACAGCATAGACAAGTCCCAAGTAAGTCCAAGTTAGATAAAATCCCAGCATGGATGTGGGGAGGTAGGTAAGAAACCCCAACCCTCCATGAGGAACTACTGACACCCATGATGGCTGGGAAGGGGAGAGTCGGTCTCAATTAAAGGTTACACTCTCGGTAAGTTGACCTGGCTCCAGTGGATGGATCCACACTAAGGGCATTTGAGGACACAAACCTGACTCTATAGGCCTTAAACACACTGTGTGTGTGTGTGTGTATGCAAAACTTGGTGAGGGATATAAGGGGGGGTGCAGATACAGGAGGAGAAAATATATTTCATTTGCAAAAATTCAATTTAAAAAAAAAGAGCAGCTGAGCATTGTGGGTGCTTGTAATCCCAACACCCAAGAGTCTGAGGCAGGACATTTGCTTCTAGTTCAAGACCAACCCAGCCTACAAAGTGAGATCATGTCTTAAAACAAAACAAAACATACTGGAGAGATGCTCAGCAGTTAAGAGCACTGGCTGCTCTTGCAGGGGACCTGGGTTCGATTCCCAACACCCACATGGCGGCTAACAACCGTCCATAAGTCCAGTCCCAGGAGATCCGACACCCTCCTCTGACCTCCGTTGTCACTGCATGACATGGGTGCATTCATATACGTGCAGGCAATACACACATACACATAAAATAAAAATAATAAATAAAATATTTAAAAAGTAAGTGTCTAGAGAGGAAAAGAAAGAGGACTAGAGAGAATGGAATGGGGACGAGAAACAGTAACAGATAAATATGATCAAAATGCATTAATGTACATTTAGGAATGAAAGTCACTACTATGTATAATTAATCTATGCTAATAAAAAACCTTTCTAAAAGCTAAGTCTCCCTACAGTCATAACCAGGCTCCTCTCCTCACAGGCCCAGTGTGGAGTGACTTAACAGCAGCCCCCTTAGGACTGTACACAGCCTGTTGCTTCTAGGAGTTGCCCTGAGGGACCTTGGGAACAGCTTTCTCGTGGATATTCATGTCCCCAGTCTAGGCTCTAGACAGGTATGTAGGGTACCTCCAGAAAGCCCCTGGGCACAGTGGCCAGAGCTCACACTGACCAGGACACCACGTCCACACCAAGCTGTGACTGAGGCCCTGTTTGGCTCCAAGGTCAAGTTCCCCAACCACAGGAAGATCAAAGAAACAAGGCTTTATCAAGCTGAATGCAGATGAATTTAAAGACACGGAAGCTGAGAATCAGGCCATTTCCCCATGCCTGGGGGTCAAATATAGGTGTCGCCCCTGAACAACCGGCTGGCCCTGCATTGAGAGCTACCGCAGTGCTGAACACCCCTCCCCACTTATCGTGTCTGCTAATAAATCTTACATCTAATCAAAACAAAGCCTCTTTGTTGCCCTGTCCCTTGGTTGCCCTGTCCCTCCTCTACCCAGTTCCCTCTTCCCAGATATAATGAGTGTGACCAGATTCTTCCCTTCCATACACATTCCACATGCAAACAAATACATACACATATACTACAGCATTAAAGATAGCTGAGCTCCTAAAATATGAAAATGTAAAACTTCATTTAAGAATTCAGCAAACCTTCAAGAAGTAATACCTCTGATAACGACCCTCTTTTCATACTCTCTCAGAGGTACTTTGTCTTTCCAGCTAAGGAAATTGGCAAATTCCAGGTAGTTAAGCAGGCCATCGCGATCCACGTCACAGTAGTCGAGCAGCCGGTCCAGGAGCGTCTCGTCCAGGTGCAGGTTGGCCTGGTCACAAGCTTCTTGCAGCTCTTCTCTGTCTATCAGCCCATCTCCCTTCTGTTGGCCAGGAAGCAAAGAAAGAGAAAATGAGCTTGGTCCCCCAGAGCAAAGAAACAGCTCCAGCTCATGCATTCAAAGACCTCAACTTCCACACGTGAAATAGTACATTAGGCAGGATTTATTCTCACTGAATCAACCTGACAGGCACACTCTGTAATTCCAAACCCCAGCAGAGCAGGGCACAGCTTAAAACCTTTTTTAAATGTGCTAGAGTTTGAAGTCAGGGTCTTCACATGCTAAGCACATGCTGCACACTATGTGTACAGCCTCCGTTTACTTTAATCATATTATTTTGTTTGGGTTTTGCCTAAGGCCTCAAGTAGTCCAGGACACACTGAAACTTGACTCTTTAGCTGAGAACGACCTTAAACTCCTGATCCTCCTGCCTCTACCTCCCACTTGCTGGGATGGCAGGCTTGTGCTACCACACCCAGCTTAATCATATTTTTTAAACCACGTTGTTTACGTCCGGATGGAGCAGGTCTAACCATAATACATTCTTGAGATTTCATTTGAGCAATGTTGCATACAACTGACAGCTCATTACAATCTCCATGCTGACAGAATGTTTAATGCCTCCCTGGGCATTACGTGGTTCTCTGTATCACTGCTTATTAATGAGGAAAAATAGGGATGAAGTTGCAAAATACAGGGCGGGGGATTTGAAAACAGCTGCCTGGCTTTGTTTGATATCACTCCCACCAGCAAGACAGATGCTACCAACCCACCAAGTCCAGCCACATCTTAACCCTGTTAAGAGACATTCTGCCAGGGAGGGGAGACCACGTCTCCTTTCACAAGAGTGAAAGACAGAAGTGCCTACACTCAGCCTGCTGGGGGGAAGCTGGTGAGGGCTCTAGAGAGAAGTTGCCTGGTTTACTCGAGAGATAAGGGGCAGAGTACATAGCACTTGTTAAGCAAGAGTGTCAACAGCTAGGGCATCTTACCACTCAGTCCCTTCTGCCATCCATCCAAGAGACAACCTCAGACCCACTCAGAGATGATGCTGAAGAGCTGAGGCCTCTGTATGTGTGTGTGTGTCTCTGTCTGTCTCTGTATGTGTCTCTGTCTGTCTCTGTGTGTGTCTCTGTCTCTCTCTCTCTGTGTCTCATCTGTCTTGTGTGTCTCTGTCTCTCTGTCTCTCTCTGTCTCTGTGTCTCTGTCTCTGTCTATCTCTGCTTGTGTCTCATCTGTCGTGTGTGTGTGTGCGTGCGTGCGTGTGTGTGTGTGTGTGTGTGTGTGTGTGTGTGTATGTGGGATTGTGACAGTGGATTCTGGCTGTTATAACTAAGTAAGCATCAAGCTGGGATTAGCTCAGGGGTAGAGTCCCAGGCAAGTGTGAGACTCAGAGTTCCATCCTCAGCACTGAAAAAAAAATTAAAAAGACTAGAATATATAAGGAACATGTTGGTCCCTCAGAAGGATTTAGTGGAGAGAAACCTGCCAAGGGCAACTTCCCATGAATGAATCATTGAGTAGTGTTGGAGCTATAGCCTAAGTTGAATTTACAACTCTGTTAGCAGTAAGCCCCTATAGAAAAGACCCAGTGAGATAGACCAGTGGATTCAAGATAAATCACTACAGCCCTGGAAAAGTTTCCGAAGCCTTATGTTGAAACAGAATGAACTTAACATATATTACCTTGACAATGGAGTTACAAATGGCCTGCATTAATGTAGAGTCCTTTATAAAAGCCTCTACCTAGCCCAAGCCAACCCAAAACACAAACCTGATACCCAGGCTAAGCTAGATGCTGGCAATAACAATAACTTCACTGCCTAATTCAGGGCCTTTATGTGCTGGGAACATTGGTGGTTTGTTTTCATTGCATTGCATGACAGGATGAAACTCAAAACTGGCCACTGGGGGTTGTGGGAGAGACTAGCGCTCATGTAGCTCAGGCTGGTCTCAACTCATTATGTATTTGAGGGTGATTTAAAAGTTATCAGCTGACTTTCATTGCTAAGAACATGCTTCATGAATTGTAGGAATAATGAGAGTTAACAGCCAAAATCCCTAGCAGCAACTCCCAGTTTGGCAGAGCCATTGACCTTCTACCCCATCCTGGACTGTGTATGTTTAACAGCTGGCTCTGGGGTCAAAGAAGTTGTGGTTATTTGGGAGGGGGGCGTTGTTTGTTGTTTTGGTTTTGGTTTTCCAGACTCACCCAGAATGGCCTCTAGCATGACTCCTCCTGCCCCTCCCTTCCAATGCTGGGACTTGGGCCTGCAGGAGGCCTTCAGAAGGGCCTCCCTCATCTGTAAAAGTTGTACTGTCCATGGTGCACACATACTCATTGGGGCTCATCTATATCTTTCAGTGTGATGTCACCTGGCTTGCAAACTTCCTGAGACCCGCCCCACCCCCACATCTACTGACCACCATCAAGCAGCAGTACTAGCCCCCCGCATCTCCTGCTTTCTCAGCAAAACGCCCCCTAAAGGCGCTGAGTGCAACATCTTGCAGATGACGTTAACCCTCCGAAGGTGTGTCTGCATTACATGATTCTCAGTAATTTCCTCCCTGCTTAGTTTAATTTCATCATACGGAACGTGCCTTGCGGTTTACTCAGTCAGCAGCTACTGAGCTGACCCAGCGACCACCGCATCACAGTGAGCACCTCAAAGCCAAGCTCATGTGCCTGGCAGAGTTCCCTGTTCATGCTGCTACTAGGCAAGTTCTCTCGACACATTTGCAAGCTGCCTAGATTTGACTGAGCAGGAACTGGGAAGTAGCTCTCTCATACAGCACATGTGTGGCAGGTGTGAAGCCAAGGGTTTCATCCCACCACCACCCCTGCCACCAAAAAATAAGTCCTAACCCGTTTAAGCCAAGTGTCATAGTGCACACCTGTAATATCAGCACTTGGGAAATGGAGGCAGGAGGCTCAAGGCTAGCCTGTGCTACATGAAACTGTCTCGACTCTGTGTGTGTGTAAAATTTTAAATGTATTTTTTTTTAATGTGTGTATGTGTGTATTGCCTGCATGTAGGTAAGTGCACCCATGTCGTGCAATTCCCATGGAGGACAGAAGAGGCTGTCAGATCCCCTGGAACTGGAGTTACGGACAGTTGTTAGCTGCTATGTGGGTGCTGGGATTTGAACCCGGGTCTTCTGTGAGATCAGTCAGTGTTCTTAACCGCTGAGCCATCTCTCCAGCCCTAAATGTACTTATTTTAAGTTATATATTTACATTTTAAAAATCATCTTGAGATCAACTTCAAATACCTATTAGTTACATTAAAAGCCAGACAGCCAAATACATTTCTTAAATTGTCTTATTGAGAGAAATGTGGTTGAGTGGTAGCTCATAGATGTTTGGACCCTGTGTGATTAGAGGGTGGAGACAAAGATAAAACAGACCTTCCTGTGTAGCCCTGAACTGGCCTCAAACCCTTGATTCTTCTGCCTCAGCCTCTGGAAAACTGGAATTAAAGTCCATCACTACCATGCCCAGAGTTAGTACAAGTTTAATGGCTACAAGAAAGATAGATGATTGATAGATAGATGATTGATAGATGATAGAAAGATGATAGAAGATAGAGGATAGATAGAGATAGATAGATAGATAGATAGATGATTGATAGATGATAGAAGATAGATAGATGATAGATGATAGATAGATAGATATCTTAATTTTAGAAAATCAAATCACCAGATTTATGCTGTGGTTGGATATGATGATAGATAGATACATAGATAGATAGATGATAGATAGATAGATGATAGAGAGATGACAGAATGAGTATTTTGTTCATGCATACACGGGCATGTAATCCAAAAATCTAAAGACAAAACATCTAGGCCTAAATGACACATCCAGTGAGCAGTCAGTATTTTATTTCATGGAAGGTGAACTGTAACTTTTCAAGCATGTTCAGCAGGGGAAGAAAAGAGGGATATTTCTCTTTCCCTTTTTAAAATTTTTCTGCTCTTTTCTCTCCCATATCAAGACTGTGATATGGAGGGAGGCCTCAGTAGTAGAGCCCAGTACTGAAAGAGAGAGGCAGAGAGATTAATACAAGCCAGATGTGTAGGCCCCTGCCTATATTGAGGCAGGAAGATCAAGATCCAAGGCCAGCATGGGCTATTCTCTCCCATATCAAGACTGTGATATGGAGGGAGGCCTCAGTAGTAGAGCACAGTACTGAAAGAGAGTGGCAGAGAGATTAATACAAGCCAGATGTGTAGGCCTCTGCCTATATTGAGGCAGGAAGATCAAGATCCAAGGCCAGCATGGGCTGCACAGAGAGACCCTGTCTCTCTCTCTCTCTCTCTCTCTCTCTCTCTCTCTCTCTCTCTCACACACACACACACACACACACACACAACTATGTAACTTATAATTTGACATGATATGTGTATTTAAAGAATTACATAGTAGCTAGGCGTGGTGGTGCACACCTTTAATCCCAGCACTCGGGAGGCAGAGGCAGGCAGATAGTGGATCTCTGTGAGTTTGAGGCCAGCCTGGTCTACATGGTGAATTCCAGGGCAGCCAGGGATACACAGTCTCAAAAAAAAAATAAAAATTAAAGTTTGTTTTGTCTTCAGTTCTGGTCTTGGCACAAATGTGAGTCGGGCTTTATTTGTATCTCAGAGTGCCATGCTACAATACGGCATACTCAGGCCACCCTAAATAGTTTGTAATCATTTGTTGCAAACTTGTGACTGTCTCTATTAACTTTCTTCCATGTTAGTAATTTGTACAAGTTTTTTACAAATTTTGCTTTCGTTTGTTTGATTTTGGAAAGTTAAATTCACAATTAGAAAAAAAGACTGTGCTTTCAACCACATTACGACAAGCCTGCATTTGAATTAGGCTTCTCGGATGGTTTCTAGAGCTGCTAAAACAGCTCAGCTGATAGAGGCACTCACACACAGGCCAGACCACCTGAGCTCCATCCTGAATCCCACAGGAGGAAAAAAAAATTTAAGCCACTTAAGGTGATTTCTAGGCTACCTAGAAAACCAGTCTAATTGAGACATAAAAATGGGTAGTAGAAAATTCAGAGCAAAATAAGAGTGAAAACAGGAAAATGAACCATGGAATTCAAAAGCCTACAAAATACATGCTATGAAATCATGTTCCTAGACCTTTGTTTGTTGGTGTGTTTGTTTAATCAGCTCTGAGCTTCCTGGCAACCAAGGCAAAAAGCTATGCACAACCAAGCAAGTAGGAGCATAGCTTAGCGCAGGCCAGGTATTTAGCCCGTGTAAAGTCCGAGTTTCAGTCCCCAGCACCAAAAACTAAATGAACAAATTAAATTTAGAGCGGCTTAAAAATGAGCTGTCTTTGGCTAGGGATATAGCTCAGCTCAGATGATGGCGTGCTTGCCCAAGAGCCAGGACTTCCATCCCCAGCACATATAAACTAGGCATGGTGCTACGTAGACCCCTGTAATCCCAGCACTTGGGAGGTTGAAGTGGAGAGATCAGAAATTCCAGGTCATCCCCTGCTACTTAGGGGGTTGGAGGCCAGCCTGGGCTGTAAGAGACCCTGTCCCAGATTTTTTTAAAAAAATTAATCTTGCACTCTTAGGATGAACACCATTTCCTGCTCCCCAAGGGAACAGGAAAACCCGAGTTAGACCTAGGCTGAAGGTGCTACATGTAAACACTGAGATTTAAGCATAAGACTGTCAAGTGTCCCTCGGAGATGCCCAGAGCTGCACTTGTCCTTGCTCCAGGACCTGGGCTTTAAAAGTCCACAGGAAAGGATCGCATGCCTGTCTGTGCCTCAGGATCACCTCGACTGAAGTCCACAGCTCCTCACTATGTGGCCTGGGGTCGGCCTTGGAGTGAGCATTTCTAACAGGTCTCCAGGCCTCTGAGAGTGGGGAAGGAGCCACACTTTGACAGGCTCAAATCTACACCAGGGCTCAGCCTATCTTTCCTAAGGGCCAAGTGTTAAATATCAAACCATTACTATGACTCACTTCTGCTTATATGGAGGACAAATCTGCCAGAGACAATGCTTAAAACAGCACACAGATGTTTCAACTAAATTTTACTTACAAAGACAAGTGGCGGGCTGGATTTGACCCACAGGCCATAGTTTCTCGACCACCAGTCTGTACCAACCTGCTTGGACTTGCCTATATATCATAACCCAAAGCTCTACAGGACTACTGACCTTGTCATAGTGCCTGAAGGCCTCCAGCAAAGTGTCAAAGTGCTGGTGATTGAACTTCTTCAAGTGGTGGCGAGCAGCTGCAATCAGGGCCCGCTGTCGATCTGTCCCTCGAAGGCATTCACCTGAGGGTCTGTTGTGGATGAGGTCACCAGCTCCTATGGAAGAAAGAGTCTTTGATGCAGAGCGTGTCCATAGTGTGTCCATCTTGAGAAACAGACCTAGTCACCTCTATGTATGAAAACACAAAACAAAAAATATCTAGCTCTGACACCTCTCCCCATCTTTGGATTTTTGGGACAGGGTCTCACGTAGCCCAGGCTGGCCTCACTAAACTCACGGCATGACTATCTCAGCCTCCCAATGTGAGGATTACAGCTGTGGGCCACCATGCTCCACTCACTCTGACACTATTATGCAGAATATTTTTTGTGTATAAAACAGTACTTAAAGCAACAGATTTAAAAAGTTAATGATGGGGGCTGGAGAGATGGCACAGAGGTTAAGAACACTGGTTGTTCTTGCAGAAGACCCTGGTTCGAATCCCAGAACCCACATGGAAGCTAACAACTGTCTGTAACTCCAGTTCTAGGGGATCCGATGCCCTCTTCTGGCCTCCCCAGGTATTGCATGACACACTGTACGCACAGCATTCTATTGTCGTTCTCTTGGGGAGCAGAGGATGGTGTCCACCCTAAGACACACATACGGGCAAAACACTCATACACATAAAATAAAAATGAATAAAAATTTAAAGCTAGTGTTTCTAGAGTGGGGGGGTGGTTCGTGCACGTGAGTGTGCAGGTGTGTGCACATGTGTGTGTGCATGCAGAAGCCAGAGCAGGACTTGGGGTATTTCCTCTGTCATTTCCACCTTCTTTGAGGCAGGGTCTCTCACTGAACAGGAAGCTCATCTTTCCAGATAGGCTGACTGTCAGTGCTCTCTCAGGACCCACCTATGTCTGACGCCCAGCGCTGGAATTACAGGCATGCACAGCCATTTTGGGCTTTTCTACATAGGTGCTGAGGATTCGAACTCAGGTCCTCATGTTTGCACAGCAAGCACTCTTACCACTGCGCCCAGCCTACTCTCTGCTCAAGAAAGAAATCTACTCGGCATTGTGCATCATGCCTGCAAGCCTAGCACTCAGGAAGCTGCGTGAGGAAGATCATGAGTTCAGCCTGAGCTACACAGTTGTAGGCTAGCCTGGGATACATGGTAAGACCATATCTCAAAATACCAGGAAAAAAGAGAGAAAATAATTGATATACAGCCCAAACCTACAATTCTAGTAACTGATAGCGTATTCCTTCCCTTCTGATGTCTACCACTTTGTTTCTGCAGCGCTGAGGACTGCAGGAAGGGCCGGAGCATGTAGGCACGTGCTCTGCACTGAGCCATAGTCCCCACCCTGAAACGAAGACAATCCTAAGCATCCGTGGTGCACACAACTGCAATCCTAGCACTTGGGAGGCCAGACAGGAGGATGTCATGAGTTCAGTGGGCTACACAGTAGGACACGTCTCAAAAAAAACTGGGTATGTTGGCATGGTCCTGTAATCCCAGCAGCTGGAAGGTGAAGGCAGGAGGATCAGGAGTTCAAAGCCATCCCTGGCTACATAGTGACTTTTGAGGTCAGTCATGTGAAATCCTATCTCGATAACCAATTTTTAAAAACAAACACCTAATAACATATTTTCTGCTACCAATGGATTGGTTGATTGATTGACTGACTGGCTAAAGTGGTCTTAATCATGTGGTTGTAGGAAAGAATAATGTTATCTCTCCTCTCTCTCTCTCTCTCTCTCTCTCTCTCTCTCTCTCTCTCTCTCTCTCTCTCTCTCTCTCTCTCTCTCGCGCGCGCGCACGCGCCCGCGTGTGTGTGTGTGTGTGTGTGTGTGTGTGTGTGTGTGTGTGTGTTTGAGGACGTAGTTTAACAGTAAGGCACTTGCCGAGTACTGTGCAAAGCCCTTGCTGGGTTCAAAAAAAAGATTTTTAGACAGGGTCTCCCTCACTCTATTGCCCAGGACGTCCTAAACTTAAAACAATCCTCCTGCTTCACCCTCCCCAGTACTGAGATTACAGTATGAACCATCTTGCCTGGCTAGCTAGAGTGCTTTACAATTTTAATGTATTTACAGCTGGGTGTGGCAGCTCACACCTCTTATCCTAGCACTCGAGAGGACAAAACGGGATTGCAACAAGTGTTAGGCCAGAGTGAGCTACCAGTGAGACGTATCTCAAAAAACAACAGCAACAAAAGTAAACAGAAGTAAATGTGTTGCTGTGTGTGTGGTAGCGCACGCCTGTAATCCCAGAATTTGGGAGGCAGAGGCAAGGGGATTAGGAGTGGAGGAAAGGCCAGTCTCACCTTTACATAGCAAGTTCGAGGCCAGCCTGAGCCACAAGACCCTGCCTCAAAAACATCAGCAACACATACACACATACACACACACACACACACACACACACACACACACACACACAAACAGCTTGTGATTCTGCAGTTCTGGGGTGGGGCCTAATAGTCTGGCCTTGAATTTACTGAGGTCACCTTGCCTCTGCAGCCTGAGTGTAGGGATTGGGATTAAAGGTGTGCACCACTATACCCAGCTAAGTCTTCGTTTCTAAGCACCGTATCAAGAAGTGTTGACCTCAGTTTGAGTAGCAAGGGCCTGGAACAATAGGTTAACTGAAAAATTGCCTCATCTTACTTTGAATGTTTTAATATTTATTTTCTAAATAAAAGCCAATGCCTTGACCACACTTAAGGTATTAATTACAAGGCCTTTAAACTTCAAACATAATATGAAAACAATTCTTATATTATTTTTCTCATCAATGGTAGGGAAAAGCTTTCATGCTTTCATATTAGAAGGTTTGAGGTACAAAGTCAGTGGTAGAGTGCTATGCCTTACATGCACAGTGTCCTGGCCTCAACCCTCAGCAGCACAGGAAAACAATACATATATGATGGGTAGATGGATAGACTTATGGTGAATGTAATAGCATAACTTCATGGGGATTTTTTTTTTTTTCAATAGAAAACAGAAGTTTTACTCTACTACAAGAAACAGCAAGCTGGGCAGTCCAAGAATCCCACCTGCAGCCCTTTATGGGGATTTTGGGGGGTTAATAAAGGCATTTTAGGGGCTACAGAAATGGCTCATCAGTTAAGAGCGCCTGTTCACACCTGCCTGTAACTCCAGCTCCAGGGGATGCGACACTGTCCTCTTAGACTCTGCTGACATTGGCACTCACACATGTACGTATCAGTGCCCCTACATACACATAATTAAAAGTAACATATATTTTTTAAATAAAGGCTTGAGGGTTAAAGGAAAAAAAGAAATAAACCAGGGGAGACAAGAAAAAAAAGACTCAGAAAGGAAGGCACATCCCAGACATGGTGCGGGACTCTCTGAGAGTCGCACTCTTTGAGGATTTGTGACAGCGCTTGTTTGTTTGTCCAGAAAGTTTGCACATTTACCATATTCCTCAGGCTGGAGACATGCTCCAAATGTGTGGTCTGGGGGGACGTTCATCGTTTCTGCAATGCTGTCAGAGAGAACAAAGCCTTCACTTAGAACACCCACCACATGGTATCACTTAGGCCCTATGTAGCCCAGGCCTGCTCCCATAGATAGAGAATCTAGATTTCCCCATAAGATCCTCTGTCTGACAGGCCATGTGCATTGACAATAGATGAACGCTTCCACTGTGGACCAAGTCCAGAGAAGGGAAATGCCTTCCAAGCAACAACGCCAAAATGATTACTTTTCTGACATCCCAGAAATAAAGCTTAACACAAAATTCTCCTTCCCTCTTATCCAAAGGTTTGCTCCATATTTAAGAGCTCACTGCTCTTAAACTGCTTTCTTGGAAACTCAAATTCTATAAGAATAACAGTATTCCACCACCAACAATAGGGGAATCATTTTCTGATTTAACAAATACAACTTAGTAGAACACAAACCAACATTTTAGGGTTTGTTTTGTTTTATTGTCTTTGAGACAGGGTCTTCCTGCAGCCCCAGCTGGCCTGAACTTGCTATGTAGACCAGGCTGGCCTCAAACTCACAGAGATCCGCCTGCCTCTGCCTCCCGAGTGCTGGGACTAAAGGTATGGACTACCACGCCTGGCTTTTTTTTTTTTTTTAACGTGAATGAGTGTTTTGCCTTACATGTATGTAAGTGCACCCGTGTCATGCAATGCCCAAGGAGGTCAGAAGAGAATGTCAGATTCCCTGGAACTCAAGCTCCAGATGGATGTTAGCCGCCATGTGGGTGCTGGGAATCAAACCTGAACCTGGGTTCTCTGCAAAAGCAGCCAGTGGTCTTAACTGCTGAGCCATCTCTCCAGGCCCCATTTTGGGTTTTTAGTCAGGATCTCATGTAGCCTGTGTTGCCTTCCAACTTGAAAATGTAGCTGAGGATGACCTAGAATTCCTGATCCTCTAACCTCAACCTCCCAAGTACTAAGATCACAAATATATGCCATCAAGCCCACCCACCCAACCACTTTTTAAATTTGATACAGCCAGGCATGGTGGCGCACACCTTTAATCCCAGCACTCAGGAGGGAGAGGCAGGTGGATCTCTGTGAGTTTGAGGCCAGGCTGGTCTACAGAGTCAGCTTGAGATTATGCAGTGAGATGCCCCTCTAATTAATTAATTAAATAAACAAATAATTAAATTTGATGCAAAGACACTAGCAATATGAAGTTAATCATGAACTTACGGATCTAAAACTTTTCCAAGTTTATGTTGAAACTTTTCTTTGAAGTCATCGACTCTCTTGGATACAATTTTAGCTCCTTTTTTCCTACAAAATTAAAAAGAAAATTATCAGGTATCTTTATTATTTAAAGTATTGACTATAAGCTGGACGTGGTGGTACACAGGCACTCCAGGCCAGCCAGGACTATAGAGTGAGACCCTGTCTCAAAAAGCCAAAAGTACACATGTAATAAAAAATAAAAAGTATCGTAGTGTTACTCCACCTTCAGTGAACAAATCTAGTTTCAAAAGAAATCCCATGTTTAATAGCAAGCTGTATATGTTGAGTTTTCTATGACATACTCTATATAAAAAATAGAGCAGTAAAGATTACAGTGGTAGACCTGTTGCCTAGCATGCCTGTCTCAAAAAGCCAAAAGTACACATGTAATAAAAAATAAAAAGTATCGTAGTGTTACTCCACCTTCAGTGAACAAATCTAGTTTCAAAAGAAATCCCATGTTTAATAGCAAGCTGTATATGTTGAGTTTTCTATGACATACTCTATATAAAAAATAGAGCAGTAAAGATTACAGTGGTAGACCTGTTGCCTAGCATGCATGAGGCTCTGGATTCAATCCCAGCCTTGAAAGAGAAGGGGGGGAGGAGGAGGAGGGGGAGGGGGAGGAGGACTTTGGCAATTTTGTAGCTCATGGCCCTCTCCTGATCATCAGATACTATA
>NW_008338533.1:7353384-7360465 GCF_000622305.1 Nannospalax galili | reverse complement strand
GGGGGTGGGGGAGGGGGAGGAGGAGGAGGAGGAGAAGGAGGAAGCATCTTCTAAACTTTCAGTGAATAAAAGCAAAGTGTCGCCAGGCATGGTGACATACAGTTATAATACCAGCACTCAGGAGTCACAGGCAGGAGAATCAGAAATTCAATGCCATCTTTGGCCACATAGCAAGTTTGAGGCCACCCCAAGCTATATGAGACCTTGTCTCCTAAAATTGTTAAAAGAAAATTAAGCAACAGAAAAATAACTACAGGGAAAAAAAAAACTACAGTTAACTCTAGTAAGAAAATATATAGAAAAAGTATAATATTCTTTAGGAATAAAATAGCTTTAAAAATAACAAAGGACAGCTTATAAATTAGTTAGAAAAAACTAAAATTTATATAGAGAAAAAAATCTAAAGTTGGCAAACAGTACAGTAAAACACTTGCAGATTGCTACTGAAGATTCCTACAGCTCTTTTGGAAATATTTGGGCAATATGAATCAAAAGGCATGAAAATGTCTTGAGTCAGGATAAAAGACAGGGAAAATGGGACCTGAGACAAGGAAAGAGAAAGGCACCCCACCCTGGAGTCTGGTTGCCCCCCCGCCCTGGAGTCTGGTTGCCCCCGCCCATGAGAGTCTAACATAACTGACAGCATTTGCTGTGAAGATTGACTGTATAGAGACAATGGTTCTTTTAGAGCTGCTTCAAATAACAATGTTAAAACAGCAACAACCCAAGCTTAAGGTCTAAGCGAATATGGCCTTCTGCAGATTTCTGAGATTGTCACAGTCAGGACAGAAATGTTTATATAAAAACATGTCCTCGGGCTGGAGAGATGGCTCAGCAGTTAAGAGCACTGACTTCTCTTGCAGAGGACCCCGGTTCAATTCCCAAAACCCGCATGGCAGCTATGAACTGTCCTAACTCCAGTTCCAGAGGATCTGAAGCCCCCTTCTGACATCTGTGGGCATTGCACGACTCCGGTGCACTCACATACGTGCAGGCAATACGCTCATACACATAAAATAAAAATTAAAAAAAAAATATTGATCATGTGAGTTTAATTTGCTTATTGACTAAGTAGAGCTATCCACTAGTCAGTTGGTTATATATGAGTCTGGAGATCCAGGTTGACAATAATAATTTTTTTTCTTTTTGAGACAGGGTCTCCCTGTGGCCTCAGCTATCCTAGAACTCACTATGTAGACCAGGCTGGCCTTGAACTCACAGAGATCCGCCTTCCTCTGCCTCCTGAGTGCTGGGAATAAAATATTTTTTTTTAAAAAATGTCGGAGCTGGAGAGATGGCTCAGTCAAGAACACTGACTGTTATTGCAGAAGGCCTGGGTTTGAATCCCAGCACCCACATGGCAACTAACAACTGTCTGTAACTCCAGTCCCAGGGGATCTGACAGCCTCTTCTGACCTCTGAGGGCATTGCACAACACAGGTGCACTTACCTACATATGTGCAAGCAATACACACATACATGTAAAATAAAAATAATTTTTTTTAAAGTTTAAAAAAGCCAGGCATGGTGGCGCACACCTATAGGAGGCAGAGGCAGGCAGATCTCTGTGAGTTTGAGGATAGCCTAGTCTACATAGCAAGTTCCAGGACCACCAGGGACACATAATGAGACCCTGTGACCCTGTCTCAAAAATAACAACTCCCCTTTTTATTTTTATTTTTCATTAATAGCCCCATGAGTCCAGTTAGTGCCGCCTATATGCTCATGGGTACGTGGCCATCCACTGGGACATGAGCAACCCTGCACTGTCCCATCCTCAGGGAAGACTCTCCCTCAGCACCCATCAACTGTCAATAGCTCCTCCAGTAAGTGTGGGACCTTGGGGTCCCTTCACATCCATGCTGGAATTTTGACTAGCTTGATCTTGTTGCAAGCCTTGTGCAGGTAACCCCGGCTGCCATGAGAACTGATGCAGACAAGAGCCAAGTCATGGCCAGAAGTCAACTCTCGCAGCTCTCTACTGGCTCTTACATTCTTTCCGTTCCCTCTTCTGAGAAGTTCCCTGAACCTTGGATGGTGGGAGGCTGATATAGATGACTCATCCTCAGCTGAGCACTCAGAGTTATCTGAGCAGTTATGAGTCTCTGCATTAATCCCCACCCACGACAAAAAGCAGCTTCTGTGACCAAAGTCAACCGCAGCACAAATGTAGGGGTATAAGCATAAATACTTAGAAAGCAGTTTGACAACGTGACCATTTAGCAAAACAACAAGAGTAGGGTCCCCCTAGGGCCTGTGACCTTCCCATTCATGGGCTTTTGATCAGATATACAGTACCAGGCCTGAAATTCCTTCTGTGGAACAGACCTCATATCTATTCAGAAAACAGCTGGTTATCCCCACAACTGTCCGGCCACAACTGCACCAGTGGGCACATCTCGGCAGGTCCGTTGTTGGCTTTTAGCCCCCAGCATCCTGCAGAGCACTTTCTGACAGTGGGTAAGGTAGTTAGCAGAAAGTTTCCTAGTTGGTTCGAGGTGGATTTCTCTATGCCTTGCATCCAAAGCAAATGGTGTCTTCATCAGTAGGCTCTGACCATCAAGTTACAGTGGGAACCAAGAGCAACGGCAACAGCTTGTACCGTTCTGGGTGCCTCTGGGGCCTCCTTGATCAATAATTCATGGAGGTACCTGGCACTATGATTTTCTTTTAATAATCTATGTCTTCTGGGAGCAGCCCTGTCTACCCATGCAGGGTACTTCTGTTCAAACTTCCTTTAAAATAATTAAATATATAATTAGCTTAAAAACTAGTGGACCTCCATAAGGCTTCTTTATGGAACCTTAGTTTTAGCTCACCTACCCCCTACCTGCTTCTCTCCCCAATCCTACTACTCCCCCATTTCATGTGTCCCTTCTGTTTAAAAAACTATTTATTATTTTTTATTTTATGTGTATGAGTGCTTTGCCTGCATGTGTGTAAGTGCACCATGTGTGTGCAGTGCTCACAGAGGCCAGAAGAGGCTGTGGAATTAGAGTTACAGATGGTTGTTAGCCACCATGTGGGTGCTGGGAATCGAAGTCCTCTGGAGGAACAGCAAGCGTTCTTAACCACTAAGCCCTCTTCAGCCCCTCTACTATCCCTTCTAATTGAAGTTTTCCTAATTGGGGTTAGAAGATCATAGATTTCTGTAAAGCCTTTTCATGAACCCTTTATTCTGGGTAATAAGAAGAGGACATGAAGCTGGGAGGGAGATGGGGTTGGTGAGGTGATGCTGGATGGGTGCAATCAATATACACTGTAACTATAGAAATGTATGGCACTTTCAAGGAATAAAAAATAGAACTGGCCGGGCATGGTGGCACATGCCTTTAATCCCAGCACTTGGGAGGCAGAGGCAGGTGGATCTCTGTGAGTTCAAGGCCAGCCTGGTCTCCTTAGTGAGTTACTGGACAGCTTGGGCTACAGGGAGACCCTGTCTCAAAAAGACCGAAAAAAAAATAGAATTGAGAAAAGAAAACAGGGGCTGGAGAGATGGCTTAGTGTTAAAAACACTTGTGCTCTCCCAGAAGACCCAGGTTTCAGATCCCAGCACCCACATTGGGTGACTCACAGCTCCCTCTAATTCCATCTCCAGGAATCTGATTTGATGCCCTCTTCCAGCCTCCTTGAGCACCACACACGGCATACACACACACACACACACACACACACACACACACACGCACGCACACGCACACACATGCACACACGCACACAAATCTTTTTTTTTTATGTGTATGGGTGTTATGCCTGCATGTATGTAAGCGTACCTGTGTCATGCAGTGTCTGTGAAAGACAAAAGAGGTCATTGAATCCCCTGGAACTTGAGTTACACATGGTTGCTGGTCACCACATGGGTGTGGGGAACCAAACCTGGGTCTTCTGCAAAAGTGCTCTTTGCTCTTACCTGCTGAGTCATTTCTTCGGCCTCTATTTTTCACTTTCTTAGGGTCTCCCTGTAGCCCCAGCTGGCCTGGAACTATGTAGGCCAGGCTGGCCTGGAACTCACAGAGATCTGCCTGCCTCTGCCTCCCGAGTGCTGGGACTGAAGGCATGTGCTACCACATCTGGCAGTCCAAAAGAAGAAGGGGCTGGAGAGACGGCTCAGAGGTTAAGAGCGCTGATTACACTTGCAGAGGACCCAGGTTTGGATCCCACACACGGCAGCTAACAACCACCCAATTCCAGAGATCCGATACCCTCTTCTGACCTCTGTTAGGCACTGCACGGCACAGGTGCACTTACATACATGCAGGCAATACACATACCTATAAAATAAAACCACACACCTCATACATATATAAGATAACAATAAATTTTTAAATAAAATGAAAGCGTGTTTTAGCTTCCATGTGCAACCTTTGTGACCTATACTTTTACTTGAACAGCCGTTATCCTGTTCAATGTTCCTTGGGAAACATGCTCTGAGCTCCTTACTAGAGAAAAAATGGAGACGAATAAAGCCCTTCGCAAAGCTTTGAGATGTCACTTCAGAAGCCACAAACTCATGCGCATGGCTGTTGTAAGGATAGCCCACCTAAGGCAGACCGCCTCTGCAGAAGCACAGGCGCACTCTTGGTGTGTACGAACTGCCTTCCTGCCCTATGCACCTTCTATTAACCAGCTCAAATCTATGTTAAAATCTCCTCGTTTTTGAAATGTTTTAAAGTTTTATAACAAAAATAAAAAGTAGTTACCAAGAACAATAATGGTATTATCTCATTCAGTGTCCAGTCAAGTCCAA
This sequence comes from Nannospalax galili, assembly GCF_000622305.1. Lineage (NCBI taxonomy): Eukaryota > Metazoa > Chordata > Mammalia > Rodentia > Spalacidae > Nannospalax > Nannospalax galili. The sequence goes on along the minus strand of NW_008338533.1, from coordinate 7,355,718 downwards.
TTTCAACTGCACTGCTGGTCTAGCAGAGAAGGCTGCAGGGCAGGAGCACTTGCGGTGCAATCTTGAGGATCTGAGTTTGAATCCCAAGTACCCACCTAGAAAAAGTTGGGTACATGCTGAGCGTGATGGTGCATGCTAGCACTCTGGAGGCAGAGGAAGGCGGATCTCTGAAAGATTGAGGCCAGCCTGGTCTACATAGCAAGTTCCAGGCCAGCTGAGGCTACTGGGAGACCCTGTCTTAAAACAACAACAAAAGTTGGGCATGTCCACACCTGTCTTCAATGAACACTGCAGGCAGAGAGAAGCAGATCCAAAGAGATCCCTGGCCAGTCAGGCCAGACGAAATGTAAGCTTCCATTTCAGTGAGCGACCCTGCCTCAACTGAAAATAACAGAAGGTGCGCAGCAGCACCCCCTTCCGACCTCTACATGCACACACACAGGTGCCATATGTATACACACACATACATACTGCAAAGAATTTAGGCTCTGGGTTTGACTGAGAGACCCTAATTCAAAGAATAAGGTAGAATTATCAAGGGAGACCAACATCAACCTGGAACCTCCACATAGATGTACATGTGCACGCACCTATACACACACTGGGTCAATCCACAATGAGTGTGTGTGTGTGTGTGTGTGTGTGTGTGTGTGTGTAGGACTAGGAACATACCTCAGGACAAGCACTGGACTAGCACACACAAGGCCCTGGGACTGAATTCTAACCATTATGGGAAAAAAATATTGCCTCACTGACTCTAGTAGAAAAAAAAAAAAATCAAAATATTCAGTCTTGACAGGTGATTAAGGATACACTTGCATGTTCTAAGCTCTACTTATGAAGATACACAGTGCTGAACAATTATTATGTATGTTAACTAGAAAATCATGAGGTTGGAGAGATGGCTCAGCAGTTAAAAGCACTGACTTCTCTTAAAGAGAACCTAGGCTCAATTCCCAGCCCCACATGGCGGCTAACAATGTCTGGAACTCCACTTCCTGAGACCCTCTTCTGACCTCCACAGGCACTGCACAACATAGGTGCACTTACACACATGCAGGCAGCATACTCATACGTATACGTTAAAAATAATAAAGCAATTTTGGGGTCTTTTTGAGACAGGGTCCTGTAGTCCCAGCTGGCCTGGAACTCACTATGTAGACCAGGCTGGCCTTGAACTTACAGAGATCCGCCTGCCTCTGCCTCCCGAGTCCTAGGTGTACGCCACCACGCCCAGCCCATAAAGCATTTTTTTTAAATATTTTATTTATTATTTTTATTTTATGTGTATGAGTGTATTGCCTGTATGTATGTGAGTGCATCCATGTCGTGCAATGCCGAAGAGGTCAGAGAAGGCTTCAGATTCCCCTGGAACTGGAGTTAAGGTCGGTTCCTAGCCGCCATGTGGGTGCTGGGAATTGAACCCAGGTCCTCTGCAAGAGCAGTCAGCCTTCTTAACCACTGAGCCATCTCTCCAGCCCCATAAAGCATGTATTTAAAAAAGAAAATCAGGCTACAAAGTGGAAGTCGCTCTCAGGAGAACTAACCGAAATCTGCACCGGGAGCCACGCTACAAAGGAACACAGGTTAAAATGGTAACAATGGTTGGATTACATTGACAGAATTACAGGATTTTATTTTGCCAACAGTCTGTAATATAACTTTGTTATTTCCATGATTGTTATCAAATGAATACATTTTCTTTTGAAAACTATAAAATTACAACACCATTATTTAATGACAATAAATTCCCCATTGTTTTGCTAAGACTAGAAACAATGAACAGAGATTCTTACACTTCATTGCTTTTAAGTCTTTCCTATGCTATTGAAATTCTGAGCTGAATAAATTTCTGGAGCAGAGTGACACTCTGTGGAGAAACCAAAAGAGAAATACAAAATAATAGAGAAGGAAAACATGAAGGTTAAGTAAGGTCTGAGCACATCAGTGGTAGTGTGAGGGCAATACATTTGTGTGTGTGTCTGTGTATGTGTGTATCTGTGTCTGTGTCTGTGTGTGTCTGTGTGCCTCTGTGTGTGTCTGTGTGTGTCTGTGTGTCTATATGTGTGTCTGTGTGTGTCTGTGTCTGTGTCTGTGTGTGTGTCTGTGTGTGTCTGTGTCTATGTGTGTCTCTGTGTGTCTCTGTGTGTGTCTGTGTGTGTGTCTGTGTGTCTGTGTGTGTCTCTGTGTCTCTCTGTGTGTGTGTGTGTGTGTGTGTGTGTGTCTGTGTGTGTGTCTGTGTGTCTCTGTGTGTCTGTGTGTGTCTGTGTGTGTCTGTGTGTCTGTGTGTGCGTGTGTCTGTCTGTGTACACGTGGAGGCTGGAAGGTGACATC
>NW_008338533.1:7349501-7352188 GCF_000622305.1 Nannospalax galili | reverse complement strand
GAGAACCTGTTAATAATAATAATAATAATAATAATAATAATAATAATAATAATAATTAGGACTAGACAAATGACTCAGGGGTTAAGAGCACTGGTTGCTCTCGGATTCCCAGCACACACAGGGTGGCTAACAACCATCCATAACTCTAATTCCAGGACATCTGATGCCCTCTTCTGACCTCCGAGGGTACTGCATGACACGGTGCACTCACACGCAGGTAGGCATAATGCTCATAAACATAAAATAAAAACAAAAAATAAATTTCTACGTTTATTAAATAATAATAATCATCATCATAAAGGGCCAACAAGATGGTAAAGCGCTTGTCACCCAAGCCTGATGCCCTGAGTTTAGTCCCTAGAGCCCACATGAAGCTGGGAGAGGAAAGTCAACTCCACAAAGTTGTCCTCTGATCACACGCGCACCAGGATGTGTACACCACACAGACATATCACACGCACACCATGGCATGTGTGTACACCACACAGACATATCACACGCACACCATGGCATGTGTGTACACCACACAGACATATCACACGCACACCATGGCATGTGTGTACACCACACAGACATATCACACGCACACCATGGCATGTGTGTACACCACACAGACATATCACACGCACACCATGGCATGTGTGTACACCACACAGACATATCACACGCACACCATGGCATGTGTGTACACCACACAGACATATCACACGCACACCATGGCATGTGTACACCACACAGACATATCACACGCACACCATGGCATGTGTGTACACCACACAGACAGATCACACGCGCACCATGGCATGTGTACACCACACAGACATATCACACGCACACCATGGCATGTGTGTACACCACACAGACATGTTTATTAAATAATAATAATCATCATCATAAAGGGCCAACAAGATGGTAAAGTGCTTGTCACCCAAGGTAAAGCGCTTGTCACCCAAGCCTGATACCCTGAGTTTAGTCCCTAGAGCCCACATGAAGCTGGGAGAGGAAAGTCAACTCCACAAAGTTGTCCTCTGATCACACGCGCACCATGGCATGTGTACACCACACAGACATATCACACGCACACCATGGCATGTGTATACCACACAGACATATCACACGCACACCATGGCCTGTGTACACCACACAGACATATCACACGCACACCATGGCATGTGTACACCACACAGACATATCACACGCACACCATGGCTTGTGTACACCACATAGACATATCATACACACACATGACAATAACTTTTTTTTCACATATCATACACACACCATGGCATGTGTACACCACACAGACATATCACACACACACCATGGCCTGTGTACACCACACAGACATATCATACAGACACCATGGCATGTGTACACCACACAGACATATCATACACACACCATGGCATGTGTACACCACACAGACATATCACACGCACACCATGGCCTGTGTACACCACACAGGCATATCATACACACACATGACAATAACTTTTTTTGGGGTCTTTTTGAGACAGGCTCTCCCTGTAGCCCCAGCTAGCTTGGAACTCACTTTGTAGACCAGGCTGGCCTTGAACTCACAGAGATCTACCTGCCTCTGCCTCCTGAGTGCTGGGACTATAGGTGTGCCACTGCGCCCAGCTGTGGAAGTATACATTTAACAGCTCCTACCCTCTGGGTACTGTGAAATATTTCTCTCTCTCTCTCTCTCTCTCTCTCTCTCTCTCTCTCTCTCTCGTTACATTCCTTTTACTAAAGATTTACTGTACGTGTCTGTGTCTATGTGTTTGTATGCAGGCATGGATACGGGTGTTAGATCCCCTGGAGCTGGAGTTATAGGCTGTTGTAAGTTGCCTGATGTGGATGGTAGAAACCAAACTCTGGACCTCTTTAAGAGCAGCAAGTGCTCTTAGCCACTGAATCATCTCTCCAGCCACCACAGTCCTTATTTGGAATGATTCAAGTACCAGAAATTCATGATAAAGCAGTAAAAGACCAGAAATCACAAGGACATGGCACAGTCTCCAGGCCAATAAGCCCGTGCCCAGTAAGGACAGCCACTGCTGCCCCTGTTGAGGATCCATCCTGTCACCTGGACTCTAGGTCTGCATGATCTAAGACAAGTGATTAGACTTCAAGCTTTCATCTGTAGGACCTAAGTACTCCCACCTCATGGAGTTCACAATAGGATTAAATCAGTAATAGAGAAGGTATTTGGAGCTTTGCCTTTGTATCTGAGAACAGTTATCACAGAAACAGCGCCAGCAAAAGAGTAGGCAGGCTGGACACCAGCGGGAACACCAAGGCTATGTGCCCATGAAAACCTAGAAAGCCAGAGCACCCCTGAGGGCTGCACAAAGCAAAGCATGGAGCTGACACCCAGAAGCGGGCCCAGCACTCCCTCCCTACAGCTGTGGTAAAGAGCTACCAGCACTACGTTCTTTCATGGTTCTCCAGGCCAGCTGTGGGATCAGGGTGCTGGCATGGCTTCTCCAAAGGCTCAGGGAGAATCCTTCCCCACCTCTGCAGTCTGGTGGCTGCTGGTGACACTGGGTGTCCTTGGTTAGAGACACCCCGCTCCCAACTCTGCCTCCCTCTTCAGAACCACTTCTCTTCTGCGTGCCTTTTCCTCTTCTGCCATAATCTCCCTTTGAACAACTTCAACCTCCCCCTCCTCCTCCTCTTCC